>NC_048304.1:100422626-100746237 GCF_013100865.1 Trachemys scripta elegans | reverse complement strand
TGTATGATTTCTAGAGCTGATATAGGGCAATTTGTTCAGCAGAGTGATGTAAGCTTCGTTATGATTGCATCATCCATGACTTCTAGGAATAACATGAAGCAATTCATATCATGTATGATGCAATACCAGCTTCAGATTGCATCATTCATTGTTTTGCCTAAAAACCAAGTACTGTCCAAACCCAGTCATAGATTTATTCATAGATCCAGTCAAAGATGTATTTTAGTCATTTCTGGTTTAAATTGAGATCTCTTCCCTTTATAACTCACTTATCCTCCGCCATTCCCACGTCAAGGGTCGTATATACTGACCCAATAGCATATTTTGAAAACTAGAGCCAATCAACAATTTTAAGCATCATTTTCATTCTCAGTGACCCAGAATTAATAAAGTTTGACTACATTTATTTCAGAAGCATTTTGGCTGTAGAACAGTGTAATTTCCCACAACTGTGAAAATTTACATTTATAAAAATGGGGTGGGGGATGCTTAACACCCATAATTTCATACAACTGTGAACATTTAAATTGACACCAAACTAAAAAAAAATGCTTAAAAATAAACAATCAATATTATCTGTCAAAATCACAAAAAAACAATTGAATAATGCCAAGCCTAATTATTATGAATGTATTTTCATTTTTTCAACCATTCTGTTTAAAGATCCCCAAGGTTCTACTGGCAGGTGTTAAGGGCCTGATTCAGCCACCAGAGTAAAATCATCCTTTATAAATGTGTGTTTCATTTGAACTCAGATACTTAAAATAAAACTCAAAGATGAAGAGGAAAGATGTGTCTGAACCACAAACAGAAAATTTCACACAGCTCTAGTTCCAAAAGCTTCTGATTACATCAAACCCACTGTTTAACTAATGATTTATAATTATATATAAACCAAATGCTCGAAAAACAAGCACAAGCGCAGGAAGAGAATTGTATTTACCCCTATTCCTCTGTCCTTTTATTTTGTTAAATTATCATTTTACTTTACCGGGAAGGGAAGATAAATCACAGGAGAGAGTCAAACTGTGTGATGCCTCATCAGATAGTGTCTTCAGTGCTGGACAAGACTTCTTTGTGGTTTTATAGAAAAGGTTACTGAACATCTCACAGCCTCAGTGCTACCACTCTGCGGGTTGTCACAGTCACTTTGGATGATGTCGACCTGTCAGCACCAAAGCACCTCTACAGCTTTGAGGCATATTGTGCAATGTCTTAATCTGTAAGACAGTATCTGCTTCCTGTGCAACAGATACTGCAGTCTGTAGAGCACCTGGTCTGATGGTGCCAGACTGACACTGCCCAAGTGGACTGTGACAGCTGGCAGAGGGGCAGCTTCTACAGTAATTTAAAAAAAAAATGTGTCCACACACAGCTTGTGATGAAGTGATTACCCCACACTCACCCTGCAGGGTTTAATGCAGGCCAGATGGGCCAATTAACCCCTTAGGTAGCTGACTGAGGAGACTCAGCGTGGCAGGAATAAGTGAAAAGCCCAGGAGCTGAAAGGAGAAGGGGCAGCTGGGAAAAAGTAGACAATCTGAGAGAAAGGGAGGAGTGAGTGGAGATTGCAGACTGTAGTCACTCCCTGGGAAGAGGCTTGGGGGAACTGGTAGGTCCAGGAAGAAAAGGGGAGCTAATAATAGGAAGCAGCTCAGGGATAGAGCAGTGAGGCCAGAGAGAGAAGGCCCAGACTGCTGAGCTGAGGGTTCCTGGATTGGAACCCAGAGAAGAGGGGAGGTCTAGGTTCCCCTTCCAGCCACCGGACGAGTGGCACCTGGCAGTGAGTGGGAAGACTGCCTAGGACTACTGAGGAGCTAACCCTCCCCCTGAAGGGGGGAACATGGACAGTGACGTGGACGGAGGGCTCAGCCACTAAGAGGAAGCTGTGGTTCCTGAGCCAGTGAATGGGGCCCCAGGGGGACAGCAGAGACCAGGGTGACAGTGTGAAAACTGTGGACGGGGAGGGCATTGACCTCGAGCTAATCCCCAGAGTACGAGGAGGAGGCGCCAGTCCGGCGGTAAGTGCTGCGCCCCATGACAAGCTTCAGCATAGCTTTGCCATTGCCCATGCTACTTTTCCTTGTGCTTTCTTGCTGATAACATATTAACAAAAGTGCATGGGAATGAAGCTTGGTGAAAGGAAGAGCTGCACCATAAGGTCTGCCCAAGCTGATATCAAGTCATACATGTTTGGGGCATCTGAATAGTGTAGATGAGAGGGGAGGAGGAAAGGGTGGCTTTAATGTAACACTCTTATATCAACATTGCTCTACACTGATTTCGTTCTCCAACCCAAGTTAAACCAGCCTAATTTTTCCCTTAGATTTTCCTTCTAATGGGATCCTACCTACCAGTTTAACATTTTTTTTAAATACATTGTCCTAGTTTTGTTCCTCTTTCTTTCTTTCTTTCTTTCTTTCTTTCTTTCTTTCTTTCTTTCTTTCTTTCTTTCTTTCTTTCTTTCTATCATTTTATGATCACTTTTACTCACATTGCCTTCTATCTTCAGATTCACAACCAATTCTTCCCTGTTAGTCATAATCAAGTGTAAAATAGCTGCAATCCTGGTTACTTCCTCCACCTTCTGAAACAAGAAGTTGTCCCACCTACACATTTCAAGAACTAACAGCAGGTTGTGTTTTACCATATTAATTTTCCTACAGTTGTCTGGGTAATTAAAGTCTCCCATTATAGCCAGGTCTTGTGTTTTGAATATTACTGTTCTGGAAATCCCACCTCCACCTCATTCGGTGGCCTATAGGAGCTACATAGCCCTACACTGTTTTTTACCCCTTTTTATCTTCTTCCTGATCGTTCAGCTGATCTGTCTCTCACCTCCTTCAGGACCTCAGAACAGGTGTATATGTCCTTGATGCACAATGCAACACCGACTCCCTTATTCCCTGCCTTTCCTTCCTGAACAATCTGTTCCAGTCATGAGATTTATTTAATCAAATCTCTGTGATGCCCATGAAGTCATAATTTTATTTAGCATGTATACTAAGACTTCCAGTTCTTGTTTATTTCACATACTCCTTGCATCTAAGATGTTGAGCAGATTTCCCCACTGTATTCTATCTTGTTGCTCCTGTGCTACTGTAATTTACCTTCCTTCACCCCTCAAACTTCCAGCCCTCTGTCAAGGCCACCTTTATTTATACCTACCTCTGCACTTTTGTCACCTGCCCCCTTTGAACTTAATTTAAATCCCTCCTCACTAGGTTGGTGAATTTGTGTCCAATACCTCATGCATTTACAGGCCACAAATCTAGAAACAGTGACCCAGTGATTCCAATTTATCCAAACCTGCCATCTAATCTAGTTCTAGGAAGGAGACAGCTTTCTGGGAAGAGACTTATTTCTGAAGAAACATTCTGTCATCCCTAATGCAAATGCCATTACAGTATCCTTTCCATTATTAACACTTTCCAAAGGTGGTGACAACTTTGACATGTGCCCATCTTTAAGATGTAATGCATATTATAAATTAAACTTTTGTTTTTCTCTATATTTCTAATAAACATATTCAAATTGTCTCTCAAGGGTTCTACTTAATGTAACATGTAAAACTGTACCTAAAAGGTCAGGGAAGCAATATCATGTATTCCCCAGCTGCAGTAATTAGGTGAAAACTCACACAGTCATAGAATTGGGTAAATAACGAGACTTACGTTATTTGAAAAAAATTATGAACACTCATATATTCATGAATATTTAAATTATTTGCCTACCTATGCAAATTGAGTAAGTACTGGGAAAATATTAATTGAATAATGTATTTAAAAATCATGACATTTTTGAATAAGTTATTCAGTCAGTAGGATTCCACTGGCTCTGTCCAGCAGATGCCAATTTTGTGCCTCAGAAAAGTATCACTGTCAGTTCTAGCACTATAAGCATTTTTGCATTTTAAATCCGAATTTCAAGCCAATGTTGAGATAAGGTACGCTGTGTAAATGAATTCAGGTTACCCAAAGAGATAAAGATTTGTACAAGATTCTAGTTTAGGACAAAAATTCTGTAACAGTTCTCTAAAGGAAATCAAAGCAACTTTTCCTCTCTTCCTTAGTCACTGTTATATTTCATCAGGCCCTGAACCTGCATTGAGCTCAGTGTAGGGGACCACTGTGCCTTTGTGAAGATGATTGTAGGAATACTTTGTTTTCTGTTGCATTCAGTTTGTAAAATCTGTTGCCAGTCTGAGCACCTGGTAACCATGCTAATTTCCAACATACTAACTTCCAACTGTACTGAAACTAATAGAGGTGAATTGTGAAGTTTGCATTATTGCTATCTGTCTGTGATACTTATTTTTTCTTAGGTGCAGATTATCTTCTTGCTAAGTTTAAACATAAAGACCTTGCTCATCAGTTGTGACAGAGGAACATGGTGCGTTTCAAGAAGGGCTAGGTGAAAGCTTTTGGCCACTTTTGTTCTCCCTTTATCCTGGGGGCATTATATGCCAGGCAGTGCTCCAATGTATGCTGGCTGCCTGTGACCCTGCGGGGCTATTATTGCAGCTGGGATTTGCTAGAAAAATCTGGGTAGATTATGTGATACAAATTGGCACAGATTTGGGCCAAATTCTTCATAAGAAAATGAAAGAGGAAAGATTTTTTTTAACAGTTATGCATGCTTACATTAGCAAACATATTCCTGTTTTCTTTAGCAAAAAACCATTTGTTACAGTGAGCAGTTTTTTTATTTCTTACCAGCTTGTCAATATTCATTCTATATATTAAATATGTAATTATTATGCATGAAAACTACCATTTCCAAGTGTCCTTATTGAATTAAACAAAAAGAAAATATTTACCCTTTTTGGTTTTCACAAGATTAATATATTTGCTATACAAGACTTATCTCATTCCAGTCTTAGGCCTTCAGCAATTTATAATCAGTAAAATGTGGATTTTATTTAACCAGCTTCAGATTATTTTAGAAAAGATGTTTGCAATTCTTAGCTCCTAACAGTAATAACTCTTGCAGATAAATTAACATGGAAACTCCCTTGACATCCCCCAAATATTCAAACTCTCAGTCAATGCCCTTCCAAAATAATTTGTATTGCCTTTACCAGAGGTTTCTAACCTCTGAGGTTTTCTAGTAGAGAATTTAATGCGAGGCAAGATTCTTTTGCTGTAATCTGGGTTTAAAGTAATCCCCAAGCAATGAGGGAGTGATGATTTAAAAGTTAAATAGTTGTTTTGTTTTGCAAAGTCCTCTGATCAAGTTGTTTAGACAGCAGTTAAGAGTCACCCAGCAACAGAACCTGTGTGTCAGGGAGAAATTTGTGTGTCTGGGAGAAATAGCCCAGTTAGTTGGGCCCGATACAAACTTTAACTGTCTTCTATTAAATGGAATTTAAATAGATAAAATGTAAAAGCAGCTCTTGGCTTCTAGATTAAAGTTTACTGAGCATAATTTATGAACGTGTACCTTGATGAGGTCCCATACCTACTTCCCTAATTCTCTTGCTTGTTGCAAGGATGTGGCAACTGTCCTAGGCTAGTGAAAGGATGGGTGAAAGAGTATAAATCTGACTAGACCATTAGCTATTTTTAAGAAATGTCTTAGGCCTATAACAAGAACTTGCTGCTAAAATTGGGCCCCATGTCTGTTGATTCCAAATGGAAGGCTGGGGTAGCAGCTTCCTCTGAGGGTTAATCTACACTTTGAGCTGGGAATGTGATTCCCAGTTTGACGAGACCTACTCGTGCTAGTTCTGATGAACCTAGAGATCTAAAAATAAAGCGTAACTGTGGCAGTGTGAGTGGCGAGAGGGGCTAGCCACCTGGAATACATACCTGTTTGAGACCATAGGAATGTACTGGAGCAGCTTCAACCTCATGCGACTCATACTGCTGCAGCTCCACTCTATTTTTAGTGTGTCAGCTCAATCAGAGTTAGCCTGAGTATGTCTCCTCAAGATGGGAATCACACCTCCCAGCTTGAAGTGTAGACATAATTAGGGTCCCCTCAGGCTAAATCCTGTTTTTGTGTTTTGAGAGAACCGACACTTTGTGATTGCAACAGTGGATCTTTCCAGACCACAGTCATCCTGAGCAAGACTTTCCCTAGTGACTTCAAGCTTGAAGCCCTCAACTGTGACAGGATTGGACTATTTTGACTGTATTCAGGGCATATGGACCACCTAATTGGCTCCAAAGCTATGAAGATGGTGCTTAAGGTGGAGTAAGTGGGAGTCATTTCTTATAATCGTAAAGATCATGTGGAAGAGCAGTTTGCTCTCTCGGTCCACAAACATCTCAGAAATGTAACTCTCTTAGTTCCCTTGGAAAGGCCACCCAGAGGAATAAGAAGAGATTATTGTCTATACTAGCCTGTCTGATCTCTTACCGTCTGAGAGACCCTCGCTGGCATCAAATGCTCTGTCCAAGTTACTCCTTAGCCTGGTTCCAATAACTGCAGCCATGTGAGTCAAAGATCACAAGACCACAAAGAAAAAGTTCAAACTCTTTATCTTAAGGAAAGAATGCCTTCTTCTTCTATTAAGATGTGAATATGTGGATTGAATGTATTTGTGTGTCTTTTGGGGAAATGCCACCAGTAGTAATTCCTGAAACCCCAAACCCTAAGTCTGACACCTAGTAAGTAAAGTGTCTTCTTGATTAAAGAAATGTTATTCTGGGTTGCTATTGTGAAGCTGTAAGCACTGCATCTATTCTGAAATCACTTGTGACTTGCATGGCCTGCAGGGGCAGGAGGATTAGAAGAGGAGCTACCCTATGGGTACGTCCAGACTACCCGCTGTATCGGCGGGTAGCGATCGATTTATCGGGGATCGATATATCACGTCTCATCGAGACACGATATATCGATCCCCGAACGCGCTCCCCGTCAACTCCGGAACTCCACCAGAGCGAGCGGTGGTAGTGGAGTCGACGGGGGAGCCGCGGCCGTCGATCCCGCGCCGTAAGGAGGGGAGGTAAGTCGGAATAAGATATGTCGACTTCAGCTACGGTATTCCCGTAGCTGAAGTTGCGTATCTTACATCGACACCCCCCTAGTGAGATTTAAAGGAGGAAGCGTGTAGTAGCACTGAGGTTTTGGTTAAGGAAAAAAATGGTCTCTGTGTTTCCCTAAAACTAGTCAAGCTGAGGTTTACTACTGGTGCAATCTTTCTTGGTCAGGGCCTAAAACCAAAATAGGCAGGTATGTCCTACACCAGATAAATTTATTTCACTGTTGAGAGAGGATATTTTAACTGGGGGGTTTCAGATTAAAGCAAAACAGCTACATTCTTCAGTCTCTTGATACAGAACTAATGAAACGCAATTCTTTCTTGGGTCAACCTCGTGATTTAATTACCTGCCATGTTAATGTGATGTTTTGATAAACTGATGATCCAAGACAGCATCATTGTTAACCCCTTGATCTATTGATTTAAATTTCACTTGTGACCTTAATTTATTTCAATCTTAATTAGGTTAGTGAATTTATAGTAGATTTAGTGATATTTTCATTTAATCTTAATATTTGCTTGCTTATTCTTTTAAATAAAACACTTCAACAAAAAATGGGTTTATTCTTTCAAATAGAAATATGGGTGCAGAATGACATGGAATAAGGTAAATTTGCCAAGTTATCTCAGAGCTGTTTGCCTCCCTCTCCTTTAATTAAAACCTTTATCCCTTAAAACAAAATGCAAGCTCAGAATTAGCCATGCCTACTGACTCCCCAACCTCTCAATCTGAACCTGTGTTAATCTCCAAGAGGTTGTGAACAAAATTTCACACAAATTCTAAAGTGTCTCTGAGTGGGATAGCATTCTCATGCCCTGCACTATCCAGGCTCTGTCTTTATTTTATACTTACAGCCTCATCACATGTAATCATACACCCAACCTTGCATTCAAGGGACTCTGCTCCCTTAGAAGCTTCATGCCACCCAAGCACCTCCACAAATAACTAATATCTGTCTCACTTGTGGTACTTCCCTTATTCTTTAAATTAATCCCAGATTATCAAAAGTTTTTGGCTTTTCCTAGTATAATATGTGAAATTATAAATAATCAAATAAAATTAAAAACAATTTTATGCACCATTTGGTTTTTGAGGATCTATAGATTTTATACACAAGTAAGATTGTACAATCTATATGTGTTTCTGAAAGCACTGGGCTGGAACTCAGGAGATCTGGTTAAATTCCTATGCCTACAAGGGACTTCCAAAGTGACCTTTGGCAAATCACTTAATCTCTCTGTGCATCAGTTTTCTAATCTGTAAAACAGATAACAACATTTCCCCACAATGGAGGTGTGAAAATAAATTCCATAATATCTGTCAGATACTGAGGTGGCAATGGAAGCTATGTAAGTACCAAGAGAGACAGAGTAGATAGATATAGAAAGATATCCCAGGCAAAAGGAAGTACACTATGATATTAGTGGTCAATTCATGGCTTTGGCATGAAAAGACCCAATACAGCAGTTAGGCATGCATACAGCTCTAATATTAATGTCTCAAACAGAGCACTTTTTCCCCATAACGGTGACTAACAGCAATGCAAATAGGAGCAACTATAAAAATCTCTTTTTGTATTTAGAAAGGTTCTGAAGCCCAGTCCTATATCAAATATATTTAGTCCATGCTAGTAATTATAATACAGAATACATTTGACCGATATAAAAAGAGATATTTTCTAAAGTTAATCCTTTATAATAAATTAGTACAGTATATACATTCTACAATGTAAGAAGAAATATAATAAATCCGTTGCCCAGCAATTTAAAATGTCTGGACACAATCCGCACATTAAATTTCACCATCCATTTCTTGAGAAAGAGATCCATTGATAGTTCAATGTGACATGATGCATATAGATCAATGTCTCATTGACATATTTTGGACAATACCCTAATAGCAACAAACTCTGTGTGTGTGTGTGTATGAAACCTAATCAAACAATTCAGCAAAAGTCTAGTAACACTGAGATGTAACTATACCAAAGCTACTAAATAAAGCTAAAACAGCACATGCACAACTACACAATGCACTCATGTTCTCTTCTTAGCTACAATATGAAAAAGAGCATCAGACTGGGCTTAGCTATAGTCTTCAGAATGTTATATACCATAGTCAGTTTTAGTCACCTCTTGTGTGTTCCGCTGCACAAAATATCACTTTGCACGCTCTCCTAATTTGTAAACTCCTCCCTATAACTCAAAGAAAGAAAACAAAAAAGAAGACACTCAAAAGGAACAGAATTCACTTCTGACCAAATAACAATTAGGATCTGACATATCTGACCTGAGGTGGGGCCTCAGGAAGAGCACTTTGAAATACCCATTTATTTTCTCTACTCTCCCAACTTGCTTCTCCAACTTTAATTGCACTCCCCTCTTCCTTGTGAGTTTGGGGAGTGACATTTCTAAACAAAACAAAATTTGCCTAGTGGAGCTTTTATTCCTAGTCATTAATGTAAGAATATTTCAGAAATACTGTGCAAATGGAATGCACAAACAAGCATCACAGCAGAAAAAGGAATATTGTTTTAGAGAAGTCTTGTGGGACTCATTTGTGGTGACTTCACAGATACTTCAGCACACAGCCAGATGGCATTTTCTTCTTTTTTCCTTCAGAGATACTTTTTAGCAGGCCAGTACACACAGGAATACTAGATACATTATGCACATGACAATAGTACAAACAATTTTAATAGAATATTTTGAAATTCCTAGAGGATCTTTTTGTTAGGGACCTAACAGGCTGTAAATAATTGAAGCATTAACAATTATTTTACACCCAGAGGACAAGCCTTTGAGGATTACAATCCCATGGAATCATTTATCTTGAGCAAAATGACAAAATTTCCAAGGGCTGATGCTTTCTTAAGAAAGGATTTGAAGCACAGGCTGCATTTGGTTTTGAGCATACCTGTTATTAAGCATACATATATATTATAAATGTGGGCAATTCTTCACAAGAGGAAATGGTTGGCATTCTAGAGCTCAACTGAACCATTAAGTCACAGTCCCTCCAAAGCACCATATGAGTGTTGGTATTCTGGGAGATGTACATTGCCCCAGATAGAGATCTGGTATCTCCATCCTACTCTGCAGAAAGCCAGGAGACAGATTTCCTGCTCTGTTCCTGTGTCAGTACAACAATGCTCCTTGCAGAGCCTTGATTTAGCCCAGAATGAGGTACTGCTAAAAACGAGAAAGGGTGAGCAGAATCAGACCCACTGTAGGGAAAAGTTTGGCTAGGTCTTCAGTGAGAGAGGTCTTGAAAAATGCAGCTAGCAATTTTGGCAAAGGAGGTGATGCTCTTCCCTCTGTACTGAATCAGCAGCTGTTAGATAGGGAACACACAGCTGGTAGAGGTGTTTTCTTGAAGCTGAGACATAAAACCCAGGTCATTAAAGTTACCATGACACAATGAATGAAAACGGCTTTCTGCTCAGCGAATGCTGCAAGGCAGAAACTACCAGTATTTGCTAAATTTATATTCACATTCAAAACCTGATAGTTCTACACCCTAAAATTTCTTTTTCTCCCACAAATTTGAGACAAGACCAAAAGTTGCACTTTTTTAACGAACTAAGATGTCATTTTTTGCCAGTTTTACTGGTGTAGCTATATATTCTGGTATAACTCTTGCTGTGACTATAAAGCTCTGTGTCAGACAGAATATGGATGAATAAATGTCTTGGTCTATTCTTTATTAATCACCATTATTATTTTATATGGTGCTGTAGGTGTGAAGTTTAAATCCAGATAAGCACTCATCACTATGGACCCAAACCTGTCAACTTTAATCATACCAAGCAGTACCTTATTCCGAGTGTAGTCTCATTTATATCAAGTGGGACTACTTATTATGTTACTCATGGAATAATTCAGTATGAACAAGGGTGGCATAATTTGTCCTTGATATAGGATCTATACCCTTTCTCATTTCCATTGCTTTAGCCATTTTTGGTTTATGTTATGTAGGTAGATGTCAGACCCATCTGCCACTCCACTATTGAAGGAAAGCTTTCACAAAAAAAGCTGGAACTTGCAGAAAGTATGGCATGATTTGGACTCTTCTGGATATCTTGTAGTAGAGAATTCTAGTAGAAAGCTGAATGTCTAGGCTGAACAATGACCAGGAACATATGTTTGCTTGTCCCACTTAGGAAGTGGTCTATTGCAACAAGGGCTGTTTGCAGTTCTTGTGTGGCCTTGGCCTTCAGTCCCAGAATGTTGTAGTAGTCAGGCCTGGATCAGGTAATAGCAGGGCCCAGGACAAAATGTGGTAGCAGTCTGTTCCCTGCCATGTCCATTGGCATTTTATAGCTTCAGTCTCCTCTCCTTTTTTTCCTTCTTGTCCCTCTAATTTCCTTCCCCAGGCTCCTTATTTTCCCTTTTTGTATCCCCACCTTTCTCCATTTACCCTTTCCCTCACCCCCTGCTATACCAAGGGATCCAACAATAGCTAGCACAAGGCTTGCATTTCTGGGCCTCATATCTGGCCATTGGCTGGCTCAGTTCAAGGCTTCTGTGTTTCAATCACCTCTCTTCTTTTGTCCAATGAGTGTTCATGCAGCACCATATGTGGCTGACTGTATATACGGCAGACCCTCTCACAGATGCACCAGTGGACCTGGTAACACCTGCCTCAATCTAGTCCAGCCCAGGTCTACATGTAAGAATGATCAATATATAATAATGGATTAGGTTTATGCTATCTGAATCAATTGATGATTTTCAGATTCATCTGTTCTATATCGAGTTACACAATTTCCCTGTCACTCCCTACTGGCCAAACTGGCTAAGGCTTGTCTAATCTTTGAGTGCATCCCTTTTCAAAGGGTGTTCTAAAATGCATTATATAGCTTGAGTCTTATTAACTATTTCCTTTTTATGTCAATGAAATGTTCATTCTCAAAATAACTAGGCTAACTAGGCTACAGGGGAACCAGTCTCAACAGTGAGCTCAAGGAATGTATCAGCATGGAGTCTGACCAACCAGCTCATACTGAAGTATGTTACCTCCAGCTCAGTAATGAAGCAGACTGACGGAGTGAAGTGGGCAGACTAGCACTCCCGCTGCCATCCTGTACTTGTTTTGTGGATAGAGGATGTCATCTTACATTGCTGCTTTGTTTAGCACACTTCACAAACACATTCCTGGAATTCAGAAAAAGAAAAATGTGGTTGCAAATATCTTAAAGGTCTATTTTCATTGTCACCTGTGCTGTCCCATAGCCCATTCTGTCCTAATTTCTGGTAGCACTAACAACCTGTCTGAGGAATCAAAAGTTAATATGTCAGTTCATCATATGCTTAGGATACTTACCATTATTAAAATAGCAAAGTGATGGATGTACAGGTAGGCCAGCCTAATTGTAATGTATATGCCAATGGACCCTGCTGTTTACTTTCAGTTTTGTTCCAGCCCCCCTCCCCCATTGATCACCCAAGTAGCATTTTTTAAAACTTGACAATAACAGCCTTGGTGATTTGATTTATAAAAGAGATTTATTTTCTGTTTTGACAGAAACTGCAGACTTTTCTGCATAACTTATTAAAGCATAGATTAAAAGTGACATGTTGATTTGCTACTGACTTTGAGAGTTTCTTTTTATACTGTTTGCCTCCAGCATTAAGCAGTCCACTGAACAAATAGCTTGTATATGAACCCACTTTTCTTTTTTTTTTAATTTTGGGACTTTTGTGTTTCTCCTTCTAATATTATGCATGCTGCATTCATCAAAACAAAGGAAAATAGAAAGACGGAACTAATGCTGGCAAATCTCAGTACACTCTGCATTGGCAAAGTACTTAATCACTCTAAAATTGGACACTGGGCCCTCCCACATTTTGTAAAGGTCAGAGTTTCCAATTTCCATATTCTTGTGCTGGTTTTTCTGATAAGTTGTTTCCTTTTAATATTCCTTCTTCTTCTGTTTCACACCAAGTAGTTGACCTCCTAATACAATGTTATGGTTACCTTTTTGTATGAAATTTCATTACTGTTTAGTGTACACACACACACCCTTTGCAATTATGTTAATCAACTCATATAAGAATAAGAGCCAGATTCTGGTCTTTGGTGTAATTCTGGAGTACCTGCAATGAGCTCTATTGCATTTTCCAAATTTAGAACAGTATATAATTGAGATCAGAATTTTCCCCTATTGGTTAACTATTGCATTTAAATAGTTTGGCTTCTTTAATTTATGAACAAGCCAGAATCCATCATCTTAGCCTTGTTTTTTTCTCTGTGCTTTGCCAAATGCAGCAGTTTACTTCCCAATTATACAACAGCTAGTGGAAATCCACCTCAGTTTCTGACTTGAATGTTTTTTCACAGTAACTTAACTAAATCCTCAAGCCTTGTTTAAATAGCACATTGATCTTGTCTAAATTGTAATATTAGAGTTCTGTAATTCAATCAAAGAGTCACAGCCCTCTGTGGCTCTTTTATACATTTTTATCATTAAAAGCACCTTTAATCATTATTATCTGTAATAGGCGCTTTAGGAATGCAGACAGATAAATAAATTATCTAATTTAGAATCACTGCATACCCCAGAGAGTTTCATGAGTTTTCTTTTTAATAAGGTAAGTGGTATAATTATTTTAGATTATTTATTTATTATATGTTAACCTCTACCCCTTGTTCAGCACAGTAAAAGGCAAAGCATTTGGTAATGGTTTGTTTGTTGGTTGCAATGTCTCTTATTACCCTGTTCCCTTTTGTCCCCCTCTCCAGGATATTAATTTGATTCTTTTATTCTATTTTTTCATAGGATGATATCACTATCTTTGTTCATTTCCTTAAGCTAATTAGTTATCTGTCTGATTCAATTCCATCTAAAATTTGATTTGGACTTGGCTGGTTCCATCATTAGCACATTTGAATGCCACAGAAAGACTTCCGAATCGCTCCAGCTTTGAAATAGATCCTTCTTTAATTAATAACTCTCACCCTATCTCGATTGTCCTTCACCCTAATTGTTCAGGGTCATATTATGGCTCTCAAAGTATATTGTGATGGGGAGAAGTCCCTTTCCCCCATTGCCTCAGGAAGAAGCAGCAATAATGTCGGTGGTTTAAGTCCATGCACACAAAAAGGGCCTGCTAATGCTGTTTGCAAAGTTGATGTGCTGGGTAGATTATTGATGGTGTTAGGGCCCTGTCCCATACATTGACTTGCACTGGAAGGGAGTGCAAGTGGGTGTAAGCTATGCTTTGTGTAAAGATATAACAAGAACTACTTGAGTCCCAAGTGCAACCAGAGACAAAGTACCTGACCCTGAGCTGGAATAAATTGGGTAGCTCCATCAAAGTAACTGGTGCTATCCTAGTTTATACCAGTCAAGGATCAGACTGAAATAGTCATAATTCTTCCCTTCAGCAGTGCGCCATTCCTATAGGAATTCTTACCCAAACCTTCCAAAAGTCATAAGAGCCATACTTTTGTCCTTAAAGAGCATTGCCCATCACTTAAATTGGAATTTCAAGCAGAACACTCAAATGAAAATGGATAGGAAACTTTTCACTTTTTGCTACCACTTCTAATCCAGCCCATTGCAGTATTGGCAAAATCACTGCAATCTAATTGGTATTTGGTGATCTTACTGAAATTAGTTGGTGGACACAGTCCATCTCCTAAAATAGATCTGAGGCACACTGCAAAATCTTCCTCTGCAATGACCTGTGCTGTTCCTGCTCAGTAGTTAAACAACCGACTTTAATCACCAGCATCATCAGTTTAAGCACATTTCATAAGCACTAAATTTACTTTTTTTTTTCAAATGGAACTACAGTACTTAGCAACTGTAATTCATTTTTTATTATGACTGACACAAACCATATTATTTATTATACATCTCTTAGAACTATATATTAAAAACTAAAAACCAGCCTTTAGAAGTGATCATTGCCCATTATGACCCTGTATGCACTTTCTATACCCATTGCCTAGAGAGAGGCAGTATTTAATGCTGATGTCACCTAGCTGCCATTGTCTTTACAATGTCACACTTTGCCTTGTCATCAGTGTTACTATCACACGTTCTACAGCAGAAGTACATTAGCATTGTTGTTTCAGGTGTATGCTCCAATAGCCTATCTTTTGACAAGTGTAGTAGGTGGCACTAATAAAGTAATGTGCATAGATCTATCCTTAGCTAATTAGATCTGAAACTAGACTCCAACTGGCGTTATGAGTCTTCTTTTGTATGTCCCAAGTTGATATCTAGATTGTTTAGCCATCTAACTGCTCCATCATTAAGGGCAGCAAGGTGTTGTAGTCCACCCTCCAATTTTCTAATAGTACATTCTTCCACCACATGTTTCACTGTCCCACAGTCACACTGTGAAGATAGGCCAAAGCCAAATTTCTGAATTGTGGCAGCCACACTGGCCATTCTAGTCAGCAGCCTGTTATGTCTAGTCCAGGATATGTGTCTCAGATTGCAAACAGGTGAGTGTGAATTAGGGCTTCTGATGTTCATCAGCATGCCCCTCTCTCTATGCCAGAGTTGCTGCCACTCTGGGAGGACATAGTCATTAGCTCTGGTATTCAATTGTTCATCTGAGATTAGCATCTCTGGAATGAATGCATATACAGCCACTGCAAAATGATGATGCAAAGTCACCTGTGGCACGTCAGAAGGGACAGTAAGTGTATGGGTTTTCTTTTGGAGGCAGGCAGATATTATTTTGGAAAGTGTGTGTTGCTGATTTACACCTATCGGAACCAGTGTCAGCCTTGTGTACAGCAGGTTGTTTTCTTCATCAGTCATCGTCCCCAACATAGTTCACCAACAGAAGTTGGTCACTCATCTTGTCACTCTAATAGTTCCCCAGGCAGTTTTAAAGGTGATGGCATTTCATCCAGATTGTGGGGGGAATTATATGAGCCAACACACACACAAATTAGCTATTCATGTGTGGCTAAGGCAACCACTAATGATTTGGGTGGCTGAATTGAGCTCTGTATTAACAATATGCATATGCTGACTTCTGCCCCAAACTGCTGAATAATACTCTGCTGGAACAAATACCAGCACCAGGACTTAGGTTAGTACAACATTTTCCTTTGCTCCCCAGGAGATCCTGCTAGCTTCTGGATCAAGGTTGTGTGGGAGGGGATCTTTTCTTGTAAGTGGTCTGAATGGAACCGGTATGTTAGACTATGGTCCAGTTTGACTCCTAAATAAGTGACAACTGTCTGGAAAGAAGTGGATGATCCTCAGCAGACACTGTAAGGTAGGGGTGGGCAAACTTTTTGGCCTGAGGGCCACATCGAGGTTCCGAAAGAGTATGTAAGGCCAGTGTAGTGTATTAAATTGCTCCGTGTAGGAATGTTCTACTTACAGTGTACTACTTACGTCTGCCAGTCCTGGTGCTCCATAAGTAGCACATTGCTATGGGGAGAAATTTAATACACTATACCTGGTGGTGCTCACAGCCCCGCCGCCCACAGTGCTGGCGGCACGGCAAGCTGAGGCTGCAGGGGAGGGGCCGGCGGCTAGCCTCCCCGGCTAGGAGCTCAAGGGCCGAGCTGGATGTGGCTCGTGGGCGTAGTTTGCTCACCTCTGCTGTAAGAGGTTGATTGCCCAGGCACTTGTTAAGATGGAAGGTTGTGGCCACTGTCTTAGAGTCACTTAATTTAAGTTTCCACTGACAAAGGCAAGTATCCAGATCATTCATGTCCTGGCTAGGTAACACTTAGATATTGTGTAAACAGTTACCTACATCAGTGAGACAGCTGTGTCCTGCATATATGTACTTATCAACCTCAGTTGTTGGTAGGCTGTAAGAATATATGTTGAAAAGGAAAGGAGCTAAAATAAATTGTGGGTTCTGACTTTGTCTCCAGCTTGCAAGATGAAGCTCTGATTTGTTGTCATTTCTGTTGGGATATGTAAGGATTAAGTAAAGACCTGGGTAACCGCTAGCATGGTATTAGGGAGAAAGGCGGGGTAGGCACTGTCTCTTTGCTTGTTAAATAAAGTGCCAGCCCTGTCCCTTCCCTTCTCCTTATTAAGGATTGATAAGCATTGTAGATGCATAAGGAATGTGGGGGATCTAAAAGATACTCTTTGTGTAGAACACTGTTATCTCCCCCACCCTTCCTTTCCCAGCTACATAAATGAGCTCGGAGTCTTGGCCCCTTCCTCCCCGCCTGTGAACTGCTGATTAAGGGAACTTGTGGCTACAATTACTGCAAAGAAATATCTTCAAGGTAAAAATATATGTATAATGCTGTAAACAGTTAACAGGGGTGGGTATAATTATATTCAGTTTATAGCTATTAATATTCATTGTATGGGCATTCATATTACTCAATAAGGGTTTTGGGTAAATGTAGGTATTATTTACATACTAACTTAGATAAAAAGAGAGTGCTGTAACTCATTCAGTGCTTACTTGACAATTGGGTTGAGGGGAACAAATACCGCAATAAAGAAGCCCGTCTACTCAATCCGCCTCTGGGTCCTCCTGCTCATTCTCTATTAATTTCCATGATGAACTGCACCAAGGGCTTATATAGCTGACAGATCCAAAAGAATGGCACCAACTTTCTTGTCCTTTAATCCATGCCTGAAGCCTTTCCTGCTTTCATAAATTTGGCCTGATGGAGCTCTTTAGGTGAAAAAAGAGCCTTCAGGTTTGAATCCACACTAGAACCCTGCCATATCTCTATAACCTCAGTTTTAATTGCATGTCTGAAAGACTTATCCAAGTTTTGTGTATGGCTATTAGTCACTAGCTGGGATGCAATAACATAGGCAGTGATCAGAAACTCCTTTTTGCTGAGGCTGGTCTCTTCAGAAAATCTTTTGATGGTCTGCCAGTTTTCCGGCCAGAATAAGTAAAGTCCATCTTTGTGTGGATTGTGTCTCGCCATCAATTGTGCCTGGATTGATCCAGAAGTTGAGTGAGTGTCTTGATCTTATTAACAGCCGCCTGTTCATTACTAAAATATTTTAATTCCTGGTAGAGCTTAATTACTTCTGATGACCATCCAGGTAAATACTTTTCATAAGAGCCTCTAAGAATCAATTATCTAGCAGCTGTCAGAACTAATTCACAGAAGATTTGGTAAGAGTCATTTATATTGGGTGGACATATCAAGTCCAACTCAACCAAATCCTTGACAGAAATCTCTAATTCTCCTTGAAAGACCTCCCACCAAGATTTCTGAAAATTTTACTGGGCCTTCTGTAAGCTGTTTGTTATTGATATCTGAAGGCTCGTGGTGATCAAATATGGCCAATGCTGAGACTTTGGGAAAGCTTCAAGTACTTTTCACTCTATTACCACCAGTAGCAGTTGCCCAGAAGATGAAAAATCAAAAATGGGTGAAGACCCTGTTTGCCCATCTGCTACAGCAAAAGTGTGGTGTTTGCTTTGGCTTGTAGAGGAGTTGTATGTCAGCGACTGATGCCCACTCCATTGGACTCTCTCTGTCTGCATATTGTCAGGGTATTTCCTATTGACATGATGTGAATTGAAGCAATAGTTGGAAGGACATGGAAAGTTGGGCAGAATGAGGGTTGGCCAGATAACTGATGGAGGCCGATCAGTGTAAGCTCATTAATCTTTATTGCCTGCCATGCTACAATCTCATTTGGACCAGATGGTGACATAGTAACAGCAGACAGCCTTTCTGTAACATAAGATGCCATCCCATACTGCTTCATATTGGAAGAATAGGAATCATAACACCTACTCAGAAGCAGTAGTAGGCATTCTGATTGCTGCTCTTCCAATACCAGGGTCTACTGGAGAAGAAAAGTGTTCTGCCTCTTGCTCTTTAAAGAGATGGATCTATTTTAGAACCAAATGTCTAAGGTTCCAGGGGTGCTACCTATAAATGTATTATATGGAAGCAACTATTCCTAAGGTCCTCTGCTAATAATAATGATAATGTTGCTGGTGGGGCTATGGTCCTATTTGGACTATTTATTTCTTTACAATAATAAAATCTTATCATTTAGGGACTTAGTTGGTAGTTTACTCTTCCTTCCTCCATCTCCTATTCTCCTTACATTCATATTTTTTCCTTCTCTTCCACTTTCCAACACTTTTGCTTGCAGATATCACACGCTAACTGATTTAATTCTTTCCACTGAGAGATGATAAAAACCAAAAGCATTAACTTGCACAGTTCTGCATTTCTAACTTTAGATTGGATCTTGTATTCCTCTAATCTCTGTTTCTTCATTAGTTCCACTCAGAGTTTTGGATGTGCTGGAATGCAGGATTGGGCCCATTATCTTCTAGTCTAGTAAGACATGGGTAACCATTATGGATCCCTATCTATAGTACTTATATTAAACTCCCGTTACCGTAGTACCTCACAATCCTTAATGTATTTAGTCTCACACATACAGGTAGGGAAGTACTATGATCCCTATTTTACAGATGGGGAACTGAGGCACAGAGAGACTAGATGACTTACCCAAGGTCAAACAGAAGGTCTAGAGCAGATCAAGGAACTGAACCTATGTCTCAAATCCCAACCATCACTCTAACCATTGGCTCATCCCTCCTCTCTATTAATCACTGTACGGATAGTCTTATAAACAAAACACTAGAGGATAATCTTATAAACAAAGGAATAAGGGACATATCATTTTTTTAACTTTGCTTCAGCTTCTAGCCCAATAACATGGCATAATAAAGAATTGATCAGATTTCTCCTCAGTTACACTAGAGTAGACTGAAGGAAACTCATTGTCACCAATGGAATCCCTCCAGGTTGACACCAGTATATCCTACATTAGACTGTGGCACAGTCTTTTTGAGAATGTGAAGAAAAGGAAAAGATAGTTGTGAAAGTGTAAATTTATTAATTTAGAAACGGCAGGAAAAACTTAAAATTGGCTAGCTTGGCCTTTTTTCTTACCAATTCATTTGAGAAGGCCCCAGCAAGGCAAACTCAGTCTTCTCAATAACTGTACACCAATAATTCCTATATAACTTCAAAGGATGATTATAATTGTTTTCACATTGAAAAGTCTAAAGCAAGTGGAATGGCAGTATAGATGTCAGCTGTGGGGAAAAATTACTGCTTGACATTGGTGCCAATTAAAGATTATATATCTATTTGAACTCAAGGACTCTCCTTCCCCCTGAGAAAATCAGAAAAATCCTTCATGCTCAACTCCCTGGATGTTTCAATGTAGTGAATCATATCATTATAGAAATAAGAGATGGAAAAGACCTATTGTTGT
Organism: Trachemys scripta elegans; assembly: GCF_013100865.1. NCBI lineage: Eukaryota > Metazoa > Chordata > Testudines > Emydidae > Trachemys > Trachemys scripta. The sequence continues at coordinate 100,726,026 of NC_048304.1, read as the reverse complement.
AGATCATATAGTCTATTCCCCAGAAAACATTAGAAAAACTGCATTTTAAAGGGCGGTTGGACTTTTGGCCTGTGAAAGGGGCCCTACCATCCCTATTAAATATGTAAATAGACTTGCTCAGACAAGAGTAATAAATGTTCCAATTTCATACATTTCCTGATGAAGAACATCGGTAAAAAAGAAAGAGTTTCTGGCAACCTCACACAAGAAATGTTCATTTTCCATAGTTTTGTCATTTACTTGAAACAAGCTTCATGTTTCCACTTTCTATTTCTCTCCTACTTTTCCATCAAAACTGTTGAAGGTCTAAGATTCTGCTCAATGAACTGAAATATTTTTCTATAAAAAAGCCTAAAATGTAATGGGAACTGTTACGACTACCGTTATGTACACTAATATTAACTAAGGGAATGTTAAAAGTTTATAAGGTCTGCCTGTGCTGTAGAACTTTACAAAATGCTCTGTGAGTGTGAAACAAAAATTTTAAATTGCAAACACACTGTTTTTCCTGCAGTAATGTAATAAAACATTTCCCTAATGGGAAAGAAATGTTCTACATCCTGTTGTCAGAAAGGACTATGGATTTTCTTTTTTAAAGCAGCCTCTTCAGACAGACCAGACCTACCTAGATTGGTTTCTCCCTCTCCTTTTTCCTTTGTCTCTAGAATGCCAGTCTTATCTCCCTTTTCTCCATCAGTGACCTCATCTTTTTGACATAGCTCTTCCAATTCTTCTCTTCTTTTACCCGCATGGTTCTCTCGTGTCCATAGACTTGTAGGGACTTTTTACTGACCGCATGCCACTTTATTTCTCTACTTTGAGACATCTCTCTCCTCTAGTTCCCCTTTCTTCCTCATAGCCTTCCCGCCCCATTCCTCTGTTTCTGTGTCCTTCAGGCTCTATGGTACTAAACATTTTAGCGGCTTTTACACTTTTTTCAAGCACAAAATGCACTCTCTTTCCAAAGTCTCTATGCCATCACCCACAGATTTCTAAACTCACAAAGACTATACAAAACAAAACTTCTTGAATGTCTGTCTCTTTCAGCCCTTTAAGAATTATATAATTTAATATACAGCCCTAGTCAATTTTTACACTTAAGATATAGTCCAAATAAAATAGTCCAGGTAGATAAATTAGATGATGAAGTCACAGTTTTAAATCATTGAGTTGTGAATCAAAGTGAAGCCATGTGAGTCCAAGTCTCCTTACTAACCCTCCTACTTATCTCATAAACAGGTTAAACAGATGGCCAAGGTGGTGTGTGGCAGGTGGTGGGGTTTCGCCTGCCACACAGTTTTTTCAGGGGAGCTCTGTTACGGTGAGTAGGGAAGGGAGATATGCCATATGTCACAACTCATTATGTAAGTGTGGGGCGGATGTCCAATGCAGGTACTCCATAGGGAAATTGTACAGTGACTGGATAAATGGCTTGGTAAAGGACTTAAAGAAGGTGCTGGTTAAAGGAGCAGAATGCGGGGGAATGGGTTCAAAGCGCCTATGACTGGTACAGCAGTGAGCCAACCATCCTATAGCCCACCTTAAACCTTGTTTGGGGGTGAGGATTGTAAGGTGCCAGTAATGGACTGGCTGGGGGATGGGATGGAAAAACAGGGGGGCTGGTGGAAGCTCCCCAGGTAGATATTAAATGAACATGGAGTTACTTGCACTGTACACTTTTATCATCCAGATAGTCCCAGCCAACTACTAATAAAGTTGCGGCCTGATTAATATGGACCCAATTCTACAATCCCTCTGCATGTGAGATTCTGGGTGACTTCAATTAAATTTCTTTTTTAGATGGGTTTGAAGAATCATTGTTACCCTGAAAACAGATTTAGGGTACCCTCAGAATATGACTCATCTATTACCCCTTCCTGGGATTACCAAGCGGTTCCCTCAATACAGCACATTTTACAACCAATCTATTCTCCTAAAATATGGATCTCCAGCGTGGCTAAGGAAATACCTGGAGGACACGGATACAAGCTTCTGATAAATGATTGACACAAAGACAGTGTTTCTTTCCAAAACAAGGCACTTCTTTATTGGTGCAAATAATAATCCCTAATAGAGTAGTAATCTAAAACCACAAATCCCTTCAGCAAATTAAAGAGCACTGCAAATGCAGTAACATACAGCTGGGATGATTCGAAACATTTGCACCATGTCACAGATGGTCAGACCGTCACAGGCTGCTGACAGCAATTTCTAAATGGTTTAAATCTTATACATTTCTTTCACCATTTACACATACATACATCTTTATTAATTCACACATACAAAAACACTATACTGAACTATAATATTAACTGACAAGCTTACTCTATCCTCTGACTATGCTCTAGTGACAAGACTCCCTCTGCCGCTTGCTGTTGCTGCTGTCTTCTTGTTCACTTCTCTAGGTCTCCTTTCTCTACTTCACTCTTAGCTCCTCTTCTCTGCTCCGCTCGCCTCAGCTCCCCCTCCTTTGCCAGCACTGTCTGCTGCCTACTGACACACTGACTTTTATATTGTCCTGTCAGAACTTTCTATATCTTTCTAACAGATTTTTTACTTCACATGCTTAGTACTAACATTACAAAAGTCCGTGCATGCTCACTGCCAGTTGTTTACCTCAGAGTTATGATCTGCTGATCTTTCCCCTACTTTTATACTGCACATGCTCAGAAATATCATCTGACTTGCAGCTTCCACTGGTGGAGTGATTCTTGCTTATTCAAAATGGAGGTCAGGAATGCAAAATGGAGTCTGGGGAATTTCTCTGGCATCATCATCACCTATTTTTAAGACCTGGTTGGAAGAACTTTGATGGAGCCATTTCCATTGGCGAATGAAGTTCTGCCAAAGTCAAAATACATCATGAAATCACGCTGATTGTGCCAAAATTTCATTTTGGAGGAAAAATGAAGAAAAAAGTTTAAACAATTTTTTTGAGCGTTTCGAAACAAAAATTTCAATTTTTCATTTTGAAATTAGTTTTCTTTTTTAATTTTAATATTTTATTGTACATTATAATAGAATAAAATTTCAAAACAGTGAAATTAAAAAGGAAATATTTTTATCAAAATCAAATATTTTGATCAATCCACATTTTTTTGTCTTTCATGTAGAATTCAGAAATTTAAGAGTTTCATTGCTAATTGGAACCAAGTCAAATGTCAAAATCCTTTGCAAAATGGCATTTTCATCTTCCACATAGCGCTACTATTTATTATTATTGTGTGGGTTTTTTTTATATAATGGAAAAGGAAGTGCAATAGAATTAGGATCTATATGTCATGAAACTGATCTCAAGTGTCAATGCAATTTATTGTGATCTATTTTTGCATAACCTTTTACAACACAGTAACCTCTCTGAAATACAAATTAAATTGTGTTTTAGCGGAGAATGAAATCGAGAAAATTCAGGGAATAAGTGACAATTGGAGTAAGGGCAGCTTTTGCAAGAATTTCAGTTAACTGTGTGAGAGATATATGCTTAAGCATGAATAACTTAAAGAAATGGTGCCTTTTATAATGGTCCTCTAACAGTTTGAAAAGAAACTATGTGAATTTTGGCATGTTTCTATTCTGCAGATAATCACACTACTTAACAGACACTGGTAACAATAACATTCTAGTTTATATATGTACACTGAGAGATTTCTCTCCAACTCAATCATGATTTTAAATTTGAAAAATAAATTGTATTTATTGGATGTTGACAAATACTCCAGTACTGCAGACATGGGGGTAGGTGTCTTATGCACCTTTGCCCACAATAAAATGTATATTATTTTGTATAGGGAATAATTTAATAAAACTGAAAAAATCCATTTATTGATTCCATGTTTGGTCAAAATACCTGTATAAGAATTAAGCACTGTTCCCATTGGCATCAATGGTAGAATCCAGTTACCTTCAGGATTACCAGGATTTGGGCCAGGTGGTTTGTCTCAACATTTAATGTACCAAGAAATCTCAGAATTTATAATGCTTTAAATTAAATGAATTAAATGTACTTAATTAATTATTCATTTACTAGGCTTTAATAGGATAATTATTGCATGTTAGATAAATACCAGTTGAATAAATGTATTAAGATTTAATAACTTTTGGTGAGTATTTGTTTTATTTCATAGTTATATACTTAGACTTCAGTAGATTTTTATCTACTAATGAATTAGTCATTAATTTCTATCTTACATGTATACTAATAAAGTTACAAAACTTCAAATGTTTTAATAATCTAATAGGAGATACATCTAAAGGATTTGTGAGACAATTAAAATGTGTGAAATATATTTAACAAGTTTTTTAAAAATATATATTTTAAAGTCACTTAAATTCAAATTAAATTGATTATTTCAAATAAATAGAAGACAGCTATAAAACAGCATAAAACCCACATGCAGGAATAGCACAACTAGGCCTCAATCCAGAAAAGCATTTAAGCAAATGTTTAAAACCACTAAAGTCAGTGGGAAGAAGAGTTTTTGTTATTCTTTGTTTGCCAGCCATCATATGTTGTTCATTAGTCTACAGTTTAAAAAATGTCAGTCATCCAATCAGAAACAATGCCATGTGACTGAAATGACAACCTATATACCATATTTTGGATTGTAATACCAGATATTATAGATCAGAATGAATTGCTGAGAAGAGTGAAGTAATTTGGGTGGCACCTGCGCACAAAATGTTGTATGTTAGTAGTGCTTTAAATTACTTATTTCAGGCCTGCTTTTGTCATCCTTACATTGAGTAGTCCTTTGCACCATGAGAATCCTATTTTTTTTTTTTTTTAGCAGAACTACTCTGACTGCCTGCAGTGGAAGCAGCTCTATGCAACCTAAAGATTCTTCTTTGACAGGGAAATCCTCTAGTGCAGTGGTTCTCAACCTATTTACCATTGTGGGCTGCAAATGCAGCTCTCTATGTGTTATGTGGGCTGAATATGCAGCTCTCTGTGATAGGTGGGCCACATCTACTAAATATATATACTACCTATATGGCCCTGATGATGTCACATGGGCCGCAGCTGTGTGCTGATGGGGCCGTGGGTTGAGAACCACTGCTCTAGTGGCAGCTAGGGTGACTTTGGGGTTGCATTGAGCTGCTGGAACAGTGGAAAATATCTGGGGAGGTTCTGGCTTAGTAACGTACAATAATCCAGCCTGTAGGTCATGCATGTATGAACTACCACAGTGAAGAGGATGGATGTGATCTTCTGGCCAGTCAGAGATTGAAGTGGATGATTGTTTTGCTGCTATGTTTATTTGAGAATCTAATAGATGCAGGACTCCCAAAGGACCTCTAGGCTGAGGACAGTAGATGCCTTCAATAGTGAGGGATATTGTAGTAGAACCAAATTATTTGATTTCTTTCTCTCTTCCTGCCAGTATCACATCAGTCTTGCCTGGGTTCAGACTTTGTCAGCCTATTAATGCAGGTGTTCTTCAAAGGAACCAGGAATAGCTGTTAAGGTGAATAATCACTGCATATAAACACAATTGGAATGATCATTGTATAGGATGTAACAACAGAAGCCTCCATACAAAACTGTTGCTCTTTATTTGGTCACTCAGATAGTGCTGTCTAATTTACTTGTGCCCAGAGATCCTAAAAAAGGAGAATGGCTTGATTCAAAATGGAAGGTGTTAAGCTCCAAATACAGTTATTCTTATATACCCACTTGAAAAAGCCATCAGAGAGAGGACAAATTTTTTGAATGCAACTTCTTCCAGACCATTGCTAGAATAAACAACACCATAGGCCTCCTCAGGTATTTATTCTAAATGGATCTGTCCGGATAGATTAAATTATGCTCATCCATCAACTAAAATGCAAATAGAAAATCTACTATTCAGACACATTGGTTAGATTTGTGATCATCTGTAGAGATTTCCCACTTGTGTTAAATATAATGGACCAGATTGTCAGCTGGTGTAAATTAGTATAGCTCCATTGAAGCCCATGAAACTAAATGAACCTGCTGAGGCTCTGGTCCAGTATAGGTGATCTTTGCTTTCAAAGTAATCCAAGCATAATCGAATACGAGTAACTATAATAAGGAGGAAATTATATTCTCCACACTTCAGAACTTTTATGTGTCAGTTCACGTAAACTAAGGGGCAGAGGAAACCAATTTATACTGAAACATATGTTATTTAAATTAGTCACATAAGTGAATAACACTTTGCTAATATGTTTGTCCTATCTTTATATGACTGAATTTTTACTTACTCTGTTCCTTGGTTTTATTTATTTTTGTAGTAATTTATTCAACAAATGAAATATTTTGGAAACACTTTCTTTTTGCGTTATGGAAGTGATGAGAATTATTTCATATATAATTGCTTTGATGTAAAAAAGTTAATAGAAATTTGGTTAACAATACCCATTTAAGAGGATTTGAACTCATAACCCTGGCAATATAATGAAGCCATTTTATCTGCTAGGCTGAAATAATTCATTATCATACAAGGGAACAGCCAATTATTGGCACTACAAGAAAAAAATAATTTTTAGTAAAGGAACACAGGAGCTACAGAACTCCATAATTCTCTTATGTTCTTTGCTTTGTTCACATATGAATTTATATGCATGAAGCACATGAACATTAACCATAATAGTAAATATTAAGTTTGTTTCTTGCATACAAATGTGTGTATATACTTACATTAAATACAGAGTATTTGGAAATGATAAAAATAATTACCGTATATACTCAATCATCAGTCGGTTCGTTTATAAGCCGACCCCCCAAAGATGGATATGTAAAAATGGAAAATATTTATGACCCGTTCATAAGCCGACCCTATAATTCAGGGGTCAGCAAACTTTGGCTCCTGGGCCATGAGGATAAGCCACTGGCGGGCTGAGATGGTTTGTTTACCTTGAGCGTCTGCAGGCACAGAGGTAAACGAAGTGTCCCGGCACGTCAGCTGCTTACCCTGACAGGCCGGGACAGCAACTGGTGGGGAAATTTTTTGGGGGGAGAAGCTGGGGGTCAGAGGAGTAACCCCTGTGACCATATCCCACATGACCCCACCTATAGCCCGGGACCCCCACACTCTCCCCATCCCATCCCTTCCCACCTTATCTGGGGAGGGTCAGGGGAGGATGTCTCTGACCTGGCTGGAGCTGCTCCGGCAGGCTGGGCAGCGTGGCCACGGCCTGCTCCGGCGGGCCAGACCGAGCAGCGCAGCCGCAGCATGTTCCAGCGGACTGGGCCGAGCGGCATGGCCCCAGGGTGCTTCGGCGCCCAGGCAGTTCGGCCACAGCCTGCTCGGGGGGCGGGCAAGTGGCACGGCTGCAGCCTGCCAGCCCCGGAGCTGCAGCTGTTTCGGAGCAGCGTGGCCAGAAGCAGAGAGACTCTGGCCCCGCCTCTTCCCTTCTGGCTGTGCTGCCTCTCCTTGCTCCTTCTGTTAAGGGTGAGGGCTGTGTCCCATCTCTCCCTCTCTATACCCATTCGTAAGCTGAACCCCTTCTCTGGTGCTTCCCTTTTTTACTAAAAAATTTTGGCTTATGAACAAGTATATACGGTAGGTCATCAGTAGTTCCATTTAGGTATAGGCCTACATAGGGAGTGATGAGGTGCTGCAACAATCCAGGGGAGCTCAGGGAAGGAATTTGCATGCAGAGGGGGCCTGTCTGATCCTAAAATCTTTTAAGTGGTACAGCTTACACCCACTTTTCTGAGTTATTCATGTTTGTTGAAGATCCAAACCTCACACAGAGGAGGAAATGGTCGCTTGCCCAATGCACCTATGTAGGAGCTTGTGGGAAAGTGGGAAATAAAGGAGCCCTTTACTGCCCTGAATAGGCTACTCACAATGTAGCTTCATTCCCTGCTGTTGCCACTACACTCCTCCTCTTCCTGTGCAGGCAGATGGTTGGATGGCCAGGAGTGGCACAGGTCAACCAGCACAAGGAGACAGCATAAAGTTGATACAGATTATTTCTCCTCTGGTGCATAGGGAGAGCCAGAAACTCAGAGAATCGCAATCTGTACCCTTGTGTGGTTCTGAAACAGCACAACTACCCAGGACAAAGTCAATTTAACCCTAAATGTTTTGCTGATACCAATGGATCATACCACTAAAAATGTATCATCACATTTTATATGTGCTGGAAATAGTCTAAATGTTTTATATTCTTATACATACGTTTATGATTTAAAAAAACCAACAACCTTTCAATGATAAGGTGCAGTTCATTGAGCATTTACATTGAACAGTTAATTGATCTATTAATTTTAAAGTATCAACTAACTCTTGCTTAACTTCATTGTCCCTATAATTCAGTAGCATGTTCAAAGGAAAAGAAACCGTGGCTAAAAATGGTCTGCCAGAATGGTTGAGTTGCAGGGGTTTTTTTTTATGCCAAACAATGAGTTATATAATAAAGTGGTGTGATGAAATTTCTCTGAGTAGAGTCTGTGTCACTATGAAAGCTGAAGCATTTTGGCCTTGACATCCTATCCATTTTCTATCAAAGTGCTGTAAAATTGGAAACTCTGTAAAATTCTTCACACTATTAATGCAGAATTCCCAGCAAGTGATAGAAAGAGGCTTAGTTGTCAAATTCTTATGTATTTTAAGAACCTGTCATCATGATATGCCACAGTGTGACTTTTTCCCTGCTTGGTAAATATAAGGAGGGAAAAAACTTCACTTGTACATACACAGGCTTCATTCTTTAAAAGTAGATTTGTTACAGTAGGTGCATAAAATATAGTTTTATACTGTATTTATTTTCCAAGGGTGAACTCAAGGTTTTGGTTATTATTTAAACAATGAAAAAGGGAGTTCTGGGAAGTCTTTTCTTCTACTGTGAAATGCATATTGTATGCATTGCAGGCAGGGCAGATGGATGTGAACACTAGGCACTTAGCAGGTGGAAAGACCATTAGGAAGAATACCAGCACATCACTTACTAATAATTGTTAGGGGTGAATAAAATACAGGACTTGAACTTTGGTCCAGCTTTCAAGGTGAAAATGATCCTCTGGGGCCAGACCCTCACATGTATCTGAGCTCTGCTCAAAGTACTTCAGAATGGGAGCCTAAGTGGCTTTTCCACCACTTCTAAAACAGGGAGCAGCTGTCTGGTGTAACTGAAAACCTTTGCTCTAAGTCATGCCAGAAGGACTGACTATCTTCCAGATCCGGTTTATCTAATTTCAGCAGACTTCAGCTCCTATCCTCTCATCCTCTCCTACAGTTGACGGGAGAGAAATTAACTGGAATACTCACTACAGCAGGAGGCAAGTAGTGGCTAGTGTAGAGTCAGCCAATCCAGCACGTTGCGATTCCACTACACGAGATGAACTGTGCTGAGCTGCTCTGTCAGGGTGTTTTTTCTCCATACAAAGAGAACTGACTTCGGTTCAAGGATCTGGTCCATAATGTTTACATTCAACGTGTGAAAAAGTGGCCCCAATGAAATCAGTGGGAGCATTGCCATTGGTTTTGATAGGACCAGGATTTCACTCCCAAAATGTTATATTCCTTTCATTTCTCTGCTCTGCCATACACCTCTGGCTGCCGTTCTCAAATATTGCAAGTTCTTGTGCTTTGTCAGAGGGGAGGCACTACATTCTATAGCAGCCTCGACCTGGGGGAGTCCTAGCAGATACTGTAATACACTGAACTAAATTTCAGAAAAGTAAAAGGCCTATTGGGGGGCACGCTGATAGAAGGGATAGTTCTCACATTTTTTAACAGCAACCTACTCCTATGTTAAATAAGAAGCTGGGGCAGACGGAGTTACTACCCCTTATCTTCTTTGAAACGAATACCCCTTTGGGCATATTGAGTGAGGCTGTTGCACAGAGGTGTAATTTGGTTCTACACCTGACCCTAGAGGAGAGAGCACAAGACATGAAACTAAATCAATGCACTTTTGTCAACTAAAGGTCTTGGGGGAAAGTTGTCGCTTGTGCTTCTCGGAGAATCTGAGGAGTGAGAAATATGGCTGTGTGTCAGCAGAAACAGAAGATTAGCCAAGGAAATGAGTAGACTCTAAAGGGATTAGAAGATTAATGGAATATGGCAAAGGAGGTGGGAAAACGAAAGTTCATTTAAATTTGGATGAAACCACTAATCTGAAGCTTGTCAAACTTTATATTGTACATATTCACCCTTAGACATCCATGAGGACTGTAGGAAGTACTGCAGATTTCTCCATTTACAATGGAAAAATAAAACACTGAAGACCCCTTGGACTACTCTCCTTATTTATGACATACGGCTTTTTGATATGAGTCTTTAACCTTACACATCATAAAGCTCAAATTAAAATGTGCATCTCTGAACTTTCACATAGTTTGTGCAAATGCCATAAAGTGAGATGAGCAATGACAGTTAATGCCAACCTAGAGTGCTTCTTGATAGCTTTTATCTCCCATTATGCACACAACTTTTTGCAAAGCATCCTTTAATGTTCCTTTGCAGTAGATTAGATTAGTTTGGCTGTATAGAAATGTCTATCCATATGCTCTAGGTGCCCTTGACATAACATAAAAATACATCCTAAGAGCAGCAGTATAATTTAAGATAACACAGGCTAGTAAGACAGGCAATTTCAAATCTCAAATCCCACTTCCCCTTGAACATTCCTTCCTCCCCTTTCCTCCCACTTTCAATTACCCTGGGGGAGGGGGGAAGGAGGGAAGTTTAGCTGCAATGTGCACTGAACACTGTTTTGATTGGGGCTATTTTTTGACTAAGGAGAGTAGGGGTTGGGGAGTAAATTCCAAAGCCATGGGCCTTCACAGAGAATATCTTGCTGCAGCTCCTCTTATTTATACCATTGGGCTCCATCTTGAACACCACTGCTGATCTCGCAGTAGGGCATGGGGAAAGAAGTGGTCCCTAAGGTAAGTAGGCCATGAGCCATTGACGGCTTTAATGGTGAAAATCAACACCATAAACTTCACTCAGTAACCCACAGGCAGGAAGTGCAGGTCAGGGAACACTGCTCTAATATGCTTGTAGCAAGATATTTCACTTACCATTCTGCACTAGCTTCTGTTTCATGCTGGTTTTCAGGTGTGGCCCTGTGTATTGCACATTGCTGTAGTCTAATCTTGAGGCAACAAAGGCATTGGCAGTGATGCTGGAACTAAGAGTGGTGGGGGTGCTGCTGCACCCCCGGCTTGAAGTAGTAATAACAAACTACTTAATGGTTTCCATCATTAACAACCCCACTATAAAAATTGATCCAGCACTGGGGCATGGATGAAAACCACAAGGTCTGCATCTGAAAGGATGCATGTAGTAAACAAATCAAGCACTACTAAAGTGACTTGTTTGTAAGGAATTTCAAATTGATTTCAGTTTAGTTTGAAAACTCTCTCACACACACATAAACACCCCTTATTTGTCACAGCAGTGAAGCTGTCAAAGGGACACACCTCCTTTATCTATTCTTGGTGCTATTGTAATGCTTCACCAAACAAACAGTATGCTCTTCATCCTAGCACCATGTGCCCAAGAACACAATGATCAATAATCTAAAGATACTAAACTCTGCAAGTGTAATACAGTCATTAAACACCAAAATTATGCTCTATGGGACCAATCCTTCTCACACTAAAATATGTTTCCCAACACCTATCTATCTACAGCTATATATTCCATATTATCAATTTGTAAGTCTACATAGATAGGTAGGTAGATTTTTGCTTACATTTCTAGTACTATATGTGAAACAATTATTAAAAACACAGTTTACCATGCCATTGAATGATTTTATGAGACTTATTGCTTTTCGAGTATCCAGTACATTTAAGCTCAAACAATATTAATGTTTAAAATAAATTCAGTTCCTTTTTTTTTATCCCATATATATCCCACATCTGCCATTACCCTGAAGACCAATGAAAACATAACAGTGCTTAGTAAGGTATGTGCAGCTAATTTTGCTTGCAGTAGTAGGTTTATATAAACCAAAAGGCTTTCAAGAACAAGATGAAATCTCTCTTCTGGCCAACCGTTCATCTTAATTTCTCACAGTACAACATCTGGGACTGGGAGGATAAACTGGATTGGCATTTGGAGCATAGGGGTACAGGTTACTTTGAACCGATGAAAGGATAAGGTGGTCCCATCAATCTCTTGTCTAAACTTGCAATCATCTGGTGTCATTAGCCCAAGAGGTTTACAAATGGGCACACACACATAGGTCTTTGTCATCCCCTTAAGAGTATTTTTCTGATTATTTTTATTTCTTCTTTTTGGAAGGCCTCTTTTTCTTATTACTGCTATTACCATGAGAGATTGGCTGCACTATTTCAGGAATGATTGGTTTGGGTACCCCTGGACCTTGCAATACCTACCTAATCCAATGTGCTAGAATTGAATATTTCAGAGTATATTTTGGAGCTAATGTCAACACATTTCTTGTTAACCTTTAATAAAGCTCAGTTCATTTAATCACAATGCCTGTTTCACTCTTAAGATCTACTGTTTAATATATTCACTCAGTAGAGGTGGGCCCAGACTATCACGCTGGAATCAGAAACGCCCCAAACTTTTGGCTGAACTTCTAAGTCTCAGGCCCCTCTCTACTTATCAAGCATTTAAAGCTTTTAAATTACTTAAAATGATGAGCAATAAACTTATAAATTACCTTTGGGTATTTGACTACAGTATATAACGAAAGCTAGAGGAAAGAATATAATACAAAAGTGCACCTTTTGAGATGAATGTATTCTGGATGGATCACTATTACTACACCCGTCATAATCTTTTCTTTTGTTATGTATAACCTGCCTTCTGGAAATTTTCTTGGTTGTATGAAAATATGAAGTAGAGCTAGAATAGTTGATGTACTGTATTCTAATGGGCAACCTCATCACTGGTGAAAAATGCTACTATGAATTTCATAACACTTATGTATGCATTTTAGCAACACAATACACTGTATTTAGCTCTGCTTCTGTGATTTGATGCAATGGGCAGTTTCACTGTACAGGTTTCTACTTGCTCTTCAGTGATTACACAAAGTTCCCATTACAACAGCTGTGAGTGAAATTCTGGGAGATTGCCTGCCCCAGCCTACACTGGTAGCTTTAAATGAGCAGTGTGTTATGATGTCCAAAGCAAATGCAACTAAGTGCTCTTCTGAAACAGCCACATTTGTTCACCTCATGATGTGTAATATGGCCTCTCTGTTTTCCCAGTATATCAAAATTCATCTCATAGAGTATCTGTATATCACCAGGAATATATTTGAAGTATGGCTTTTGTAGCCTCTGGACTCAGTGGCTACTGATCCCTGCTATATTGAAAGGGTATATGCACTTTTGTAATGCAGTTCAATGCCAAGTGACTGAAAGCACAAAATAAATACTATTCTTTTAGCAGCAATCTTGCGTGTTACACTATTATTGCCACTTTAAAGCAAGTAAAAATCTTTAGTCCATATAGACATCAAAATGTAGAAAAGGTCACGGGAAAAAAAGGGGTAGAAGATGGTGAGAAAAAGGTGGTATACATTTTTCACCTTGTGCAAAAGTGATAAATACTGAAGAGAAAATAAACTGGGAACCTCTTTTTAAAGATTAGCATGTTTTTTCCTCTTTCTTTATCTCTTCCCCATTCATGTCAATAGGAGTTGCACAGAATAGTAATCTACTTCTTTTGTCTGCGTGTGATAATTGCACTGATAATTTAGTAAGATTTAAATAATCAAATTCAGGATGTTGTCTATGGGTATGTCTACACAGCAAAGCAAAACCCACAGCTGGCCCATGCCAGCCAATCGGGCTTGCGGAGCTTGGCCTTCAGGGCTGTTTCATTGCTTTGTAGACTTCTAGGCTTGGGCTGGAGTCCGAGCTCTGGGACTCTCCCTCCCCGCAGGGTCCTAGAGCCCTGGCTCCAGCCCAAGCCCGGAAGTCTACAAAGCAATGAAACAGCCCTGCAGTCCGAGCCCTGTGAGCCCATGTCAGTTGGCACAGTTCTTTGCTGTGTAGACATTCCCTAAGTCAAATTCTGGAAAACAGTTTTCTTTAATTACCAAAGATGTACAACCATGATGCGTTATATATAGCTAAAGAAATTATAGTACTATTGGCTAGTTCAAACAAATAATTCTTTTTCTGCTATTTTATTTTTAAACAGCCAAAGCACTAGATGATTGATATTGCACATTTAAAGTTCACATCTTTTCAGTTTGATAATGGATTTTTTCATCTAGCAACAGCTATCTTTTGTCATTTAATGTCTGTCCAATGCAACCTGTACTATGTCAAGTGCTATGTCAAGCGAATTTATGCTCTGACATTTCTCTGCAAACACTCCAAATCATGATTTGCTCTTGCATAGAACAGTACTTTTTATATGGTAACCAAGTGCATTTCACCTTCCCACTACAAAATACCCCTTAACTTGTAAATTGTCTTATATGCTCAGAATCAGAAAATGTTCAACTGTGCTGTATATAGGTCCTGGACTCTCTGTATCCAGTTTGAAATCCACTTGGGAGGTTACTGGATGCAGCATCCTGTCAATCAAAAGGGGGCTGGCGGGAAGCAGTGATATATCTTTCTATGACATGTTTCCCTTTTAGGTAGTTACTTTACAGTGTAGTGAATGCATCACAGAAGTTTTTCTGAAAGAGAGAATGTACCTTTTCTTAGACAGTCTATAAAGAATAAACTTTTTTCTATATCCGTAGGCATTTGTGGAGCTTTAGCAGTCAAATGGGAACATCTTTTAAAATGAAACAAGAAAATCTCTTTTTGTGAGCAAATACACACTTTCTAGTGTAAAGCATGTGTGATTTACAAATGTTAACTAAAGAATAAAATATACTAACAGTAAAGAGGAATGAAGCCAACTTTAAGAGATAAAATGCATTTCTAGATAGATGATCGATATATATAGATATATCTAAAATGAATTTTATCTCTTCAAGTTGGCTTCATTCCTCTTTACTGTAACTGTATATACATATGTATAATGGCCAAAATCTTGGCCCCATTGAAGTCGATGGGAGTTTTGCCACTGAATTCAATAGTGGTATGTGGTCATTGACAACCCAGCTGCTGGCATCCTTAATGATCGTGGCATAGTGCAAGGGGCAACGGGTCTTTTGGAACAATGGGGTGTCACGTATTTGGGCTGCTACAAAAGAGGCCATTGGGAGATGCCTGGGAACCTGACTCGGTTCGGTGGCGAGGCAGCCAAGCTAATTACTGGTGCCTTCTTGTGGCAGATGTTCAGTGCAGATATTCCATAGGGAAGGCATCCAGTGACCAGATAAATGGCCTGGTAAAGTACTTAAAAGAGGTGCTGGATAAAGGAATGGAACAGGGGAGGGGTGTTGGGGACTCCTATGAATGGTATGTCAGGGAGCCACCCCCCCTTTCTTGTAGCCCACCTTAAACCTCCTACGATGGGGGATGGATGGTAAAGTCCAAGCCATGGGTTGGCTGGGGGACCTGGATGGAAAATGAAGGGGAGCTGGTTGAAGCCCTGGGTAGTTATTTGAATAAACATGGATTTGCCTGCACTGTATACTTTATCTGCCAGGTAGTCGCGGATATCGATATGTAATAAAGTTGAGGCTTGATTAAATCCATATCATGTGTCTCTTGTTCTTCTTTCAGTATAGTTGCTAGTTTTTCACCCAGTGTGTGAACATTATATATGCACATGCACAAACATTTGTGTGGCTGAGACTGAGAGGGTTATAGTGCTGGCATGGCCTACGTAAGTGCCAAGTAAAAGTACAACCACTGTGCATGGAAGTTCAGGGGCTACTGTATCCTTCATCCCTTGAGCATGTAAGTAGTATCTTTTTAGTCTAAACTCTGTGAAGCTGGAGGAAAAAATGATAGACAACTCCTGCCCCACCCTTGGCCTTAAAGGATACGTATATACAGCCTGTGGATGTGAACCTCCCCGCCTGGGTCAACAGACTTATGCTAGCGGGCCCTGTGCCAGCACTCTAAAATTAGCTGTCTAGACAGAGCTTTGACATTCTGACTCGGGCTGGAACTCAGGCTCTCTAATCTAGGGAGTGGGGTGAGCTTCAGAGTCTCGGCTCCAGCCCAGGCTACAGCTTCAAAGCTAGTCTCTCCTTCCTCCTCCTCCTGCTGGACTCTGGGCCTATGATGCAAACTCTGCTGGATTCGGAACAAGTGAGGATATGGAATGACTGATGCCTGCCTTTGCCTTCCCCTCTATCCATGGATCTGGGGTGTGTGGATCAACAATCAGGGCAGCTGAGTTTATGAAATCGTAGTCTGTGTTCATGGAAATAACTGTGTTTCCACAAATTCAGCACAGAGAAATCAATCAAACAAAAGGAGATGATGGGCAGTGTAGGAGGAAGCTCTTGTTTGAACACTAACATTTTTTTGCTAATTAGCAAAACAAACAAAATAATGAAAATAAAGTGACAGTTAAATGGACCTGTTTCTGATATGTTTGAATATTCTGCTTTGTGTTCAAATCCTCAGCTTAATGAAATGCATTTCAAATTGTTAGATATGAATGCTATATCACAATATTGACACATTATGGCACTTGTTGCCAACCACCCATCTTTTCTCTGGTTTAACTGTGGCACATCTTCCTTTGTGTTAGCTTTATCCATAATGGCAACTGAATTCCATCGAATAATGCTGCTCATACTCAGAGATGGGAATGAAATTAAATGTGCACCACTCCAAGGAAAAATGGAATGGAGTGAACAGAAGCCTTCCATGCAACAACAGCATTAGCCACAAAGATACATCATTCACACCCAACAGGAAACCCTAGCCAAGTGCACCTGAAGCTTTAACAGCAATGACAGCAGGATCATCAACAACAACAGCTGTTGTGGTCCATATTGCAATTGTCCCACCAAGAACAAAGATTTCTTTCTTTCTTGACAAAGCCTTGGCTGGGATGATTTAGTTGGGGATTGGTCCTGTTTTGAGCAGGGGGTCGGACTAGATGACCTTCTGAGGTCCCTTCCAACCCTGATATTCTATGATTCTATGACTTGGACTAGTAGAAATATAGGAAAAGATCCTTACCTTCAGTTAAGTTATGCTCGTTTATACCAGTTGAGGATCTGGCCTATAAAATAAAATAGATTAATTTTATTATTTATGTTGAAGGTGTAGTGATTTTATGAAAAGCTCCTTTTGTATTGGTGAAAATATTTATAGGCCCACCCAAGGAAAAACTCATTTTAATGTATCAGTTACTGAGAAGAAAATTATAAGCATCTTTATCCAATTTTCTACTCCTCTAGAGATTACAGGCCAATTTCTACTCTCAGATACACAGGTTTAAATGTATAGCGATTCTATTGTCTTCCATTTTGCTGAAATAATAATTGGGTCCTTTATGTGTCATTCTCCGTTATAAACAAAGTACATTTGATCTGAGTGGTAGCCACAGGGTAGCCAGTAGCCACTGACATATGGATATGGGCAAAGCAAATAGTTTGATACTAGCAATGGCTAGTTTTGCTGTAAATTGTTACAGTGCTACAACGTGATCATTCCAAAATTCACAATATACTGTGGAGAAAAAAGTTTGCAAAATAAATGGAGAATAAAAATGTATGCCTTATAAAACTGACTGAATGATATGTCAATAAGAACATGTGATTATTAAAAAATTGTACTGAAATCAGTGGGACCAATCACAGAATAAAGCATGAATACAGATGGTTGAATTCTGTCCATAAAGCTGAATCATAGAAGATTAGGGTTAGCAGTTTTTGAATGTGACATTTAATGTCCAGCTTTGGTGGTTATCTTTGAATCCACCTTCTGAATTGGTGTAACATTTCTGTTTCCTGTGTGGACACTGGTGTACAAATTTAACGTTCAGTTGCCATTAATACTCTTCAATATTTGTTAAAATGTCCTGCTCCCACGAACACCCTTGCCAGCAAAAAGTTGATTAGGACACTCACAAAATGCAAACACCCAGGTGGCACTATCACAGTCTAAGGGCCACATTCTGCCAACATTAGTCTACCTTCTTTACTCTCACTGAGTAGTGCCTTACCATTACAAGTAGTCCCAATGAAATACCGTTTGTGGAGTAAGATATTATTCAGTATGAACAATGGTGATAGAACCTAGCTCTAAATGAATGTATGTAAAATTTTAAGAAGAAAATAGAAAAAAATGACAATGTTAGACAGACCAGTTATACTAGAGTAAAACTGGTGTGAGAGGAACACATAATATAAGCAAGGAAATATTCACAAAGAGCCAATCTCTGCTCTTGGTTAAACCAGTGTAAAACATGAGTTACTCCTGATTGATACCAGTCTTAAAATCCAAACACCTGAGTGATATACTTAAGTGGACCTAAGTCCTCATGTAGGCAGCACTAGGTCACCAGAAGAATTATTCCTTTGACCTAGCTACTGCCTCTCAGGCAGGTGGATTCACTACAGAGAAAGAACCCCTTCTGTCACTGTAGTAAGTGTCTACACTGAAGTGCTCCAGCTGTGCCACTGTAGAGTTTTAAGTGTAGACATAGGCTAAGGTCATAACCAGGTTCAAATTAAAATAAAAGACAACCAGAAAATTAAAATACCATTGCCTAAATTTGGGTGAATGTATGCAATAGCTAAATTTATGCTGTATGTTTGGTTTAGGTCTAGGGTAGATAAATTATTGTTCCACACATATCCATATTCTGTATACCTATGATTTTGAGCTAGGACTGGAAACAATTTCATTGGTTTATGGATATTTATATCTGATTTCTGTTCAAAACAGAACCAAAACTTTTCTGATTTGGCTGGATCATAACAGCTTAGTTGGCTGAAATACACTCAGCCCTACTTTTACCATAGTTCTTTGCTGCAGTGGGAGTGGGAGTGGGAAGAATTTATTACACAGTGTAAAGCCTTATTTGTACCTTTCACAAAATGGTTGATTGTCATTATACTGGATTTATAGTGAAATTGAATATTTGTCTCTGGAGAATTTGATCTGATCACTGTGAGCTTATATGTACACACATACTGCAGCAACTAACCCTGCAATTCAGCTTTCTTTTTAGTGACTTTAGTTTCCCAAGTGTCCTTAATGGAGACATATATGTAAAAAGTTGTGTAGCTATATAATAGAATGAAAACAGTTGGATTTTTTCCCCATAGCTATATTGAGTGTTATAAAATGTGAAGCCACAATAATTCTTAACGACCAAACACAGTATTTAACAGTAACCAGGTAGAATAGGCACAATGTTTCCAATTTTTCAGACTCAGCAGAAGGAGATTAATCCCTCTTCTTAAACTCCTTTAATGGAGAAGAGCTGCCTCTTATCAGACGGTGGACAAATGCAGGTAAATTAACCTAAAAATCTATGCCACTTCCCGCAGCTCCTATTGACTGGGAACAGCAAACCACGGCCACAAGGAGCTGTGCCTGCAGATGGTCAATGTGAACAAACTGTCTCATGGCCCGCCAACAGATTACCTTGATGGGCCGTGTGCAGCCCATGGGCTGCAGCTTACCCACCACTGATATAGAGGCTTGGAGAAACACTAGACGTGCCTTCTCTGCCTATAAAAAAAAAACTCTTTAAGCTACCAATTCTGTCTGCTGGCATTTTTCATTGGACTGAATTCTCTTTAAAAATTAAAATCCTGCTGTTATTTGCCAAGATTTTAAGTTTAGTTATGATCACGGTCTATTTCTTAAGTTTTTATTGCCAGTGTGCCTCCTATATTAGGGTATATACAGAAAGTTTAATAAACATGTAGAAAAAATATTTTGTCTTCATTTTTTCATGCTCTTTCATTAAAAAAAGATGATTTAGAGTTACAATTTCTCATGAGATTTTCCACCTTTCTCAATAACAGTAATACTGAATTAGCTAAAAAACGGATAGGATTCATCAATATTACAATAATCACTGTGATGCAAACACTCCTATTTTAAGCAGGCATAAGTAGTGGATTTCCAGCAGTTTTTAATTTAAGAGATGAATATATACATATATATACACACGCATTCTGAGGAGATTTTTTTGCATCTTGTCCTCCTGACTGTAGCCTATCACAAAATGTGAATCAACATTTGATGTTAAAAAGTTGTTTCTCTAGGGGTAGATTGGTGTAGCTCTATGGAAGTTATATCACTTCCCCGCAGCTGAAGATCTGGATTCTAGTCATAAACTTTAAAAGCTTGATCCTGCATCCACATCCACTAACTCAGGGACTACCTGAATTTCCTGTGCTCTCTCCCATCTGTTTTGTAGCACTGCTAACTCCACCATCATCATTCCTGTCACCTAATCACTACCTTTTCATCAGCTTTGTCACCTCTCTTTTTTTCATACTGTAGTAGGAAGAAGGCCTGAAACATAAGCCCTTGTATTAGAGGCCTGGTATGAAGCCTAAGGCCTGAACTAAACTAGTGATCAAAGCTTTGCTGCTATGAAGCAAAGTTACTGTAAGTTGTGAGCAAGAGACATGCCCTGCTCACAGAATCTGGCAAGAACAGGGCTGATACTGCAGAAACACACATTCCTAACAATATACACGCAACCACATTCCAGAAGAGTGGTACCAGAACACCCCGATACTAGCACATTCCCCAAAGATAACAGAAACATGTTGACCCATCTTAAAGATAAGATGACAGCATGATGGATAGAGATGTTTTGCTTAAACCAACAGGTGCAAGACAATGGCTGGCACCCAAATATGTCAGGGGGTGGCACCTAGATATGTCACAGGGGCAATTTGTAACTTGTTTGTATTGGTGTATAAAGAAGTATCTCAGTGGGAGTGTCTTTGGCCAGCTGAGGGGGGAATGGAAAATCCCACCATTCACTGAGCTGTGTCCATTGTTATGGGCATATAGGTGCTAGTATTGCTGTAGACATTGATCCGGGGAGCTAGGACCATGCTTCAATGACAATAAATCTGACCAAGTGCCTTTGCACTTTAATGGATCTTGTGGTCATTGGGCAGTTCGCTCAAGGTCTGCTGTGCCAGCTACCTGCACAGACCTGGGATAATATACTGAGGGAACTCACGCAGCCGAACATCTATCAACACTGGTGACCCCAACGTAACCACACATACTGTAATGCTGACAGGTACTGGTGACTGCTTGGATCACAAACATCTTTGAGATTAGGTGTGAACATATCCTTCAATTAGCACAACTGTCAGGATGAGTTAATCATAAGACAGGAGGAGGTTGTCAACCCCCCCCCAGGAGTTTGGACTGAGTGGGCAGAGAGGTTTTGCTGTGTTGTTTGTGTTTGGTGTTTGTGGGTGGGTGAAGGTAGGCCATACAGAAACTGAGAACACACAGAACAGAGAGCATAGGAGTATGCAGCCCATTTCATTAGGGTGTGCACCCAGGGAGCCCCACCCTGCCCTAGCCCCACCCCCATTCTGCCTCCATCCACTCCCTCCTACTTTCTGCCCCCTGACTGCCCCCCTCAGAACCTCCAACCCCCCCTGCTCCTTGTCCCCTGACTACCACCTCCTGGGACCCCTGCCCTTAACTGTCCCCCAGAACCTCTCCCCCTATCTAAGCCTCCCTGCTCCTTGTCCCTTGACTGCCCCGACCCTTACCCACATCCCTGCCCCTAGACAGACCCCCAGGACTGCCATGCCTATCCAACTGCTCCCCACCCCCCGACAGCCCCCCCCACAACTCCCCCCCCCCCCCCCCCCCCCCCCCCCCCCCCCCCCCCCCCCCCCCCAACCCCCCTCGCCCCCCCCCCCCCCCCCCCAGCTCCTTGTCCCCTGACCTCCGCCTCCAAAGACCCTCCCCCAGGACCTTCCTTGCTCCCTGTCCCTTGACTGCCCTGACCCCTATCCCCCCCCTGCCCCCCTGATAGACCGTGGGACTCCCATGCCCCATCCAACTCCTCCTGCTCCCTGACTGCCTCCTCCAGAGACCCCCTGCCCCTAACCACCCCCCTGGGATACCACCCCCTATCCAACCCACCCTGCTCCCTGTCCCCTGACTGCCCCCTCCCCTTATCCAATCCCCCTGGCCCTGGACCCCTTACCATGAGATGAGGGTCCTAGCCTCCCCGCGGAGCCAAACATTGCCCCACAGAAGCATGCAGCCCCAGCTCCACAGGTGGGATGGGAGACAGAGGGGCTCAGGCCAGCTCCACACAGAGTGGGGTCAGGGCTTCAGCCCTGCAACTTTTGCCACTAGGGTGGCTGGGGCTCCCAAGATGGGGACTTCAACCCTACATCTTCTGCCAGGGTCCGGGCTTCTCTCCCCTCCCCCCAGTGCAGCTCCTGCTGGGGTCCGGGCTTCTCCTCTTCACCCCCCTCCCCTCGGGAAGCTCCTGCCCGGGTCTGGGCTTCTCCTCCACCCCCACTCCCTCCCCCCCGTGGCTCCAGCCCTGTCTGGGGCTTCTCTTCCCCCACCCCCGCATGGCTCCTGCCGGTATCTGGAGCTTCTCCCACTGCACCCAGCCCTAGCCTAGCTGGGCTCCCTTGGGTCATCTGCTGCCTGCTGTGGCCGGAGTAGAGCCTGGCTGGCAGGGAACAGCCATACACATGGACGCCATGGCCACCAGCCCAAGAGGTGCGGGGCAGCCCTAGGCAAGCAGGGGCTGGCTGTGCTGCTGCTGATAGCCCCACACTCCCGCCCACACCTAACCCTAAGGCTTTTTTTTTTTTTTTTTTGTGTGAGACTCACTCGGCCCCTGCAGGAGCAGGGAGGCAGGAAGCAATTGATTTGAGCCTGCCCGGCAAACAACGAGGAGCAGCCTTCCCAGCCGGAGCTCAGGACATTAGAGTGTGCCGGGGCACACCCGGCACACCCCATGCGGACGCCTATGACAGAGAGAGATGCAGTGGCAAAAAGCAAGCAGCACCCAGTGAGCTCAATGTGGAAAAAGCTGGAGAGAGACCTTTTGGGTGTACTGGCTAAAGAGGCTTAGGGCTGTAAGCTAAGAAACTGTTCCTTTGTTCTTCGTTTCTTCTGTTTCAGAGAAGTGGGACTTTGATTCAATCTTGTTTATTGATAAGGAATGTACAAAGAAAACACCAGACACCATCAATTCTACTTCCAACTGAAACGTCTTTAGGGCTCAAATATTGATTAGCTGCTAGGGTCAGAAAAAGGGCAACAATACCATCACATTCAGGTCTTAGTCAATTTCTGTTGTTTCTTCATCTAAAATATTTCTCAAATTTCCCTCTTCCTCTCTGATCATACAACTATAACAATACTATATGCTCTGGTAACTTCCCACATCAAAGACTACAACCTCCTTCATTCCAGTCCCACCTCTGCAATCTAGCCAAAACACGGCTCTTAAGATAATTTTATTTTCCCATCAGTCTAATCATATCTCTCCTCTTCTGAGGTCTTTCTTTGCATGGGCTTCTCACTTTTTTCTGCATGTAGTTCAAGTTTCTTTTGCTGACTTCCGAAGTATGCCATAACCCCGCTTCTACATATTACGCTATCTTCAACATCCTCTACTATTCCCTCTCCTTTACTCCACCCATGCTTTGCTCCTGCGGGCTCCCTTTGACTTCTTCACTCTTTCCTCAGTTTGTTTCTTCTCTCATGTAGGGCAGACACTTTCCCTCCTGCTACAAAAGTCTAAAATCCCTGTGTGTTCTCCTACCCAACCAGTGATAATTGTTCATACAGTCACTGGGTTTCACCCATTTATGGTTTAGATGTTAAACTCTTTAGGGCAAGGACTGTGTTCTTTGTCTAGTTGTGTTTCACATTGTAAAGCACTGTGTACACTTACAAATTATGGCTGCCACTGAGGGAGTGAGCTTGGCTAGGCTGTAAAGATTTTAGGAAGCCCCTTCCATCCAGTGTACCTGTGCAGGAGATCATAATGTAGATACCTGCATCCAATGGACCTGGTCTCCTGATTTGCAGCAGTGTAAATCAGGAGTAACCAAAATGGAGCTATGCCAGTGTTAAGTGACAGGCAAGTGAGTCCTCATGAGTACAAGGGGACATAGCTAATGCTATAAGCACCGCTACAAAGAGAGGTTTCTGGATGAGTGTCTTCCCTCACACTCAGTTATTAGCAGGAGACTAGCTTCTTCCAGCGCATGCTGCACTTTATTTCAAGACATCTGGCAATTTTTTTAAAGCAATACAAATTCTTGTTCTAGGGCTGGTTGAAACTTTTCAATTTTTTGGTGAAAATTTTCAGACAAATTTAAAATGTTGAAAAGAAAGAACATTTTCACTAAATGTTTGTCCAGTTTTTCAACCATCTTAAGCTTGTATCAAAATTCTTAAAATAATTCTTCCAGAGAAATCACACACTTTCTGTAACTCGGGCCCCGGGAGGGTAACTTTGCTCTCTGACTTGAGGTGACCCCTCTATCCTTGCAAAGTGGCTTGTCACCAAAGTAGTGGGTGCTAAATGAAGGCTTGTAATAATAAATAATGCATAATAATAGCCATCCATAACTCAAACTCTAAGCCCTTCCTCTCTCTCTCTCCAGGAAATGAACTGTTGCCACTGCTTGATTGTTCTTCAGCCCTCACCCTCCTCCATGTAGGGAAGGAGAAGTTATCCTCAGCAAATCTTTGTATATTTCCAACAGCTGTCTGCAGAATTGTGAGAAGATATCTGGTGCATGGAGAACCTACCACAAAGGTGCTAGTCCTCATGGATGTGGGCCAATATGATCCCAATATTGACTGCTTATGCTTGTCTTCTAAAACCCTCCTCTGGCACCCTATTCAACCTAGTATGTTGTTCTCATGTATGGTCCTTTCTCATTCTAGAAAGGCTACCCCAGCATTGCACTTTATCAAGAACTGGTTTCCTTTTTTCTTGCCATCTATCTCTAATCCATTTTAGATGTAAAAAATGCAAAGTACCATATATGGGCCTTTCTCACAGTGTTGCCCTTGACATGGATATCAGCAGCATTTCACTTCTAGTAAGCCTGTCACCTTCTGATTTCTTCAGAAATATGGCTCAACTGGGAGTAACTTATAATTCATTGTTTTTTACATATAAAAGTCAACAACCCTCTTCTCACAGCCAGGAAAGGAAAGAGGGGTGGTGACTGAACAATGATCTGATTCACTGAGAAGAGAAGGAGACTTGTCCGACAAGGAAAGCAATGACCTTGGAAAGAAAAGCTAATGGGGAAAAAAAAGATTTGTATTAATTTAATCTGTGTATATTTAATATGATTTTAATCACTGAACTAAATTATTTGCTTAATGTTACTGTATGGGATTGCTTTCTATTCTTAAAATGATAAAAATTTAATACAATTTATTGAATGCTTTTATTATCTTTTTAAAGCTAATTCTTTAGGGCCTGTGTGTAAGATTTGTTTGACGTTAAGACTGGCCAAATGTCATGCTGACTATTGACGTGGTTTGTGTGGCTGCAGCTGAACATGATGCAGAGTGGGACAACACATCTTGTCAGACACAACATACCTTACTATTTCCCATTGCATAATGACAGGAGCCATACACAAGATACCAACTCTAGGCTTTGGTCAACTTTGGGCTGTTTTACCTAGCTCCCACCCATCTCATAATCATATATCCAGTTTAACTCAACATACCAATGCCACTTAATCCTTGGCTGCTTCATCCTGCTCTATGACAGCACCACAGCTCAGGGAGATTCCATATTATTTACCTGGATTTGGTATAAATGCTTAGATGTACAGACAGACAGATAACTTCCCCCACCCTCCTGTACTTCATGAATTACTCTGTGCTTTCTACACAGCCTTGCTAAGCTCTGTATACAGATAGAACAAATCCTTCAGATAACATTCTTTATATTCACTAACATGTCTTAAGAAACAGGATTCATTACTTGTTGATGTTAACTTGACACTAGATTTAAAGGCTCCATCACAAACCTGTTAAAGCTGTGTGACTTTTTTTTTCTGTGAAGAAAAAAAAAAGAATGAAACAGAGAAAAACAAACAGGATGGCAAGAGGACATGCAGCATTATTGACATTTGAGAAACCAGCAGTCTGTTGTAATGATGAATGGCAAATCAATGAACTGCAGACTAAAGTATGTCTAAAAATTGGGGAAACTTCACACATTTTTTACAGGAGAATGAAATTAAGCGATTTTTTAATTTTTTTTTTAAATTGAAAATACCTGGGTATTAAAATTGTTTGGTTACTTATTGCCTCTTTACAAACAGCTTGTTCTTTTGCAGGAACATTTTCAGCTACTAAAGGCTGCAAGCGGATGTTGGGGGATGCATTGCAGACAGATTTCATTGGGTCCTGTGGGACTGATTATTTCTCCAACCACAATAAAAGTACTTGTTTTCCCCACAAAATATTAATCTTCAGGAAGGGCAAGGATTACCCATGGAAGACAGATGTGGTGGGTATAAAGTCTCCCTTGAAGGGTTCCTTCTCCCCCACCCCCTGCCCCCCTTGGTTTTAACTGGTTTAGACATTGTGTATTGATTTAGGACAAGAACAACAAAAATAAATAAAAATCCAGGTTGAATGTCAGGCCCAAAGGATCAAAGCACACATAGCACATAGGAAGTGGCTTACATACAGTCATCTTGACTTCAGTACACTAGATTTGCCATGTTGAATTTTGACTAAGAGCTGATTTCTCAGCCTTGAAGTATAGTCGTCAGGTGGGTGCTGTTGCTTTGCTTCATAATAATGGACTCATGCTGATTAGGAATATAGGTATTGCCATGGTACATCTATTCCAGCATCCGTGAACAAAAGAGGTATTATATCTCTTCCTGATTCCATATGCAGCACCTTTTGACAAATACTTCACTTCATTTAAAAAAAAAGAAAATTATAAGGATTAGTGGAGAAAATAATTAGACATTATCAAAATGAAGAGGATGCTGAACTACCACTGACAGAAACATGTTTGTGGCTATGAGAAGCTTTCTGACTATTCACTTTTACTGGGAGGTTTTAGGAACAGAACTCCTGGCATAAATGGGGACATTCACAAAGTGGAAACATGTAACATGAATGGGGGCATAGAGTTTCCAGGTTTCACTTTGAAAATTTACCTTGAGTATTTTAAAGTCAAAATTCTGATCTAACAAGTAAAGCTCCCTAAAATGGACAGATATTTGTGTTCTTTGCACATCACACATACTCCCTATGCAATTTATCCCAGTCCAAAGAAAGAATAATTTATTGGGGCAGGAAACAATGTCATGGCAATGGACATATGTTACTCACAAAACTAACTTATGGACTATGATTCCTATATCCATAAAGCAATGCTACACTGTAGGCCTTGTTATGCAATTGCTTTATTTACCTTTTCTGAGTCTAGGTTTTTTAATAGATTCCTCAGTGAAGCACCCTGCAAGAATTTGTTTCTCGGTGTTTCCTGAGTTTCAGTTTTTACTACAAGAAAAGCACAGCTCTTCTTCTTCAGACCGTTGTAGCGATTGTTCGCCATTTGGTCTGTTCCTGCGCAACCGCCAAGGCTTGACGGCCTGAGAGTCCAACATCGGAAAAGACTTGATGAACCCATGTAATAGGGGGTCTGCCTCTGGGCCGCCTGCACCCCTTAGTTGATGGAATTTTATCCTGGATGTTACAAGCCACCTGGAGAATGGCATTACTTGAACATCTTGTGGCATCCTTGCGACATGTCCAGAAAGCCTAAGGCACTGCCTGTGGACAATGACCCCAGTAGTCTGTAGGTCTGAGCAACCATAAACATCTGCATTACACTTTATGCCCAATATATGATGTTGACATTTTGTGTGGAAAGCCTCCAGCTTTGTCCAGTATGAGCAGCATAGTGTCCATGTTTTGCAGCTGTACAACAGTATGGGAAGGATACAGCTTGAATAAATCCTGAACTTGGTTGTCATACTAAGATGAAGTATTAACTGGTAGATATTCATGAATGACCTTTATTGTGAGTGTCCTGAATCAAAACCCTGTAGCTGACTACCTCCAAGTAGAGAAAGTTCAGGCCTGGTATTGAAATATGCAGATTGGGCCCATCTCTAATGATGATATTGCATATGGGCCAGGATTTTCAAAAGTTCTCAGTGCTCCGTTGAAGTCAATGGAAAATTTACCCATGAGAGTCCAATACTGAGTGCTTTTGAAAATCCCACCTTTAATTTTCAAAATGAGCTCAATTAAATATAAATCCTTGGCCAAGCTCAGCAAAGCCACTCCCTTCATTTGCTACTTCACAACTTCCTGATAAAATGAGGAGAATTTACAGACAAAGCCTGATGGGGACAACAATTTATAAATACCCAGAATTGAGTGTAAAACATTTATGGGTTAGAATCTGCCAAATGGATTTTAGTACTACTGAGTGTTGATTTTCGTCTGTCAAGTTGAAGTAAAGGATAATATTAATAAAAGATTCAGGGCTGAATGTTTGCAGCATGCCTTTCGGAGTCAAAAAGATCTAACAACAAGTGAAAAATCTTTTAGCATGGCTCAATCAAGCTCTTAAAGACATAATGGACAATTTAAGGTGCTACTTTTCATTAGTAGGTATCTGTATCATGGAACACTTTTGCCTGAACTTCCCAGATGACTGATTGTGCTGGTGGCCCTAGCTAAGGGAGATGGCTCTAGCTGACACAGTCCATCATCATATATTAAATTGCAGTGCTTGGAAATATGGCAAGCTAGAATTTCAGTTTCTTAAGTACCCAAATTAATTCTTTCTTTTAGTTTATGAAAGCCCTGAGTCTAATTATTTTCCTGTCAGATCAAACAGCAGCTGTAGAAGAGGAACTAGGAGGAAAAGTAGATGAAGCCCAGACAACAGCTGCATTAATTGAAGGCTCAATTTGCAGTTTGTTCCTGGTGGCCGTATTTCTTTCTTCACATCAGGCTTCCCATTTACCTCATTTATAATAAATAAAAAAATCTGCCACTGTATTAACCCATAAAAGAAGATTTAGAAAATTGTATATGATAGGACCACAGTGAGAAGGCTGCAGGGATAGGGCAGAATATTTGTTTCCCCCCATCTTTACCATATATTTATGATAACTGAGGGTGAGCACATTAGACAACCATTTATGTGAAACAATCTTTGGAACTATAGTTGCTTTTTTTCTTCTCATTGTAATTGTGGCGCTTTTCTGTTTTTAAAACAGCAAGACATGTACTGTGCTGACACATTAATTAATAAAGATGTAGGGTCCTACATTAAAGATTGGTGGCTTGGTTCACCACAGAGTTACTCCACTTTTATTGCAATGGCGTTTGGACAGGGGCAAAGCTGGAGTAACCCAGAGGTAAATCAGACCCAATATCTGAAAGAGGGCTAATCATAAAACTTTAGTATGTCTTCTTCATGGTATGCAAGACATTTAGTTTCATCATTACTTTTGATGGGAGTCACATAATCAGGACTGACTCTATTGTTGAAGCTGTCATTGTTACCGTTTGCAACTTCCGGTCACTCATACAATAAATAGTAAATATTTTGGTTGTCTAGACAACCAACATGTTCTGCCCATATAGTAGAACTAGATACGTTAGTCCAAATTTCTGCACTAAAAATGTAACTTCTATTATATAGACTAGTAGACAAAGAATTGTATAAAGTTATATTTTATTATTTGACAACCTGTATGTTGTTCAATATCATCTAATAGGCAGAGCCAAGTAAGAATTTTTGGATGGACCCTTTTTTCAATTAAAAATGCAAATTCAGATTAACCAAAAAATTTTGCAAATTTGGGTCAATTTTGGTGAATTATTTTGGCAAAAAAAATCAATTACTTTGCTGTTTCTGAAACTAAACATTTTGACTTTTAATTTCCAAAAGACATTTCATTTCAGAACTTCCCTCAATTTAAAAGACAAAATTAAAAACATTTTTTAAAAATCTTGAAACTGAAATGCATTATTTTTTGGGGGTCACCAAGACTATTTTGCTCAACATGAAACTAAAACTTTTTTCCACATTTTATTTAACCAAAAAATTAAAAACATTTTCATTTCAGGTTGACTTCATTTTTTTATTTTTTAATTTTCAGACCTGCACCCAAATCTTATATTCAGTTGTTCAGACAGCTCTACCCATAGTGTATGCATCATGGAGTTGAGGTATGGCAAATGCAAACTTGTGTTGGCATTTCCTTACTTCTGCGTACTTAATGTTGAAATTTTAGTGTTCCATAGATGCATTTATTTTTAAAAGGATATTAAAAAAAGTCAAAAGCACAGAGGGGGTGGGGGGGAAAGGAGCTTCATTTCAAAAGCTTGGAGTCTGTTGTTTTGGGAGGAAATTGCAATAATGATTTATTTATTTTGGTTTGTGACGGAATCTGTCATCCAATTCAAGTGCCATCTAGGCACTTACACAATTTAAAAATCAAACTGTGTTTGAATTCTACAATCTGTAAGTGTTTGATCAGAAACCACCAGAGCACCCTGTCCTCCACAGTTTAGAAGGATTGAAGAATGAAGCCCCTTACCCATGCCACTGTAGGAGAAAGCCTCTCTTTTGTGAATCTTAGGAGCTGCACAGCTGGGGAAAGTGACTTGTACCATTCCCTAGCTTTGTGGTTTATAGTGTGTATCAGAGTTGGGATCCCTCCTTCATACCCTTCCTCCAACCCTTTAGACCTTTTCTTCATCCTCTTTCCCTCTTGCTATAATTATGTACATAATTTATTATCAAGCACCATGTTCATACTAGAAGAGCTCTTATCAAGAGAACACATTTATTTTTCTTTTCATAATAGCTGAAATCCTTCCCATTATAAACTTTGAGCTACAGTGTGAACATGCTGTAGAGTAAGTATTTAGTAAACTCCTTATATGAGTATTTCAGGATGTTAGGGAGAAGCAATTGTCTTCTTAAAATGTGATCTGCACATATCCTATATAAGCTTAATTTTCAACTCCTAAAAATGGATTTGTTTGCTTTAGGGGGTTGCTCAGTTCTCTGCTCTTCATAACTTGGGAACAGTTTCATTTTCAAGTACATACGGGCCTAATCCTGAAAGGTGCTGAGCATTCTCAAATCCTATTCTTTTAGCACCTGTAGTGCTAAGGGCTGTGTTCTGTGTAGTTAACTATCTATAACATAGACAAATGGTGGTTTAAGAACTTGATCATGAAATCTGAAGAACCCTCCTGTGAGGCACTGAGTGCCTTCAACTCATGTTAAGGTCAGAGGGAGTTGAGGGCACTCTGCACCGAGGCCTTAAAAGGGTGATAACAAGACATAATTGTTTTCAGGATAAGAAATAGCCCTAACATTACTTACAATATTGTTTTCACATATTTAGGTTTGTGAAGAATCACTTCCAGAACATAACAAGTGAAACAATCCATTTGAGATTCATTTTCATAGGAAAATATAATTATTGTGTTTGCTAATACATCATGAACAGAAATAGGGAAATATTTGTGTCATGATTTACAGTGCTTTCCTTCAGAAACAATTAAATGGCTTGACTTTTTAATAAGAATCAAGGGGAATTTATTTTAAACCATTTCATCTTTATCAATATTATTCTTGAGAGAGCAATATAGCTTGAGATTGAAGCTAACATTTATTTTAATACAGAGGGTTTGAGTTTCCTTTCATTGCAAAAATGAGAGGCAAGGAAGTACTTGGGAAATAATAATGTTTTGTATTAAAAGGACTCTGTCAAGATTAAAACCAGGGGCCACATTCACACACATAGTGAATTGGCATAACTACACTGAAGTCTGAGGATCTCATACCTGTTAAAAGCTGAAGGTTCAGAAGTCTGTAGAATTTATACAAGTAACTTAATAACCCAATCTGCATATGTGATTAATATGGATTACCGTATTTATACAAATGATGTCAGATGTGAGGAGCATAATTTAAAGCTGACAAGGCTGCATCATGGAATGAGACATAAGAATTATGAACTGAACTGGCTGGAGAGCTATGGTTGGGTTGGGTTGCTTGTGTGTGGTGCTGTCAGCTTCTTGACCTGGCCTGGGAGAGAGATTTGGCTGCTTCCTGCCCGCAGTAGGTGACAATCTCCCTGGTTTGCTGATCCCTAACAAGTCTAGTTCTATCTTCTTCTTGCTCCTTGGCTGGTGGAGCTTTGGGCCTGACTGCTGCTCCCTGGATGGGGAGACGAGCCTGGCCCTGCTGGCGGCTTTCTTATTACTGGCAGGGCCCAGTGTCCAGGGAGGACTACCTAGAGCACTGCCTAGAGTCTGGTCACGGTTCCAAGCCTATGGCCATGGATGGTTTGAGGGACTATGCTCTAGGCAACGTTTCTATGGTTAGTCTTCCTGGCAGGGTTATTGTGGTTAGGAACTTGAAGGCCTGCAACCAGAGGGTCTTTCCCCCCACCCTCTCCAAATCAGGAACCTTCTGGCAAAACATGACAGTTACAAGGTCTGGGATCTGACCCAAAATATTTTCAAAAATCTCTTACCCGTGTTCCTAATAATACCTTACATTGTTTAAAATGAAAGATTTAAAAAAAAAAAAAACACAAAACCTTCTTGTTTCCATTTTTTTGCTTATTTAATCACTTTTTCCATTTTACTCAGCTTGAGCAATGAAACCAGATTGACCAGTCACAGCTTCACATTGTTTCTAGTCACTGTCACTTTGTGGTTCTTATGCCCTAAACACACAGCAGAAGTCATCATACAAGGGAATGTTCCCACTGAATTTAAATACAAGAATACATGAAAACATTTTTTAGACACAGTGAGGAAAACTCCCATTTACTTCAGTTTGAGAAAGATTGTGCTTATGATGGACCAAATCTTGAGAGATACTGAGCACCTGCAACTGATATCAATAGGAGTTACAATTACTTAATACTAACCGGTGCTCTGGACCCCTTACAATTTGGCATACTTAAGCCCTAGTCAGTTAGTAATAGACAAATTGAATAACGAGTTAACTAATGGCAAGGTACATGCTAGTATGGATTTGCAGCACCCAAAATCTGTAATGCTAACCCCTTCCCAAATGCACACATTTTTTTTTGTTAGTGTGTGTGTGGCAGGGGAGGGGAGGAAGAAGTTACTATTATTTTTACAAAGCCTAAATCTCTTTCTTGAAGAAAGATAAAAGCCTGTTCAGAAAATGTGTGAAAATCTGTTTTTGTGCATGCTTTCAATTAAAATGTTCCAACTTCAAGTGTGTGCAGTTTCCATACCATATGTCATACCCATGGTGAGTAATATACTGTACATTAGTAGAAATGATAGAACATAGAACTCATACCCTACCAAAATATAGCATAGATGCCATTAAGCTTCAGAAAGGGGTATTTAAATAAAGTAGAGGAAGTTAGGCAAAAAGCCCCTGATGTCAAAACTGAGGAAATAGGCCCTTAGGCTCTGCGTGGAGACTATACAAGCAAATGGTAATGGCCTCAGAAATCATGTATGTCCCCTTCAAAAAAGAATCAGGAAGGTAAGGAAAAAAAACCAATATTGTTAAATAGCAAGATAGAAGAAGTCATTTGAGCCAAACAGATATTCTAATGGAAAACATAAATTCACCCCTCGTGAAATCAACAGAAAGGAATACAAACTATGGAGGTAAAATAGCTATTAGGAAGGCTAAGATGAAATCTGAAATGCAAACATCCAAAGACATAAAGACCAAGAAATATCAGGAGCAGCAAGTCATGTGAAAGTGGGGGCTTCTGATGGACTACCAAAAAGCTAAAATGGTAACTAAGAATTTTCTTTGCAGTGTTTTTCACCACTGAAGGGCACTGTGAGATTAAAAGCATGGCTTCTGCAAAGGAAAATTATGCTTCTCTAATCTATTTGAATTCTCTGTGTGTGAAAAAGTGAATAAAGGAGATATAAACCAGTTGAGAGAACTGCAAAAAAAGCCATCAACAAAGTCCTGCACAAAAGTCTATTAAGGAAATTAAATAGTCATAGGGTGAGAAGTAAAGATTTGACTAAGATGATTGGCTAAGAGAGGAATAAATGGCCAATCTTCAACATGACATAAGTCCAGTTGTAGTGTGACCCAATATTCTGAACTCAGAATAATGTTGTATAGTATATTTATGAATGTACAAAATTCATAAATGGACACTGAGCAAAATTCATAGAAACCAAACTAATTTAGTGTGTCATGGCTAGAGCAGACCATAAGGAACTTCAGAAGGATCTAACAAAGCCAGATGAAAGGACATCACAATGGCAGATGAAACTTAGCCTTGACAAATGCAAGGCAATGCAAACTGGAAGAAGTTATTTGAACTACTCTTATGTACTATACGGCTCTACATTAACTTTAAAAATCAGGAAGAAGATCTGGGCATCATTGTGGCTAGTTCAGTGAAAATCTCAGCTCAATTTGAAGCAATTGTCAGAAAAACAAAACAAACAAACAAAAAAGAGGTTTAAAAAAACAGGATAGAAAATAAAACTAAAAACAGTATTATAATGCCATTATATAAATCAATGATACATCCTCACCTCACCTGTTCATTTTTGGTCCTCCTAAAGGTAGCAGAAATGCAAAAGGTCAAGCATGAAACATGAATATACATTGAAAATATTAAGTATCAGAGGGGTAGCCATGTTAGTCTGGATCTGTAAAAAGCAACAAAGAGTCCCGTGGCACCTTATAGACTAACAGATGTATTGGAGTATAAGCTTTTGTGGCTGAATACCCACTTCATCAGATGCATGTAGTGGAAATTTCCAGAGGCAGGTATAAATATGCAGGCAAGAATCAGTCTAGAGATAACGAGATTAGTTCAATCAGGGAGGATGAGGCCCTCTTCTAGCAGTTGAGGTGTGAGCACTAAGGGAGGAGAAACTGCTTTTGTAGTTGGCTAGCCATTCACAGTCTTTGTTTAATCCTGAGCTGATGGTGTCAAATTTGCAAATGAACCGAAGCTCAGCAGTTTCTCTTTGAAGTCTGTTCCTGAAGTTTTTTTTGCTGCAGGATGGCTACCTTTAAATCTGCTATTGTGTGTCCAGGGAGATTGAAGTGTTCTCCTACAGGTTTTTGTATATTGCCATTCCTAATATCTGACTTGTATCCATTTATCCTTTTACATAGGGACTGTCCAGTTTGGCCGATGTACATAACAGAGGAGCATTGCTGGAACATGATGGCTTATATTACATTGGTAGACGTGCAGGTGAATGAACCGGTGATGTTGTGGCTGATCTGGTTAGGTTCTGTGATGGTGTCGCTGGTGTAGTTATGTGGGCAGAGTTGGCATCAAGGTTTGTTGCATGGATTGATTCCTGAGTTAGAGTTACTATGGTGCAGTGTGTGGTTGCTGGTGAGAATATGCTTAAGGTTGGTGGGTTGTCTGTGGGCGAGGACTGGCCTGCCTCCCAAGGCCTGTGAAAGCAAGGGATCGTTGTCCAGGATGGGTTGTAGATCACTGATGATACATTGGAGAGGTTTTAGCTGAGGACTGTAGGTGATGGCCGGTGAAGTTCTGTTAGTTTCTTTCTTGGGCTTATCTTGCAGGAAGAGGCTTCTGGGTACACTTCTGGCTCTGTTGATTTGTTTCCTCATTTCCTTTTGTGGGTATTGTAGTTTTGAGACTGTCTGGTGAAAATCTTGTAGGTGTTGGTCTCTGTCTGAGGGGTTGGAGCAAATGCGGTTGTACCTCAGGCTGTAGACAATGGATCGTGTGGTGTGTCCGTGAACTATTTTATTTTATTTATATTTGGTATTTAATATATACCTCCAGACCAGTGGCACCTCTATGGGCATCCGCATGGCCCCACAATATGCCAACATTTTTATGGTTGACCTGGAACAACGCTTCCTCAGCTCTCGTCCATTCACGCTCCTTCTCTACCTATGCTACATTGATGACATCTTCAGCATCTGGACCCATGGGAAGGAGACTCTGGAAGAATTCCAACACGATTTCAACAGCTTCTACCCCACTATCAACCTCAGCTTGGACCAATCTACACGGGAGGTCCACTTCCTAGACACCACGGTACAAATAAGTGACGGTCACGTTAACACCACCCTATACCGAAAACCCACCGACTGCTATGCCTACCTTCATGCCTCCAGCTTCCATCCCGTACACACCACATGATCCATTGTCTACAGCCAAGTGCTGAGGTACAACCGCATTTGCTCCAACCCCTCAGACAGAGACCAACCTACAAGACCTTCACCAAGCCCCTATTTTCTAGAATACAAATACTTGCAAGATATTTCAAAGGTTGGTTTCATGCAGAAAAGGGTGAGAGTCAGAAAAGGAATTATATGTATAGTCACAAATACAAGCCTGAATTATATACTCTATAAACTCTCACACCTATGTATAGAACATATAATAATATGGTGTGCACATCTCATTTTCATGAGTATAATATGGTCACATTGCTCATGCTAACCATGGGATAAATGGCAGAATTGCTGAACCATATAGTACTGGTGTACTGGAACACCAAGCTTTTAACAAAACATTAGTCCATAAAACACTAGAAGAGCTATAAAGCTGGAATGTGGCAGATTACCAGTTTCCTCAATACAGAACTGTGGTTGAGTGCTTTGAGGCACAATACCTGCTGGAAATCCAGGAAGCACAAGGGGCGCATGGGTATGTCTCCCCCTTATGCCTTCAATACCCTTCTGAAAGGAGCTAAAGTTCGAGCACTCCTGTTCTGTTAGCCTCTGATTTGCAGTGGAGGGAGAAAGTGGTCTTGAATCCTCTCCTTGCTTCCATCCTCATGCATGGGTCCCTAGTGGGGAAAATCTTGCACTGATGAAGGTTGGACTATATGTGATCTGAATTCACTTTACATATCTTAAAGCAACTTATCTGTCTTAAGTTTAAATTGTAAGAACCTGATTTTTAAAGTTATTTAGGCATTGCCTAATTTATTTAGGAGCCTAAGTCTCATTTTCTAAAGGAACTTAGGCACTCAGTCCCCTAAATCCCAGTGCCTGTCATTGAGATAAAGGCCTGGTCTATACTACCCGCCTGAATCGGCGGGTAGAAATCGACCTCTCGGGGATCGATTTATCGCATCCCGTCGGGATGCGACAATCGATCCCCGAATCGGCGCTCTAACTCCACCAGCGGAGGTGGTAGTAAGCGCCGCCGACAAAAAGCGGCAGAAGTCGATTTTGCCGCCGTCCTCACAACGGGGTAAGTCGGCTGTAATACGTCGAATTCAGCTACGCTATTCACGTAGCTGAATTTGCGTATCTTAAATCGACTCCCCGCTGTAGTGTAGATGTACCCTTAGGCTCTGAAGTGCCTAAGTTCCTTTTGAAAATGAGACTTATGCCTTGCAATGCTGAGTGCAGCAACACCTAAATACCTTTAAAAATCTGTTCCTAAGTTTTTACATTAGCCTTCTTATTGTATTTTAATAAAGTGCAAGTTTACTTTGAAAAATTATTTTAGATATATAAGCAGCTGCATAAAATGTTTGAAAAAAATTATTCAGTATAAATTACATGCCAAAAGTCTTCCTCACAATTTGTATTAATATGATTCATAATAAACCTATTTTACTTTATCGCTATTTGATACCTTCTTTTACTCAGATCAGCATCAGAAAAGTCATAAACCAATTATAATCCTAATAACTCTCACCCAGTGTCACATACTCATTTTACTAAGTCCCGTTGTTACAGAGTTAGTATGTGCCAGCTCTCATTCTGCTTCTGCTACATTTTCTGTCTAGCCCCAGCTGAGCTGTAGGGGAGCTGTATTTTAGTATTGGTTTGCATAAAACCAGCTTTACCTAAAACTAAAGGAGATGCTTAATATATTCATTGGATTATAGTCTTATAGACAAATATTTAAGATGTTTTTCTGGTATCAATATACATATTTAACTAGTATCTGATGAGAGAGGGAAATATATGTTGATGTACCAAGGGTCTTTTAAGTACACATTCCTTTAGTCTTGTGCCTTCATCAAATATGGTGTATAGGAAAATGTGTCTGTCGAGAAAACTGATCATATATTCACCCTTCTGTCCTGTCAGATTTGAGCCTCAGGAAATTATTCAAGCTACTGGTGATCTGAAAGGAAATTATTAAAAGATCAGGAATGTTATGCCATTGTTAGGCAAATGCAAAAATCTGTCCTTGAATAATTTACTTTCGGAAGTTCTGGGCCTTGTTCCAAACCACTGCCGCCTATTTGTCACTCTGGGATTTTTTTTAAGAACATAGGAATTGCTACACTGATCAGATGACACTTCATTTAGTCCATTATAATGTCTCCAGCAGTGGCCAGCACCAGATGCTTCAGCGAAAAGAGCAAGAAACCCAGTAGTATGCACTGGGATAATCTACCCTCATAAAAGGCTTATCTTAATTCCTTCTATTAAAGATTTGCTTATGTTCTGAAGCATGAATTTTATAAATCTTCCAAAAATGGTTAGCATTTATTATCATAACTCTGGATATTCTTTTTATTCTTATATATGTCCACTTCCTTTTTATATCTTGTTAAATTCTTGTCCCTCAATTTCCTCTATTCCAGATCCTACCCCTCCTTTCCCTGGCCTCTTTCTCCCCCATTACTCTCTAATCTCTCCTTTTAATTCTTTCTGGGCCTTGCCAGTCTATCACTGGCATTCTTTTATTGTGCTCCCTGTGCTAGGCCTTATGTTAATCTCTGAACTGTCAGTATCACCACCTTTATCTGTTTTTGTTTCATGTTTTTGTCACCCTAGGCCAATCTGATTTCTTTCCCTCCTGCCATTACTCAATTTTCCTTCCAATTTCTCCCCTGATCCATTCCAGGAATCTGCCCTCTGGTCATTAAGATTTCATCATGCACCTGCCTTTTCAGTCCTTTCCAATGTCTTCACTGTGTATTAAGTAGTGTGGCCCTTTGTCCAGCTGGGCAGAAAAGATGAGTTACTCCCTTTAATTGCAGGGAGGGGCTTGTCTGGCAGGAAGGGGTTTGTTGCCCCCTTTAAGTCTGCCCCCCAAAGGTTACCTGTTCCAGGTAAAGAAGCAGAAAACAGTATAGTCAGATCAGGTCGGCATGGAGGGACGCTGTCCTCTCCTCCCTCCGGCCCGTCCAGCTAACCCGAAGATGCACGGGAGGGTGGGGTACTTATAGCCAGGGCAGTTCTGGGAAAACCCTCTTTAACCTGGACTAGGCTAGCAGAAGCAGCATCTCCGTTTCCATGTCTAAATGTGACACTCACAACAGGGTGGTGAGACTGGGAACGAGGGGGGGGAACACAGCAGGGTACTTAGAGCAGGAAGAGTGGGGGCATGTGGGGAATGGAGTGAGATTCAGATGTTTATGAAAAGTTGCGGCCTAATTCAAACAACATCCAATGCCTCCTGTCCTTCTTCCGGCATAGCCAATCTCTGTACACACAGATTTCAATAAAGCTCAGTCACGGTCATCAACCTTGCACGCTATATTTTATTTAACAGTGATACTGCTTCCCACAATTCCATACTGTTTTTCTTTTCCTACAACCCCTTTCCATCTAGGTCTTTCCTGGATCCCATTCATTATACTGAATAAAATAATGCCATTGCCATAAACAGTTGAAGAAGACAGACTTTTAGCAATATTTACCAAGCAGAGATGGGCCAGAGCCACAAGGTCTACTTTTGGAATTGAACTTCCTTGTAGGTTATGGCAGGGGTTTCATATTCAGATTTGGATTGAGCTTATTTCTGTTATTAACCACTATACTTAATCATTGGGCTAAATTAATTGTACCTGTGTAACTGAGAATAGAATTTGGTATCTCATGTTTAAAATTGATGGCCTGGGTTTTTTTGGAGCAGCTCTCACTGACTTCAGCAGAAGCTGGGCAGGCTCAGTACTTCTGAAAATCAGGCTGTGGATGTCTGCTATAATGCAAGTGACTTATTATTACTTAAGTCATCAACTCAAATAATAAGCCTCAGTATGGGGCTGATCCAATTCACATTGACTTTGATCTGCGCTAGGCCAGACCTTACACTGTTTGAATAACACATCTAATAAAATACATATCAGTGAGACCAATGTACCACATAGTTTCATTTGCTGACCTATGTGTTTAGTCATTTCTTAAAGTGATCTTTGCTTTCCATAGTCTGAGCTACAATAGGGCACTTTCTATTACTGGTATTGATTCTACCCTGTCCTACAGAAGGCTTTCAAAGTGATTCTGAATTTATCTCTTCTGTGAATGAAGGCCATGGCTGGGACACACATCTGTTGAAGTAAACCAACAGCTAGCTACACCCGATGGGCTTTAACCATTATTTATACCATCTGAAAACCAATGACATTTAGCTACAGTATATAAATAAGAAGCAAAAAATAAAATGTATCTGTATCACTCATAAATATGCCTTTTTAATAGTCTACGCAGCATGGTAAAAACAACATTCTTATCATGCATACACACATTGAAGACTTCTCACAGCATTGTCACTCATCAATAACAGGGCTAAATTTAAGTGACTTGAAAAATGTGCTCAAGAAATTAAACATATTCCTGTAAATTACTTATACTCCCCAGTTGGTGTTGTAGGTTACATGAGCAATATTCTTTGATTATCTTATATCCAATGTGTTTTAGAAGTAATTATGTGATTTTTTTTCCTTATTGAATGTCATAAAATAAAATCCAGAAATCTATGAAAAAAGATTATCAAACCCTCTCATAATTTGTAATCATTTTCAAATGAAATAAGGTTTTCCAGGACAGAACTATGTGTTATTAAGTTCTGCTTATATGATTAAATTCACCCCATGTGTGGAAAGGTTTATTATCACTTATACACCGGTGCATAAGCTTTATGCTGTCCCTCCTCACAGCAGTGAATTTCACCCTCAGACTCAGAGCCCAATTTTTTAATCGGAATTCTTGCATATCTGGTAAATATGTTATTATTAATCTTAAGGCATCACAATATGCAAGGTATGCAAGATCCCAAGAGAGCTCACCTGTGCTGAGTTCATTTCAGGATCAGGGACTAAGTACATGTTAGAAAAAAAGGAGCAGATTAAATGTGATTTTACATGTACAATAATCGTTTTTAGAATTAATATGAATATTTGAAGATAGTGTGTCAGCCCACAGTGAGACTGCACATAATTTCTTCAAAGTCTATCATATGACTTATGGAACAACATCAAAAGATGGGTGGCTTTGCCAACAAGAACTGGATCTGAGCAATAGCTTGGCCAGCAATTAGCTACAGCTAAATTCTACAACTCAGCTGCCAACTCTGTGAACAGTGCCAGTTCTTCACTCTGTAAACTTTCATAAGAATGACTTCCACAGATTACTCTTTCTGCATCCTTAAGCATGCTATCCAAAATATAATAAACAATGGCACCACATATTAGAGATATGAGTTTATATCATGCAAGAAATACCAAAGAAAAATGGGAGAGTACGTATTGTTTGTTGTTAAAATATCAGTAAATAATAATATTATGAGCTAGGCAAAATCTTGTTATGGGATTGAGAGTGATAGGTATGAACTCACTCTTCACTTAACGTAACTGTAAGCATAAGCCCCACCTAAGCCGAAAGGGTGCATGAACCCAGCCAGGTGCTCTTGCTGAGTATTGTTTTGTGTGCATGTGTTGGCAGAACACAAAGAAACTGAGACCAGACAAAAAAGACAGGAGAGTGAGACAGCAAAAAGGAGCATCTGAAAGCTCAGTGGCTAACCTAGGAAGAAACCCTTGAGGATAAGGGATACAATCAGGGGTGCAGGCTGAGAAGAGTACTCTTGGTGCTTTGAGCAAAAGATGCTGTTTCCTGCTATTTGATTCCTTCTGCATTCAAAGACACAGGACTTTGTACATTCTTTGTAAATAAAGATTTGCATAAAAGTACCTGTTACTCTCAAACTCCCATAGGGCCCGAAACTTTGACTAACCACTCTGGTCAAAAGGGGCAATGTCATGAGCTGGCCACCTCCCGAGTGTCTCCTTCATGGCTGGAAGTCACTCTGCAGAACCTTGCC
Organism: Trachemys scripta elegans; assembly: GCF_013100865.1. Taxonomy (NCBI): domain Eukaryota; kingdom Metazoa; phylum Chordata; order Testudines; family Emydidae; genus Trachemys; species Trachemys scripta. Next base: position 100,684,167 of record NC_048304.1, on the reverse strand, counting down.
TCTGTTTCCTCTTCATCAGGGCCGCTTACACAGACTCCACACACTTTTTCTGGGGTCAAAATACTTTTCCTTGGAGTCTGGGTTTATTCACAGAAAATAACAAAACAAAACTCAAAGTCCAAAATTAAATTCCAACTAATAAATATTCCTCTTCCTACTCCCAGGTTTCTTTGCCTGGAGAGCTTTCTCAAGATCTCTCTTGATTTAGCATGATACTCCCAGCCTTTCTTGACTGGAATCTCAGTCCCACATCCTAGGACTCTGCTGAAGCTTGCTCACTCCAAGCAGTTTAGTTTAGTTTCATTTTGTTTAATCTCATATCTCTCTCCCTTCACTACAGCCTCCAGTTGTTCTTTATGGGGAAATTACCTGATCCCTTTTAGGTGGATCAGTGTTAGCTTAGCCCAGGCTCCCCAGCCCATGGGACAAGCCACTCTGTTACAAGCAATAACAACAATATATAGTAAAGACCTTGGAATGCATTGCAAACATCAGCCCTAAAGGGCAGACTCTCACACACAAGGCACAGATTACCTCTTCTGCCATCACATGTGATGTGATATTTCCAAATAGTTTCAAGAAACATGAGAGTGAAAATGGCATCTACAGTATGTTGCAGTATGTGACACCAGGGAAAAGGAATGAAAACAAATTTCCTTGTAGTTATTTCTTTACTCGTGTAGAATTTTCTAAGTGACATACTCCTGCTCTATATCATTTTCAATTCCACTTTGCCCATGATAAATATTGTTGTAATGTTAAACCAATAATTAAATATAATAAAAATATTATTTTGGCATGGAGGTTAAATATACCATTCATGTTATCTGAAGTTAATATGGCAATGATTAATTATTAATGTATGACCCAGTAATTACTGTAATCAAGTGTGGCAGCCATACAAATTTGACCTCAGTAGCATTTCATCAGGGTCAATATTTGTATGGAAAATTATCAGGGAAAACGAGTAGCTTCAGAACTGTGGAGTTGGTGACTAAACAGATTTCATTCTTCCTTCTGAGTCAGTATTAAACCAATGCCCAGCCTGGGGCTTGAAGATAATATAATTCTGGAAATGATAGCTTTAAAATGAAAGAAAAAATAAGCTCTGGATGACTTGAAGTCATTAGAGATTCCATGTCACATTTTATTTTGTGAGAGGAGGGTTGTCAGCATTAGTGTTTTAGCCAAATTTGAGTAATTTCATTCTGACTACCTAAATCCCTCCCCTGTAGCTTCAGTTAGATAACTTCACTTCCTGACCAAAACTATCATGTCGCGTGGCGGTGCAATATCAAACACCTGTCATGTTTCATCCTAGAGAAGGATGCACTGTAGTGACAGGTGAAGTGATATTTAAGGTCTGCTCCTGCCCCTACGATTATCTGTGATTTCAATGGGAGCAGAAGCAGGCTAATAGTTTATAAAGCATTTTAGGATGAACAGCACTGTAAAAAGTAAATGTACTATAAATAATTAATACTAATAACCATCACTGATAAAAGAGTCAGCACAATTGTATTCAAAACTTTTCATCTGAGCTGGAAATAACTCCGGCCCTGTTTATCCCACCACCTGACTTTACAATGTTTGGAAAGTTATAAAAACCTGCATTTCAATCATGTCACTTTTCTTATTTCTCTTTTATTTTTGTTCAGCTGGAATAAATAGAAGGTGGTAGCGTACATGATTCTTATAGTTTATCACCTTCCCACATTTGAGTGTGCAATTAAAGAAGCTTGTCAGTTATATTAATGTTAAAAAATCTGATGAAGACCCTTTAAAATGGGGGGAAACTCACCAAAATGTTTGTTAGACTGTTTCAAAATAGAAAATATACCTAAAATAGATGTAGTTTTAAAGCACCTGTGTTCCTCTTTTATTTAAAATTAATGGCAAATAAGATCTAAAGCTAGTACCCCCTTTCCACTCAAATTCTCAACACTATCTAAGAAACACAAAGAAACCATTATAATTGTCAGGGTTCCCTCCCCACTATGAACTCTGGGGTACAGATGTGAGGACCTGCATGAAAAACCCCCTAAGCTTATTTCTACCAGCTTAGGTTAAAAACTTCCCCAAGGCACAAATCCTTTCTCTGTCCTTGGATGGTATTGCTGCCACCACCAAGTGATTTAGACAAAAATTCAGGAAAAGGGTCACTTGGAGTCCCTATTCCCCCAAAATATTCCCCCAAGCCTCTTCACTCCCTTTCCTGGAGGAGCTTGAGAATAATGTGAATACCGACCAGACCCTTTGCTTCTAAGACACTGAAAATCAATCAGGTTCTTAAAGGAAGAACTTTATTTAAAGAAAAAGTAAAAGAATCACACCTGAAAAATCAGGATGGAAGATAACTTTATAGGGTAATAAAAAGATTTAAAAGACTAAGGATTCCCCTCTAGGCTCAGCTTCAAAGTTACAAAAAACAGGAATAAAACTCCCTCTTAGCATAGGGAAAATTCACATGCTAAAACAAAAGATAATCTATTGCATTTCCTTGTCCTTACTTACAATTTTTTAAATTTTAGATGGATCATTTCAGGTATGTTTTCAGGAGATATTTTACCTGCCTGGTCTTTCTCTCCGTCCAGAGAGGTAACAACAAAGAAAGAACAAACAAAACCTCTCCCTTCAGATTTGAAAGTATCTTCTTTCCTTATTGGTCCTTTTGGTCAGGTGCCAATCAGGTTATTTGAGCTTCGGTACCTCTGACCAAGAGGGATTTTATGTCACTGCATACATAAAGGTTGTTACCCTTCCCTTTATTTTTATGAAAGGTGTGAAATGAAATGTGGTGCATGAACAATTATCATTGGTGCTATGGGACTTGGTGCCCTTGTGTTAATTTTATTCTACATCTTGGAAGTACAGTTTTATTACTGCAAAACTTTAAGGTTAAGTGCATACGATTTCACATGGTAATGATGAAATTATGGCAGGGTATATAACTGCAATGTGTCAGTATTAAGACAGACATGGATGTTCATGACAGAGACAAGAATGCACTCATGGCACCTTCTGATACAGAAAAATATTGTTAATAAAAGCAATCATAGACATCCCCCCTTCTAAACGTAGTTTTTCATTTATGATTACACTAGTAGTTTAGTTTTAATTATTTATGATAATACATCCTACTACACTAATAAATGTACAGTACTATATTATACAGCAATGATATCTGAGAGACATCATCACAATATTCTCACATAAAACTTTGACTGGCAGGTGAGGAAGACTGTCAATTGTTTTCAGCAGATTGGCAAAGTGTGCATTATCCAGGTTGCACTCATTCACTGTAATTTCAGAGTAAGAATGAGAGATAAGGCAACACAAATTATTAAGGCCTACCATTTCATATTCTGCTGTAATTTCATTATCATATAAAGCACGTAAGGGATGTAGCAGTATAAATACATAAATAAGTGTAATTTTAAAAAGGTTGACCTGTGGAGAAACAATGTACTCAGATGTTAACAATAACATCAGGGTTCTAAAAAATTCTGATTTACCTTAACTTCAAGTTATGCACAAGAATATAGGAATATAAATTTTAAAAGCAGGCAAAACATTTTTATTAAAATTCTAAAAGACAGACAGAAGAAGGCAAGCATTCCGCTCACATATATTACAATTATATACACACATATTCTAATACACAGTTCTATTTAGTAGCACCATAGCAAGTTCAATATGGCATTTATAACTGCTTGTAGTCAGGGATATCATGCACCTTTCCTGGTGCTAAAAATACTTTTAAGCCAGGGGATCTGGGGACCTTTAGGCCATCCACCCACACTTCACTGTCTTAACACTTAAATCTCCTCTGCAACTCAGAATCCCACCAGAATATTAAATGAAAGATCTTACAGTATCACATCATTCATTCTCGTTTGTGTTCCCCTCTTAGCCTTGCAGGCTAAAAATACCCTTGCAAAAATTGTACAAGACTATATGGGAAATACTATGAGAACACCTGGTTTGGTGATAGCAGATGCTAGATGCATGAGAGATAGTTGCTAAACAGTTACTGTGGATTTTTAGATCTCTCACCCCCAATACCTCTCCAAAATAATGATCCAACCTTGAAGATGGGTTAGAGAAAGGCATTATTGCCTACCTTATTCTATATGATTTAACTTGTTTTGAAGGGCCTGATTCCCAGATATAACTTAGAGAATTTTTTCACTTCAAGGTCCCAGAAACAAAGGCAAGGTTTTCATCTCGAGGCCAAAAGACCAAAAACATCAAGACAATTGATCACGGCCTTGGATAGACCAAGAGACTACCTACACTTGACCAGAGCTCGGAGAGCCCTTTTACGTGGCTCTGGCAGAAAAAGGAGCATTAAAGTCAGTGTAAGGTACATTTAGACCCATTTTACACTGCCATAAAGGGATCTGCATGCAAATGAGAATTTAGGCCATTATCTCCAGGAGAAGCAACAAAGGCTAAGGGAGAATTCATAGTACATAAATTCAGGAAGCAGGAATTAGTGTCAGAAGAACAATTGACCAACACTGTTGCCTTGCCGTACCGAATCTGCCTTTGGATCAGCTGGAGAATAAAACAAATTAGAGTTATTTCCTAACTTGTGAATCAGAAAGTGCACTGTAACCTTTTTCATTAGTGGATGTTGGGTCTTCCCAGTGAGCAAGGGATATTAGAGAGATTATTCAGTGTTCTATTTTTCAATGTTATGTTACCAAACCTTTATACAACCACTGGGCTAGATTGTAACTTCAACTACATTCTCACATGGGAGAGTTAGAAGTAGTAAGATTACCCACTACCAGCCTTGCATGGACTTTTGGTCTGAACATATAGTAGTAGCAACCTGTTCACCATTGCCACTCTAAGCAGGTGGGCTGGGAATTGGCTGGAAGGGCTGAGGAATGGATATAGTTCAATTTCCTGACTAACACAACTGAGCAGGTGCAGTGGGTGCTGCAGTTTGCTGTTTGTGTAAGCCAGCATCAAATTACTGCTCCCCACTCTATATGAAGATGGAAGCAGAGATGAAATTGTGTCTCAGAGGGAAGTCCCTGAGGCACGCTGCCTCTGGGTTGATATAGCTTACTTGGCACTCTTTACTTAGGTCTGTGACACTGAGCTGAATACCTGCTGAATCTTCAGAAACTCATATAGTCAACACAAAGATAAGGAAGACATTTATATTATTGATAGTTCACAGCATTCTGAGATAGACTCATATTTCTACTCTCAAAATGTGTTACATAGACTGCTTCCTGACAGTCCCTGGAGAGCTGTTGGGTCATAAGCTGTTGGCTCCCATCCTTATTTCCACATTTAAAGATGCTAAACTATACATGAAATAATTTCTGTGGTTGTAGGTTGGGTAGACAATCTTTGAGACTAGTGAGTGTCACAGCTGCCCTTCATTTGGGATAAATGGAACAAACTATAACACAGGCACCAAAACACAGGCACTTGTGAGGCTACCTAGGAATTTCAATTATGTGGGTGGAAGAGCTTTGCTAGATATTGTTTTGAGTAGTGTGTGTGTGAGTGAGAGTAGAAAGACAGACCCAGCCTGAACAAGCACAGACAGTGTGACCCTGAGAGAAGCCTAGAGTGAGAGCTTTTTGGACCAAGTGATGGCTGAAAGTGGCTTGGAGCTGTGAGCAAAGGAACCACCTCCTGTTCGAGTAACTGTGTTCGGGGAACAGGAATTTATACGTTCTTTGTAAATAAACAAAATGACATAAAACACCGTCATCAATTTCTCCCTCTAATAGAAACAAGTTTCCGGGCTCCAAACATTGGCTTTCTGCTTGGGTCAAAAAGAGATAAAACAACTATTGTTTTTCCTTTTAAACAATTGCTATAGCTGTCACAGGGCTGTTATGCAGTTATTAATCCTAGGGGATGTGATCAGCACAGTCGTGAAGTGTCCAAGAACAACTCACTATTAATATATGAACCACACTAGTAAAAGTTTGAAAACTGATGCAGGAAAACAGCCAATGTGCAGGAAGAGGAGTTATTTCTCCAGCATGAATATAGAAGTAGTATGATGATTGGGATATTATTTTAGACATAGTTCCAGATGTCAACACTCTATTTGGCACCTCTTGAATTACCATCTCATTATGAAGCGGTAAGAGTTCTTAAGTTATATATGGTGAGATTCTGCCACTATCAGTCATGTATTCCTTTGTATACATGGTGTAGCACTGGTTAGATCGTTTGTGGAACAATATGGCAATTTTGTGGCATATCTGGCATACTTAAAGACGCTGAGAAATTGGAATTGATTTAAGTGGGAGTCAGATGTCTAAGTGCTTTTGACAATCTTACTAGGGCTCAGATCCTCAAAAGTAGCTCCCATTGATTTGAATGTCTGTGGTTGTTAGGCATCTAAATGAGGATTTGGCCTAGTAGCTTTTCTGCTACTTCCTTCTCCACTTTATTTTGTGCAGGGCCCTATCTGGGAGGTTGCCTTAGAGCACACCTAAAGGATCAGGCCCCACAGGCAAGATAGGTGGGAGCCTGTGACACAAATCTCAGCAGGTTTTAGGCATCGAACAGCTTGGCAGCATCAGGATTTAGGTGGCTTCGCACATGTGCACAAGCAGAAATGTAGGCACCTAGGAAATGTAGGTGCCTGCTATGTAAGGCGGCAGCTAAGCAGGGCTTTTGAGGATCTAAATTTTACACTTAAGCACTTAAATCTTTTTGTGAATCTAGCTCTCAGTGTCTGGCATTGTGATTGGTGGCTGGTGAGGAACTCAAATTCTTTCCAGCCTCCCATCCAACAACAGAAAACTCTTGTGCAGAGCTATTGCATATAAGTTTAATTAATTTGTAATTGGCATTATACATCAGATTCAGCCTTACTTTTGGATACATTTGGCCATTACCTATTGAGAATATCTTTACTATCTTCTGGGCTTAAATTTCACAAAAGGTGGCACCTATTTTTGACTTGGTAGGGCCTAGAGCTGGCCAGAGAATGATAATCCATTTCGTGAAGGATTTTGAAATTTAGTTTAGTTTCAACTTGAAACTAAACACCTGAAAATTTGGAAATTGTCCATGAAGAAAATTTCCCCCCCAAATTCAACATTTTTAGTTTTATATTATATTATAATATACAAGAAAATATTTGAACTGAACAGTTTCAAAATAAAAAAAACTGAAATGTTTAATTCCAAAAATATTGACAGGGGATTTTTGACCTTGTTGTATGTTTTTACCTCCATTTTTATTCTAAAATGAAATGTTGATGAAATGGCAAAGTATTTCAATTTTGACAGAACTGCATTTTCTGATAGAAAATAGTTCCAACAAAGTTTTTCTGACCAGCTCATGTAGGGCCTTTAGTGATATAGTTTGAACTACCACAGGTTCTCTGCTTCATAGGTTTTTTAGACATAGATATTCAATAGACATGCCAGGGTCATAAAACTATCTATCTATCTACTTTTGTGACCCTGGCATGTCTATTGGACATATTCCTAACAGGAACAAAGAGACTATTTTTAAATATTTTACATTTTCATTTCTTATGGCAAGGATTATAGTGATAGGCTATACAGCTCAAACTAAATGCTTGTAATAAGAAATGAACATTTAAAATGACTAAAGCAGCCTTTCTTTGCTGATGTTAGGAAATCTGTTCCAGTGAATTTTTAGGCTAATAACTGGGAAAATGCAAGGAAATTTGCAGAGTAACTCTAATTACTTCAAAGTTCGTTGGGTCATATCATTGAGTTACTCAGCAATTATATATAAATCAGTATCTTAAGAGGCTGACAGATATTAAAAAAATATGGAATACACAGATATTAAAAAAATATGGAATACAAATAATAGTTGTTTTGTCTTTAAGAAAGAACAACAATAAAATATAACCTTCCAGGTATATTATTTTTTCAGGGCAGGTTTACACTACCGCTTAAATTGATCTAATTTGTGTCACTCAACGCTGTGAAAAAAGACACACATTCCAGCAACCTACACACTGTCCACACCTGTGCTATGTTGGCTGGAGACGCTCTCCTGCTCTCGTGGAGGTGGAATAATTATACCGACATCAGACATACATCACCAGATGCACTACAGTGGTGCAACTGCATCAGTGATGTAGCACTTGTAGTATAGACCTGCCCTTAGTGTGTATGGATTTAAGCAGGTAGCTCTCCTGCATCAAACTACATTGCATTTCTCTAAGTACTGTACACTGTTAGATCTTGTGGTTTGGTATGACACATCAAACAAAATCACAGAAATGATAAATGGAAAAGTTATTTTCGGTCTCACAGTCTGCTCCCTGCCATTGTTGGATGACTCTACAGTATATTCTCTGTACTTTGTCAAATCTATTTCATAGTGAACTAATTTTCTAACAAAACTTCCAGTTCCATAATCTGCTGGGAAGGTCTTCATCTTCTTTTTCCCATTAGGGACAGAGAGGCAAAATGGATGCTGTCTCTGGAGAAGTCACCCTTTGCAGTTCCTGGCCCTAGGATTCTGAAGTTCTGGCTGGGAAGGCAGAGAAGATTGGTGGAAATCCTTTCCCAGGGGTCTACGAAGCAATGACAGATGCTTATGCCATATTCTTGGAGAATCTATTTAGCCTTTGGACATATAATGACAGCAAAATATATCCAATCAGACCTGAGCTGTTACCATACTTAAAATCAGAAAGAAAGAAGTCAAGGAAATCTGAGGACTTAATGTATTGCCAGCCACGACCTAAAGGTTTCCTTGCCTGAATGCAAAGAGGAAGATTAGGGGAAGAGTGATAATTGGTATGAAAGTCCACATTTCGAGATGATTCTAGAGGCTTCTAGAAATTGCTTCTTTAAGAAATACTGGTACCTTACTCTCCTGATCAGAGCACTGACAAGCTCTACCAATACTTCATCAAACAGTTTCTGTGTGTTTGATTTCACCAGCAAGAAGTTTCGGATTGTGGGCCATTATTTAGAGGTCCCAAACCACTTTGAAACCTCTGAGTAAAACCAATAAAATGTGCTGGGGCAAGGAAGGAGATTGTTTGGGTAAAAGGGGGCATGATGTGTTTTTAAGTGGGGGTCCCACAGGGATTTGTTCTTGGACCTATGGTATTTAACATTTTTATCAATGACGTGGAAGAAAACATAAAATCATCACTGATAAATTTTGTAGACAACACAAAAATCAGGAGAATGGTAAAGAATGAAAGGATAGGTAACTGATATAGAATGATCTGGATCACTTGGTAAACTGGATGCAAGCAAACAATAAGCATTTGAATACTGCTAAATGTAAATGTATACATTTAGAAACAAAGAATGTAGGCTATACTTAAAGGATTGGAGAATCTGTCCAGGGCAGCAGTGATTCTGAGAAAAATTTGGGGGTCATGGTGGATACTTAGCTGAATGTGAGCTCCCAGCATGACGCTGTAGCCAAAAGGGGATTGTGGGATGATAAACAGTGGAATCTTGAATAGAAGTGAATAAGTTATTTTACCTCTGTGTTTGGCACTGATGCAACCACTGCTGGAATCGTGTAAAGTTCTGGTGTCCACAATTCAAGAAGAATGTTGAAAAAAATGGAGAGGTTTCAGAGAAGTGCCATGAGAATAATTACAGGTTTAGAAAACCTGCCTTATAGTGATAGACTCAAGGAGCTCAATCTATTTAGCCTAACAAGAGATGGTTAAGGGGTGACTTGGTCATAGTCTATAGATTCCTACATGGGGAACAAAAATGTGATATTGGGCTCATCACTCTAGCATTGAACGGTATAATATGGTCCAATGGTTGGAAGTGGAAGCTAGACAAATTAAGACTGGAAATAAGGCATAACATTTTAACAGTTAATAATTAACCACTGGGAAATTTACCAAGGTATGTGGTAGATTCTCCACCACTGACAACTTTTAAATCAAGATTGAATGTTTCATTTTATGTTTCATCTAAAATAAAGTACCAAAGTCCTGACCAATTTTTAGAAAAAATTCTAAGGCACTTTCTTCCAGATTACAGTATTAACCTCAGTTTTTGGGCAAATTCCAATTTAGGTAATTACATTTCATTTCCCTGTAATTTCAGAAAGATATTGCATTCTTTACTTTCTATAAATCACACTGAATATTTGCAGAAGACAGATACTAGTATGCATTATGGCCCCAATTCCAGAAAGCTCCTTCTTAACTTCAATTGAACTACTCATGTATTTAAAGCTAAACATATTCTTAAATGCTTTAGTGGCCTGGGGCCTATATTTGTAAATACTAGAATCCCTGATTAAAGAACAGTTTTTTAAAACTCCCAACTAGACCAGTAAAATCTTGCCACCTGTGAAGTGATAACTCTGGAAAAAGCACACTCTTCAACTGGGCCGGCTCTAGGTTTTTTGCCGCCCCAAGCAAAAAAAAAAAATTGGCTGCCCCCCATTCCAGCCCTGGATTCTTTCCCCCCTCCACCAGTGCCCTCCCCCATCCGCACCCCCTGATGCCCCAGCCCTGGGCTCTCTCTTCCCCCCCCACCTGCACCCCCTGCTGCCCCAGCCCTGAGCTCCCCCCCAAATATGACCTCCTTGTTCACCACAGCAATCCCCATTTACACTTGCAGTGGGGATCAAACCGTTTCTCCTATTTTTATTTCACTTTAGTATAAATCTCGCCCCTGCAACCCCATCTTTAGTGCTCCAAATGCACATGGAAGGCATAGGAACTAACCCTCAAACCTTGTACCCAGAAAGGGATGGGGAGCTAGTAAAGAGGGTTCAGGCAGAGGAGCGGGTGTGGGGGTGCTTCGGGGCTCTACACTGGCAGAGAGGCGGGATGTGATGTACTCACGGAGGAAGATGGAGGAGGAGAGGGGGTATCAGGAGGGTTGCAGGAGAAGAGGTGCAGGGGAAGGGGGGAGGTGCGGGAGGAGAGGGCTGGGGGAGGGTACAAGGGGAGAGGTGTGGGTGAAGGGAGAGTACAAGGGGAAGGGGTGCGGCAAAGGAGTGATGGGGGAGGTACAAGTGGAGGGGCTGTGAGCGGGATGGGGGGTTCAAGGGCTGAGAGGGGCAGATGCTGACAACTGCTTCCCCAGCCCCGTGCAGGCAGAGCCGAGAGGACGGACACTGACCCCCAGGTGCCTGAGCCGTGGGGGTCCCCCAGCAGGGCAGTATCCCCCGCTGCCCTGCTCGGAACCGGGCTCTGCCTCTTCCTGCCCAGGAACAGGGGGAGGTGCGCGGCGGGCTGAGTCCGGGGGCAGGAAGGGTCGGCTGACTCTGGGGGATAATGCTCCGGCTCTCCAGCGGCTGGGCAGCCTGAACTGCAGCCCAGCCTGTGCGACTCAGGCTGTCATGAGCGCCATCTAGCGACTGCAGCCAGACTTGCAGTGTCAGTTCCAACTCAGCCTGAAAGCCTCAGCTGACAGGGAACATCTTGGTTCAGGGCCGGCTCCCGGCTTTTTGTGCCCCAAGAAAAAAAAAAGGGGGGGGGTGGGGCTGGAGTGCCGCCCCTTGGAAAGTGCTGCCCCAAGCACATACTTGGAGCGCTGGTGCCTAGAGCCGGCCCTGCTCTTCAAACCAAAACCCATAGACCCAGATCCTGCAGCTTGCTCACATAAGTTGTTCCACTGACGTCAGTGGGACTAGTTTTGGAAAAAAGATTTGCAGGGTCTAGCCATATATATCTACCTATTATAACACCTCTAGGAAACCAAACTATATTGATGTAAATTTAACAGTCAGCTAAGCATAAACTTAGGTCATGCAGCGTAGCCAAAGCTCTCTACAGCTTTCTGATACAAATATAGTACACAGATTTTATGTTGTTGTTCCTTTTTGGTATTTTTCCAGGCAATAGCACCTGAACATTGTCCTAGAATGATCTCCATAGTCGCAAAGGCCCTTCAGAAGAAACATTATCTAAAATGGTGCAGTGAGAGTTCCTCTGGATATCTTATTTTCTCAGGCAGCACATCTTGACCATGGCCCTAGGGCAATTTTCATAACAAAGTTGCTCCTTCTTGCATTCCAGACACATCCACCGCAGCAGTAGCCTGAAGCTCTCATGCAGCTGCAAAGCAAATTTTAGGTTAAATCCAACCACTGTGTATAAATGAAAGCCTATGTATTGTATATGATAAAGACAACCTGTCACATGTTTAGATTTATTAAAACCCTAGCAAAATAACCCACCTATTTTATTTTTATCTTGATCATATATATCTTATTGAGTTTTTAATGTGAGAAATGGAGACACAATTCTGTATACATGCAAAAGAATATGTCAGCCTAAAACTTCCAATATACACAAGAGTACAATGTTAATACAGCCTTGTCACAAACAGCTTGACCCCCTTTCATGAGACCTGTCTGAGAATACAAAACAAAAATAACAATCTAAGAACCCTATTAAAGCCCCCTAACAGAGCTCAAGCTGACAGAATAGTAATATGAAAGAAAGCAGAGACAGTGGGGGCGGGGAAGAGGAGAGAGCATATCTTGCTCCAAATGTATTTCACACATAAAGTGAATGCATCTGATCTTCAAGTAACATTCACTAAGCTCTCAAGAGTTTATAAGGAGAAAACTTGAGTTTGTAAATTAAAATAATTAATAAAAAAACAGCTGCTAAATAGGGAGAGTAAAATATGAACGTTAGATGAGGGTAAGATAAGGTGAGTCACTCCTGCAAATATCTGTCAGCCATGAACCCTAGCCATGACTTTCCTTCCAGTGACAGCCTCAAGTTGATTCAATTTGAAATAATTAAAACAAAACAGCAGCAAAAACAGCAGCATATAAAGAAAATATAAAGCCCTCTCAGGAAGCCTTTCACCTTGCCAATCACTTATATCTTGTGTGGTATTTATGCAATCACCACAAGCAAAATTCTATCACAGCATATCTCCCATTTCTGCAATATACTAAATGATTGTGGCTTGAAACCGACTTTTTCAGTTATGTTCTGATTCCACTTGTTTCTGTTTTCTTCCTAAATGAGAATATCTGCAAATATGTATGCCCTGAGTTGACATCAACTGCTCTTTGATGCTAATGAGATATGTGCAATGGCATCATGTAGTAGTAAATTACACTATTTGTTGTCCATGTTCATAATGGTAGATCTCCAACTGCTCACATATAGGGATACAAAATGGGTTTAATGATCAGTCTTTTAATTCTTTTTATGTTATCTTTTCCAAGCTCATTTTGACTCAATTGCTTTTGAATTTAGATTGAATAAAATAATCTTTATTTCTGATCTTCTTCAAATATTATTTGCCTGAGAAACTATGGTTATAAAAATCTCAAAATCATAAGATGTTTGATTTTGAATGGGGTTTTGCTGCATTTTCCTATGAGCATTTATTTTAATACATTGATGACCCTTGATAATATAGTTGAAAAATTTATGGCATATTCCTTCCTACTGTATTTCTGTATAGATTATATTGCTCAATTAATGCTATTGTTAAATCTGTGAAATATCCAATCTGGACTATCTTTTCTCTATTTTTTTCCAAATAGTAAGAGGAATATAAACTGTGAACACAAAGGAATTCGATTAATGTAATTCCCAGGATAACTAAAACAAATGTAATGTGAAACCTAAATATTAAAACAAATTACATCCCACAAAAATTCACTCAAATCTGGAATTAAACTTTATACAGCAACAGTTTGAGATCAGACATTGCAGTTCACTCCTAACGCTTTTTGGAGACAGCATGGTGAATTGGCTTGAGCACTAGCCTGGGGCCAAGGAACTTGGGTTCCATATCCTGCTCTGTCGTTCAGTTGCTGTGTGAATTTGGTAATTTGCTATAATGAACTATGCTTCAGTCTCCCCATCTATATAATGTGAATAACAATTCTTACCATTGTAAAGCATTTTCAGATGTGCGGACAGAAGTGTTATATAAGTGTAGTGTTATGACTATCACTCTGTTAGAGAAAATTGAAATACCCCAGTGTTGGGAAGGTTAAGTTTTGGTCTGAACATTGACTCCTCATGCTGGAGAATGCTCGGATATGGGGGTTTTATTCATGCTCTTCTCTCAGAATGGAAAGAACTTCTAGAGGCTGCTGTCTCTTACAAGACAATATTAGGTGGATTTTGCATATATTATACAGAGCCATAAGTGTTTGTTAGAAAAATTATTTCAGACTGACATGATTAAAATATGAGAAATTAAATTGCAAGTATCATTTACTATATAGCCACTGAAAAATAAATAAAGTAAATAAGTGTTAATAATACTTTTCAGAAGAATGCCATGGTTCTGCTCTTAACACACCACACTTTCATATGTGTGAACTGAAATAATTTTAAAACTGAATAATTTTTAATCATCAGTTGTACACTGAGTACATATTTTTGTGGAGATTGAGAGAGAGATAATTAGGAATAGCATATGTGTGTCAGTTTACCTGCTTGACATTATTCTTTATGACTGCATAGAGTTAAATCAAAGGAGGCTGATAGGAGGGATCATGCAGAAAACAAAATAACAACAGATATAAGGTACCTCCACAGAGACTACTAAGGATCCTTAGGAAAACAATAAGGAAGGTATTAAATGGGAAATGCCCAGGTGCATGGCTCTACCCATGCTAGCAGGTTTATTTTTGCCCAGGCCCTCGTCTAGGAATAAAGGAAAACTAAACCATTAAAGCACCTGACCTAGAAAGGAAGTGCGGGGTGGGAGGCAGTAGAGTGAGCAGCAGCTGCTGGAGCAAAGATTCTGAAAGAGACACAGTGAACAAAACAGTAACACAGTCTGTTTCCCCTGGTCCAGTAGTAAGGGACCTGACTGGTGAAACTTACCAAAAACTTGCAAGGAAAGGATAAATTTTAGATGAGACAATCTGCATACAGACTTTTGTTATTTTAAACTTTTTTTCTGCTTATTATGTACCCTTGGATGAATAAAACACATTTGTTTTGAAAAAGCTGTTTTGTGGTTATTTTAAATCACCATAGGCCAGAAGCGCTGAGAGAGAAGCAGGTGCCATATAACACTGGGCCTCTCATGAGAAACTAAGGCCTCCAAACCAGAGATTTAGTTCAAGAGAGGGTTAACTATGGGGTGCCACTCTTGAGACATGTGCAGGAAGCCAAGTCTGTAACCTGAGGAGTGCACTGGAGATAGACTGCAAAGAGGTCTAGAACACAGCTTGCCCTGTAACTGCGACAACTTTTAACATAACATTATCTTATCACTAGTCTTTACAGTAGAGATGTCTGATTCAAGCACTGCGTGTAATTACAACTAATAAATAATATCATAGTTTTGTCACTAAAAAGGGCTGAAAACATTTACTTGTTAACACAGGTGTAGGAGGTATATTGAAACATTGATGGCTCTGTCTTTCAAACTATCAGACAAAAAATGCATGAACACATGTGCATCTGATATATTTGTGCAATTAGAACAACTGCACACAAATTGGGTACATGTGTAAGCCAAGTGGCCACTTCCAATCAATCAGTTTCAGATTCATGATACTGTATAAAATAATGACTTTGGTTGTTTTGTCCCCAGGAAGCAAATTATAGATTACAATAATAATCATAATTGCAATTGCTGGGTATCCCACAAACTAATGAAATTACTTATTTCCAAAGGGGTCAGTGAGAAATTCTCTTTTGTTTCAGCAGTTTACTGGGTCATGGTCATTAAGTTAGATACTCTGGAAACTTCAGGTAAAAAATAATTGGTAGCAGTCCTTTATCTAGGTAGTTCTGGCATTACTCTTTTCCATGTTACTGTGCATACTTATGCTACCCAGCATCACAAATTGACAATGGTGATAATTATACAGCATAATTATGTCACCTAAAATGAGCAGACTAAAAAAACCACATGTAGGATGCACTATCAAGAAGGCCTTTTGTCATATATAAAAGCACAGTCCAACATAGTACAGACCTGTAATAAGGTAGGAGGTAATGAAAGGTGGTCCTGTTATCAACAGGACTACTTGTATTAGAAAAGTGAACAGTGAAAAATGATGGTCTCACATTGATTTTTTGTATTTCACAAATAAGAATCCAGGAGTATTTTGAACAAAGTATAACTAGTGCTGCTGTAACACAAAAAATACAAAAGCACAGTCTTGCTGTGTCATAATACTATAGTGTTCTATCTGGTCTGATATAATTAAAAGCACACTGTATAGGCTACTAGTTATTTATTTTCAGATGATGATCTTAAGTATTTTGTGGCTTCTTCATCTATTGCAGCTCAGGAGATAAATGCACATTTCTGCACATTAAAGGCCTAATCCAAATCCTATTTAAGTCAATACAGAATGGGAAGAGACTGTCTAGGAAGAGTACGGCAGAAAGGGATCTAGGGGTTATAGTTGACCACAAGCTAAATATGAGTCAACAGTGTGATGCTGTTGCAAAAAAAGCAAATGTGATTCTGGGATGCATAACAGGTGTGTTGTGAGCAAGACACGAGAAGTCATTCTTCCGCTCTACTCTGCGCTGGTTAGGCCTCAAGTGGAGTATTGTATCCAGTTCTGGGCACCGCATTTCAAGAAAGATGTGGAGAAATTGGAGAGGGTCCAGAGAAGAGCAACAAGAATGATTAAAGGTCTTGAGAACACGACCTATGAAGGAAGGCTGAACGAATTGGGTTTGTTTAGTTTGGAAAAGAGAATACTGAGAGGGAACATGATAGCAGTTTTCAGGTATCTAAAAGGGTGTCATAAGGAGGAGGGAGAAAACTTGTTCACCTTAGCCTCTAAGGATAGAACAAGAAGCAATGGACTTAAACTGCAGCAAGGGAGGTTTAGGTTGGACATTAGGAAAAAGTTCCTAACTGTCAGGGTGGTTAAACACTGGAATAAACTGCCTAGGGAGGTGGTGGAATTTCCATCTCTGGAGATATTTAAGAGTAGGTTAGATAAATGTCTATCAGGAATCAGTATTTGGTCCTGCCATGAGGGCAGGGGACTGGACTCGATGACCTCTCGAGGTCTCTTCCAGTCCTAGAATCTATGAATCTATGAATAGGAGTTTTTCCATTAACTTCAATAAGCTTTCTATCAAGCCCTAAGTGCACATCCTTAACTGCACACACCACAGACTGTTCATTAGTGTAATGTAAGGTTTAAACTTCAGAAATGATGAGGTGTTACAGAACATGGTTTTCACAAAAAAATTCATATAAATGACAGTATAAATGTTCCTGTTATTTATGAGGGAGAAAGACAAATTCTATGGAGGATGAGGAAATACAGAGATAGAATAAGCCACTGTTTTCCATCAATTGAAGTGCTAAGCAAGGTCAACAGAGGTAGAACCACTGTTTTAAGTTTTAACCACTGACAGCTAGTGTGAAATGAGTTGTGTTTTTAGTTCTGAAATGCACCTTGTCATATATATTTATGAGTATATACATAAAGAGTCCCAGGCATCACAATTTGCATTTGTTTAGAGTGGCTCAGCAGCAACTCTGATGTAGAAGTAGGCCAGAAGAGGGATTCAAAAAGGGAAAGTGACATGGCTCAAGTGCTGGGAAAGCATGATGTTTTGGCTATGGTATTTAGATAACCTGGAGTTGGTGGGGAAGACAAGGAGGAGGTGATTGCAGTCCTCAAAGGGGTGACAGGGAAGTGACCAAAACACAAACAAATATCTTACCCATAGCGTTAGAAAAGAAGAGGTGTATTTTAGAGTTGCAGGAAAATAAATTATACCATTTGGTGACAGCCTGGGTATGGGAGGGGAAGGAGAGAGCAAAAGAAAAGTTGGAGGGATAGTATTATCATAGTGGTATTATCATTAGTGTATGAGTGATATCAAGAGTGATCAAGAAGGGTGGAAGAGGTGATTTTCAAATTACTGTCAAACAATGTTTGTGTTTTGCAACCAGCCCTGTGTGGGAGTAATTCATATGAAGACAGCAGCAGAAGCCATAAATGCAAAGGAGGTCATCCAGGGATCTGTCTATCTGAAAAAGACGAGGGAACCAAGGAAAGAACCCTGAAACATACAGCATTGAACGGGGAGGAGGAGCCACAGAAGTAAAGCTGAAGCTCTTTAGGAGAGCAAAGAGTTGTGGAACCCAAGGAAGGGCAAAGTCCATGAATAGGTTGTGTGGAAAACACTTCGTAAGAGTGGAGAAGAAGCACTTAGGATCAGGAGTAACTGATATCTTTACTGATTTCACTAGAATGCTGGGCAGATAGCTAGCTAATATAAGACCAACTTTGCACCAGTAACGGGGATCTTAAATTGGATAGAAATGAAAACAGAAAGGATAATAAAAAGTAATCCAAACTTTAAAATCCACTTTAAAGGAGGCCACAAAATTTACAGTTACTCACAGGTGATATCTCAAATTCAGAATGTTGAATGGAGAAAACATCTAGATTAATACAGAGTATCCTAGCAGCCAGTACATAAACATACAAAATAACCTCTGCACATCAAATGAGTGAGACCTAGAACAAGAATAAGACATAAGGACAGGAGAAAAGCAACTTCCAAAAGATGAGCCTTCAATCTCTAGCCATGCATGGGAAGGCTCATTTATAATAAATGAAAAGCCCACATTTCATATTTATGTTTTAGGCAGGAGTAGTATGGTATAAAAATGTTCGGAGATGTCAAAATATATTTAACACAAAGATAAAATCTTGCATTCTATTTGTCTGGTATGCTAAAATATCATCTTTGTTTAGCCGATAAAAAAATACCTTTTTAAACCTATTTCCTTTGTATAGCATGACTTCAAAGAGAACTTTAAAGAGATGTTAACATATATTTTATAGAAGCTTATGTTTGTTTTTAACTTTAATAGAAGGATTCTGAATTTTATCAATGGTAGACCAGAATGGATAATTCATAGCCAGAGATTTATTTAGATAACTTTGCAAGTTGTCTGTGTGTAGATTATGATTTCCTCAAAATTTATTAAGTATTCAGTTTAATTAATTGAGCATCTGATATTCAAGATAGGAGGTAGGTTGGTTAGTTTTAATTGAATACATATGCTTCATAGTAGTGTTTCTAATATTGGACTACTTTATCATAAGTCTTCAATTCAGCATCCTGGTGTGAATACTCTCATTTCCAAGTTTAAATTTGCTTTTGGTGAATGTGCTCAAAATTTGTTGTTTCCACAAACTTTCTTTCCAGTGAACTCATTTGCTAGAACATCTGCAGAAAGCACACATGAAAGGGGCTGAGCACAGATGAAGCAAATGTGTTGTTCTATTTATACCAACGTTCACCTGTTGGATGTTTACCTAAAGACAATTAAAATAATTGCCAGTTTAATTACCCCATAATGCTTCATTAATTGGCCCAGAAGATAGCTTTAGTGCATGTGACTACGAATAGACTACTATAGAAATCACTTTTCAAAACCTACAGTATATACTAGAGAACAATAAAGCATCTCATGAAATGGATCTAATTCTCTATTCAATTCTATAGAATAGTTAAAACAAAACAAAAACAAACAAACCTGTACTGAGAGTATGATATTCTATTAAATTCTGTAGGACTTTTCCATAAGGTGCAGGATTGCAACCCTTTGAATCTCAAGCCTTTACCTTGATAGCTCTGAAAAAGGTTGCTCATTCCTAGGCCAGGATTAACTCATATAGTATTTATTGTCAATATCTGTAGGTTCAAAAAGTTTTGATATGATTATTGGCAACTGACAAGGACTTTGTTAAGAAAAAGGAATGGAACAGACAATGTTATAGCCCATTGTAGATCAATTTTCTCTTTAGTACTATACTGCATTTATTTTTTGTGGCCTCTATGCCCTAGCATTGAGTCAAGTACAGTGAATGCATTAACAGCATTTTCAAGGTTTGACCTCTTGTCTCTTAGTGGGAATTAAATGACCTCCTTATGGTACAAGAACTCTGCTTTGTAGTGTGCAGGACAGTGGCGTGGGAATAATTTTTATAGAGGGTGTGATGAAAGCCATTGAACAAAGCTGTAAATCCTGTATAGGATGGGCAATCGGGCGCTGGCAGTCTAATTCATACCGAACGTATGTAAGACCGCAGGTGGAAAATCAACATTAATTGGTTGTGTTATCATTTCAGATACAGGACAGCTGGCTATACACACGAGGGTGTGGATCTGTGGGCACAGTATTGTGTTTTGGGTACATAGGCATGCTTCCAGGTTGCCAGAGGGCTCCCAGCTGGGATTCGGTGACGCATTCGAGTAGGTTAGATAAATGTCTATCAGGGATGGTCTAGACAGTATTTGGTCCTGCCATGCGGGCAGGGGACTGGACTCGATGACCTCTCGAGGTCCCTTCCAGTCCTATAATCTATGAATCTATGAATCTATGGAGGGGCATGTTATGGGATCAACTGATACTCCTGTTTTATGCTGTGCAGGCACGTCAGCGGCCACCGGATACATTGGTGATACACCTGGGAGAAAATGATTTGGGAAGGGGTGGAGTTAGTGCTTCGAACTAGGAGGGACCTGATACAGATCCTGGCAATTTTTCCGAGCATTAACATCGTCTGGTCAGATATGCTTCAGTGCAGGGTCTGGCGGGGAGCCATGAACCCCACCAGGGTGGACAAAACCAGGAAGTATGTGAACAGGGAAGTGGCCGAATTCTTGTTGCCCTTGGGGGGAGACAGTAATTTCACATCCTGGCATATTCTATGGGGCACTGGAGTTATTTCGGGAGGATGGGGTGCACCTGTCAGACTCAGGTGCTGCCATATTTTTGGCTGATATAAAAGAGGGCATTGGGAGATGTCTGGGAACCCAGCTGGGTGTGGGGAGAATGCAGCCAAGCTAATGGATGGCACCTCCTTGTGGCAGATGTTCAGTGCAGGTACTCCATAAATTAAGGCACAAAAGAACGGATAAATGGCTTGGAAAAGGAATTAAGGAGAGGTACTTGGTAATTAAGCAAGCCGGGGGCAGCTGGGGACTCCTCTGATTGGTACAGCAGAGAGCCAACATTCATTATAGTCCACCTTAACCCCTCCTACGAGGGAGAGGGAGATTGGTAAGGTCCCAGCAAGGGAATTGCTGGAGGGACCTGGATGAAAAGGGAGGGGAGCTGGTGGAAGCCCCTCCCCCCAGAATTGCCTGGAAGTGGTAAGGTTCCAGCAAGGGAATTGCTGGAGGGACTTGGATGAAAAGGGGGAGAACTGGTGGAAGCCCCCTGCCTCCCCAAAATTGATTGGAGCAGTGGATCTGCTGGAGGGACATAAACGGAAAGGTGTGTATGTGGGGAGGGGGGGAGAAGGGGGGACTCAAAAAAAGCACTCACCCCTCCCGGCCCAGTGGCTTGCGGGTGTTTTCACCTGCACTGCACATTTTATCCACTGGGTTAGTCCCAGACATCTAACAATAAAGTTGCGGCTTGATTAAACCCATATCTAATGTCTCCTGTCATTCTTTCGGCATAGCCAGACAATTGACCTCTTGTGTCTTAGTGGGAATTAAATGACCTCCTTAAGGTACAAGAACTCTGCTTTGTAGTGTGCAGGACAGTGGTGTGGGAACAATTTTTTATAGAAAAATAAAAAAGCCATTGAACAAAACTGTAAATCCTGTATAGGATGGAAACCACTTCAAGCCAGCGGGTGCTGCTGCATCCCAACACCCCCAGTTCCAGCACTGCTGGTGTTGGATGAGCTCTGGCATATACTGTTGAGATTTTTAGTTAATAGTAGATTCACTGAAACGCATTTTTGGGGCACTGAAACATCATGAATTTGTGTCAAATTTAGTTAATAGATTCAGATGAAAAAAGACTGTTTCCTGCCCCCCAAAATGTCAAAACATGTTGTTTCATCATTTTCAAAATCAACTGTTTCGACATCTAATGTCAAAACGACACTTTCAAAATAAAATGTTGTTTTGATTTAACCTTCAAAATGCTTCATTTGAGCCAACAATTTTTTTGTTTGAGTGAGAAAACTGAAAACATTCAGTTTCAGTTAAAAACGAATGTCTTTCTCTCTCTCCACCCCCAGATTTTTCAGATTGGCCACCAAAATGAAAAAATCAATCATTTGCTGAGCTCTATTCAAGAGTAGCCATGATGTAGCAACCAGAGGTCCTCAAGCACAAGGGTTGCAGCTGCTGGAGCTGTTAGAACAATTAAAGACCACAGAGGGAGTAGCCAAGTTGCAGGGATAGCCACTAGCATGAACATTACCAAGGAACGTGAGGTGCATCAGAGGTTGCTCGTGAGCACATATCCAATAATTAATATTTGAATTGTGCACCATATCCCAACAATCCCTCTAGAAACCTTTATTGAGTCGTAAGTGTTCATAACGTTTTATTGTAAGATTTTTATTATTTATATCACAGTAGTTCCTAGATGCCAGAGTTTTATTGTGCTTAGCACTGTAAACTATATAACAAAGAGACAGCTACTTCCCTTAAGACTCCACTGCCTAAGGAAAAAGAGTGTTGCAATTCTGAGACTAAAAATGTATGTCAATTAATTTAAAATACATTAGTTGCATTGTTTTACTTACGTGTGTGTACATATAAATATACCTATTTATCTACATACACATGTAATGTATATAATTTATTACTAAAAATCTATGCTAGTATCTTTAGATTATATTAGTTACATTGTTGTTTTTAAACTATGCATAGTTATGTGTGCGTGTGTGCATATAGATATATATCTCCAGATACAGATAGTTATTTACATATACATGTATATAATTTATTACTAAATGTCTGTCATATTCTGATTATCAGACCTGGGTATATGTCCAAAAATTCAAACCAAAAAAATAGTTGGCATGTGATTACCCATCCACACACTTCCAACTGATTACTGCATGTACAGAAAAAATTAAACTACCTACAATGGAAACTAGGTACATTTTATCTGAGAGATGAATTTGGCCCAAATTTAGAAACACATAAGCTATAGTAATTGCATAAGTATATGTTTTATCTGCTGAGACTGGAACAATGCATAAGTGTTTTTTATATCAGTATTTTCAAAGATCAATCCATTTTATGCTCATTTTCCTCTAGTAATTTTGCAACAACTTATACAAAACATACAGAAGGGGTTGAATTAAAAACACAGGGAATAGCAGTGGGGTTCTTGAGACATTGATTTGGGATGCTATTTGGTTTGTGTTCTGCACATGGAGTTAGAGCCTTTACTTTTCATCTGAGTCAATAAGAAACATATGTGGAGGTGCATGCAGAAACCATGGAAAATATCATGTTCACAGCTCTGTCAGCACAGGATTTCACCATGCAGATGCTGGGCATATATATTTTATTAAATTAGACCCTTAGTGAATAAAAGATATGGCATTAAATTAATCTTGCTATGTGTTCAGTTTGAAATATTGTACATGGTTGGTTGTGTTTCTCTTTTGCAGCTTATTCCAATGCTCTGACAGACCTGTCTATTATGCTGCCTTTGCCTTTTCTTACGCTGTACAAAGATTAACATTCGTAAATTATTCACCAAGGAAAAATAAAGAGAGGCTGTGAACTGATTTGGATTTTAATGCATGACAGATAGCAAAACTGATGAATCAGCACAAAATACCTTTTTTTAAAAAACAAATAAACTAAATTGCATTTAATTTAATAAAAGAGATAAGGACAAGAATATACAAAGGTTTTATATGTACTGCATTTAAAAAGATTTAAAACTTGATGCTTCAGATGCTTATTTCTTTTATAAGAAAATAAAATTCTTAAAAATCCTGCACAAAATGTGCAACTCCTCTGAAGTTAATGGGAGATACAACAGGGAAGAATTTGGAATACTGACCTTGCGGGTTGCAGGAATAAGAGATGTAAGATATAAATACTGTGTGAAATTCTGGCTCTAATAAACTCAATGCGAATTTTATCACTGATTTCAATGGGGCCAGGGTTTCACCCATTATGTATTAGGAAGAATTTTAAACCAAAAAAAACATTACTGTACCATATTTCTCCCTTTGTATTACAACTGTTCACCCAAATAATTCTTTTGGCAATTTTATCCATTGAATGTGATGCAGATTTGCTCTCTGAATAAGAATTTATTTCTATATATCTACAGAGTCAAATTGCCCTCTTGGTTGTGCATGCATGGTTCCCAATAAAGCAGTGAGATTCATACATCTCAGGGAAAAATTGGTTGATAATACTTTGATTTAAATTTCTTCTTATATTACTGCCCTTGATATATGATCACTTTTGTACTGA
Organism: Trachemys scripta elegans; assembly: GCF_013100865.1. Lineage (NCBI taxonomy): Eukaryota > Metazoa > Chordata > Testudines > Emydidae > Trachemys > Trachemys scripta. The sequence goes on along the minus strand of NC_048304.1, from coordinate 100,659,992 downwards.
AAAAATTCAGCATAGATTCAAGAAGATCAAGAGAATAATAGACCTGAGGTAGGAGACCCGAGTCTTCTCCCAATCTTGGCTTCCAGTCCCATCCTCCTCATCCCAGTTTACTTCCAAGGCACTTTGCACAGACAGTCCCTGTCTCCTATCCCCAATTCCTATCTGAACTTAGTCCTGATGTTATGGTTTATGTTATGGTCCCAATGCCAAATGTCAAGAGGTGATACGCAGAATAGGATTACTGCCAAGGATAGGCTAAGAATTGCAAACACAGAGAACCTGTGCTATAGCATCCTATCATTTTTATTACCCCATCTTCCATGTCCTCAGGGGTGAAAGTAACTTAAAGGACTTACCGCTACGCCGGCGTCCTGAGCAGGGGGCGGGGCCTCAATCGGAAGAGGCGGGGTCTTTAAATCCCCAGGCCCTTTAAATCACCCCTGGAGCTACCAGTTGCATAGGTGGCTGGGAGCCCCGGGACTAGGGGGCGATTTAAAGCGCCTGGGGCTCCAGCTGCCAGTACTGCAGTGGAGTCCCGGGTCCTTTAAATTTCCACCCGAGCTCTGGGGTGGCAGTGGCAGCCAGGAGCCCCTGGGGCTCCGTTGGCGATTTAAAGGGCCCGGGGCTCTACTACAGTAGCAGTGGCCAGGAGCCCCGGGCCCTTTAAATCACTGCCAGAGCCCTGGGCCACCACCACTACTCCGCAGCTCTGGCAATGGGGCTCCAGTGGCAATTTAAAGGGCCCATGGCTCTGGCTGCCGCTGGGAACCCCAGGCCCTTTAAATTGCCAGCCTGGGGAAGCCAGTCCAGTTCGGCATGGCGTACCGGACCATGCAGGCTTACTTTCACCTCTGCATGTACCACCCCTCTATACCTTATTCTTTGTCTCATCCACTAGTTATAGCTTGTCTCTGAGACTGGAACCACATTGGGACAAGCATTATCATTTCCTATACATTTGTGCAGTGTCTAGCACAATGGCGCTCTGACTTGGTTGCAATATGAATTCTGATGCATGCTACAAACAAAACACTGCATAATGTTGCTATATAGCCAGGAAGCAAAAATATCCATTCTAAGAGCAGATCAACACTAGAAAGTTTAGCCTGTTTAATTATGCTGGTAGTGTTAAATTGGCAAAACCACCCAGTATAGGGATAGTTCTAGCACTATAACGTGTTTTGGGGAACCAGCATAAACTATTCTGGTATAAGCAGTTTTATACTGATATAACTGTGTCTACACTAGGTCTTTTTCCTGGTATACCTATGTCAGCACAAAATCATCCCCTGGCTGACACAGCTATGCTGATAAAACTTAAGTGTATACCATGCCTAAGGAACATCACTGTTTTGTTGTTTTTTTCAGTAGGATAAACAATAATAAAATACCCATGTTATTTGTGGACTAGCTTGCAGTCCGGTTTTCCAACTGCTGAATGACTAGGAAACGTAATGACAAATCTCTAATTAGATTCATTCCTGTTGTAACCCCTGTAGGTTTAAAGAAATTACCTAAATGACTAAAATTACAAATGACTAAAAGAACCACTCCATAGATCTCAGTGATTAAACAACAGTTTCATTCACTCCCTCTCCCTGTATCACTCCTGGGACCAGTTATATGTCTTTTTAGTAGCTTGAGAACTGAAGCTGTTTTACTGTCTCTTAAGCTCACTAATTCCAACAAAATTACCTAATAAAATCCATAAAAAGTGCACTTTTTCCCAAGACACACTGGGATAAATGCCTAACATTTTCAGACTCAGATGACTTAAGGGTCTAATCTTGCAAGATGCCTCTTGCAGTGTGCTGAGGACTCTCCATTCTCATTGACAACAGTGGAATTGAGACTTCACACCTTGCAGTTGGTGGTATCTCTGTTGGCATGAATTACTTACAGATAATATGGGCCTATACCTCTGTAATATTATTAAACGTGATCAGGATGCCCTCATCCTCTTCTAGATTTCCAGCATATTATTCACTGAAAGTTTCCAAATATGGATGACCAGCAGCCACTGGAAATTCCAAGGGTGTTGTGTCTTTTGGAGCTTTGAATATTATTATCAAGAAAGGCTCAGATACCTGTTTCTGGAGGATGAATGTTCAGAAATTGCTTATGCTTCTATTTCTCCTTTCTAATCTCTATTAATCACTGTTTTTATCATGATGCAACTCATTGGTTAGATGTGGGTTTACAATCAATGTTATTCTAAGCAGCAGTACAATGGACATGGTTTATGAGTGGTTATGCCATTGATTTTATTATTAAGTGCGACTGTGGGCATTTTGAACTCTGAATTTTTAACAAGCAATATCCTTGCATATTGGCACATGAACTGGGCACAACTTGTATTTTAATAGCATTTTATTGATTTAGTAATATGCAGTAAAAATTCAACAGAACAGACTAATTATAGTATACATGGAGTCTGAAGTATTTCCAGGGTTCTACACATATATATATGTGTGTGTGTGTGTGTGTGTGTAACAGAAGCAGTACATAGGCCTGATTCTCCATTGTGTCACATCATTTTTATGCCAGTCTGACTGTATTGACTTCAATGGTGTGAAACTGGTATAATAAAATGAAGAATCTGATCTCATATCTTTAAACTTATCTTGACCCGTACATGTTAAAAAAAAAAGAAGCAGGCCCAGAGTTGGAGGTTATTTCATCTTTTCTTTTCAGAAATGGTATTATGATGGTTCCTGGGGCATCCAGGACTGGGAGTCACCTTATTACCCCCTGCTTCCAGTGAGATGGAGTCTTTCTTGTGGTAATTGGGTGTGTCAGCTCCCTGACACCACCAGCCTTTCAGTCTATCAAGTACTCTCATCTGGGGTATGCCAGCCCTAACTTCACTTTGCAGGTTAACAATAAGTGCATCCCAATCCTGAGTCCCTTTGAATCATTCCCTGTGATATCCAGCCCCTGATACTAGCTACTCATAGAAATTGCAGATCCTCTGCACCCAAAGCTGCAGAGTACCCCAATTTATCAGTTTTACTTAAACCACCTCTCCTGTAAACCACACAGAACTTGTGAGCATTTATAATGAAACAAAAGTTTTGTTTAGGAGAGAATAAATATTTAACTAGAAGTGTGAGAACATGATGAAACCAATAGTCAAAACACAAAATAAAATCATAAAATGCATACCCTTACCAATTGTTAATATTGTCTTTCCAATATCTAATAAAGTAGGCCTACTCTGCAAAGTTCAGTCCACTGAAAGATTGACTGGTTTCACAAGAACCAGGATCCAATCGTTCATAAAAGCTCCCAATCTGCTTCCTAAGGGATTGATTCAGTGAATGGATACAGAGTACTTTTGCCTATACTATTGTTATACTGAAACAGTCTTTTGCCTTTATTCATAGCCCAGGCAATCTCCTACCTGTTATAATGTTCCTTTTCACTTCCAAGTTGTTTCAATACTTATATATAGAACCTCACATTACCTTCTCAGCTGGCTAGGGAGGGGAAAAAACTCCCTCTTGATTGAATGGGTCATCACTACCCTACACATTACCCTAGTGATTAATTTATACTCCTAGTCCATAAATCATACTTTCATAATAATAAATACATTATTCCTTAAATATTATTCGTACATATATTTCAAAATGATTATGAGTCTTGACAAGTTATGAGCTTTCTATAGATACCTGACAAGTTTGTCTCCCATATCGTTCCTACAACCTCTCCAGACAGTCTCCAAACAGATTTTCTGATATGATAGGCCCTGTTGCATGTTCCTGATGGTGCAAACATTTGAATGAACTCATCTATTGAATGTAAGCTGGTGTAATTCACACACTGATAGAAAACAAGGATTTGGTTGTAGCAGAAAAAGCAACCAAGAGAAAGGTGCAGGAAGATTATATCATCTTACTTACTGAGGTGTAATTTAGGATTAATAATATGTCACTTCTGAATTTGAGCCATGATGTTAATTAAGAGGGCCAGGAGTTCTATTATGTTCTATATTGTCAAGGCTGAATCCCCACTCTGGCACTTCGAGTGCTGAAGGTGGGGGCAAGCAAGGATTTTAAAAAATAATACTTGCCACTCCAGGCTTGTATTAAACTCCCAAGGTTACAGCTTCTGTCTGACCTTGGCTTGATAAGTGCTGCCACCACCCAAATGCAAAAAAAACCCTTGGACCCAGGAAGAAGCACTTGGGAATTCCTTCCTGTGGGGTACCCTCAAGCCCTTTCATCCCTCCTTCCTCCCCCCGGGGAAAGAGCTGAGAAAGAAAACAAAAGAAATTAGCTGTTGCTACCAGCTAATTAAACAACATGCACAAACCTCTTAGGACACCAAAAATCCAATCCTGTTCTTTAAAAAAGGTAAATTTTATTAAAAACAAAAAGGAAGAATATACATCTGGAACTTAGGCTTTTGCTAGATTTTAAAAGAGCAATTCCAAAAATTAAGCACCCAAAATAGCTTTCTTGGGGGTTCAGTTTAAAGGTTACAAGCAAACAAAAGCATCTGGGGTTAGCACAGAAGAGATCCGCAAGCCAAAATAAAGAAATAAACCTGATTGCATCTAGCTAAACATTCCTAATTTACTTACATATTTGGGGGGTTTCAAATAAGTAATTCTAGGTGTGATCTGATGATTTCTCATACCTGGCTTAAAGCTTTACACAGCATTCCTGCTGCCCTCTGCTCCCCTCTTTCCTGGAGAGACACAACAGAGAAAGGGAAATTTCTTTCCCAATTTAAAAAAGTTATAGCCTTCCCATTGGCTCTTTTGGTCAGGTGTCTACTTTTTTTCTCTTTATCTGAGAGCCCTTTTAACCCTTTACAAGTAAAACAAGTGGAGAATAGCTACTGGGAGATTTTACAGCTAACAGGCTGGCTGAGTGTCCATCAAAGGGAGCTACTGTCACAACCCAATGGCCGCCTCAGAGAAGGCAGATCAGCATTGTATGTTGCTAACGCTATCGCAGGCATCACAAGGCAGTTTGGGAAGGATTAAAGATGTGAGCGTGGAATGAAAGGTTCCTTTGCAGGTTACGAGAGGCCATAGAGGGAGGAAGGGAGAAGGGGATGGGTTAACTCGATGTTCCAGCTAGGTCCAAAGATAAGACACTGACTCCAGCCACAGGCCACGGCACGCAACCGACTCTCAGTTGCCTGCCAAGAAAGACAGGGGCCTGGATTCCAATCCCTACCAGCCGTGAGAAAGGAGGATTCAGCTGAACAGAACTGCAGGGGCTGCGAAAACTAGTGAGACAGTGAAGGCCAGCGAGGGGGAAAACAGTTTTCGCATCCCTGAAGCTGGTATGTTTGGAGAATGCTGAGGAAGCTACAGAAAGCCAGTTCAGACTGGTACAAAGAGCATGGAGGACAGAGGTCCCTGAATGAGATGCCCCCAAAAGATCCCAGGACTTAAAACCCTCTTGAGAGCTGAAGCAAATTGGAGATCAACAACAGACCCTGGACGGCCTGTGCACAGGACAGAACTCTCATCCACCCTTCCCCCTCTTCTTTTTACATTACATCAAGGCTTGGCCAGCCTTGGGTTGTACGTGTCTGAGTATGAAAGTGGGTTAGGGCACGGGCACTAACACTTTCTTCCTTCCTTTGAGTGACGTGGGAAGACCCTGCACTCACCACTGATATTTTATTAATAAAGCTTTAAAACTTAGACACTTAGTGTGATCCTTCATCCCCAACCCTAACGATCCTGCAGCCTCAGCCTGATCACCTGATGCCTCAGGCAGATTGGTAATATAAATCTGTCACACTACCCCCCCCCCTTATTTATCACATATACATTTCAAAGATATGCAACAAACTACAAAAAAAAACCTACTTTTTAAATGTCACTGAGGTTATAGCACAAACTCATAAAGAAAGAAAATGCTCAGTTAAAGAAAAAAATGGAACTTATATCTTTACATTCATATAACACTAAGCATCGCCATAGTGATCCTTAATTGTTTGATCAATGATGGTTATGTATTGAGGAGACATATGTGTAGTTAGTGTTTTAACAGTGAAATTCTTGGTTTGTGATAACAATAACCTTATTTAAATGTAGCTTTTTTTTAGTTTGTGAATAAAATAATTTCTGAGAGTGTATTTTAATGGCTTGACTATGTGCTCAAGATTTCTGTTTGCTTTCATAATTACTTCTTAATTATTTTCCAATTGCTGAAACAACAGTTTCCACAGTTTATTAAAAAGCACTTTTGAAAGCATTACCCGAAGGCATTGTCAACATTTCATTACTATCACTATCATCTAGCACAAATGAATAATCATCAGCACTGGTAGCTTGTGTCAAACAGATGAAAACTGTTTGAGGCTTATGTTAGAGAATGAAAAAAAAAATGAATCCAAACACCGAATAAATAGATGGAAGTTACACATTATTTGAATTTCATAAAACATTCAAGAACTGAAACGTGAACCTTCAAATGTTTGCTTCTTATTCAGGATCTTATTTTGGCCCGAGGTTCCTGTTTAATAGGCAACAAACTACACTGAATCTGTCTGAAGAATCCAGCTAAAGCTCTGATCTTAGGGCTTTTGTATTCCCAGATGTGCAGACATTTTAAAAGACTAAGTTTTAAGTTGTATCTCCTTTTGTCCCTTTCTTTCTTGTCTTGTTTCTCTACCATATTCATTTTTAGAATTTTGTCAAATTTTCTAACAGCAAACAAACATTATAGAGTATGTCTAACTGGACAAATGTACCACCAACATGAATCCAAAACAGTCTTTAAGTTTAATGACAACACTATGGATGCCCCCTACAAAAGAAAAGTTTAAAATAGTCAAAGATTAGTATTCACTATTGGACATGAAATAGTTTAACTCAAAATTTGCACTCGAGTCTGTTGGTCTTGGACGGTTAGTATTTGAGAGTCTAGAGGCAAGAAAGGAAAACAAGCAATTTTTATTTAAGAGATTTCTTTGAGATAAACTTAAATGAAGATGTGGAAGCGAGCTAGAGAAGAGTAGGTTTTTTGCAGTTCGGTGAAATACCATCCACCAACTATCCCCAGCAAAATATCAAGTTACAAATCAGTTAGATCAACAAAGGAAAAACAACAACAACAAAACCCCACTAACCCAACAAATTCTAACTGGATAGTCTGAGCTTGAGTGCATGGAGTTGTTAATAGCATGTTATGGAAGCAGCAACCTTACACATATTAGTGTTTTCATGGACTAATACGGGGGTCGGCAACCTTTCAGAAGTAGTGTGCCAAGTCTTCATTTATTCACTCTGCGTGCCAGTAATACATTTTAACGTTTTTAGAAGGTCTCTTTCTATAAGTATATAATATATAACTAAACTATTGTTGTATGTAAAACAAATAAGGTTTTTAAAATGTTTAAGAAGCTTAATTTAAAATGAAATTAAAATGCAGAGCCCCCCCAGATTGGTGGCCAGGACCCGGGCAGTGTGAGTGCCACTGAAAATCAGCTTCGCATGCCATCTTTCGCATGCGTGCCATAGGTTGCCTACCCCTGGACTAATAACGAACCTTAATATCCAATGGTAAAAGGCTTCAACTCTTTAACAACAACCCTAAAGCCCTATAAGCTCTCTCAAGAAAGATAATATAATATTGACAATTCCGTTCTCTCTCCAAAAGTCTCAGTGTCATTCTTTGAAATGAATAGCATCTTTGATGGGCTGCCTTATCTCAAGACAATTGACCTGCCATGTATTTTTTGTTAATTATTAATTATTTTGTGTTTAATTTGTAGAAGAGAGACAGTTCTATTGTTCCTTCCCTTCCTTCACCCTGACATACCTTCCTTGCTGCCTTACACCTTACAGATGTTTGTAGAATGCAATGTCCCACATAAGGAATGATCCAAAGTTGTAATTAAATCAGTAGGAGTCTCCACTTCCTTTAATGGGCGTTGGATTAGTCTCATAATCCTTGCTTATCCAAACTATATACATTTATACCTTTTAATTAGGATTGTCAAGCAATTACAAAAATTAATTGTGATTAATCACGCTGTTAAACAACAGTAGAATATCATTTATTTAAATATTTTTGGATGTTTTCTTCATTTTCTAATATATTAATTTCAAATACAACACAATACGAAGTGTATAGTGCTCACTTTATATTTTATTTTTATTACAAATATTTGCACTGTAAAAAACAAAAGAAATAGTATTTTTCAATTCACCTAATACAAGTACTGTAGTGCAATCTCTTTATCATGAAAGATGAACTTACAAATGTAGAATTATGTACAAAAGCCCCCCCGGAATTCAAAAATAAGACAATGTAAAACTTTAGAGCCTACAAGTCCCGTCAGACCAACTTCTTTTTCAGCCAATCGCTCTGACAAACAAGTTTGTTTACATTTGCAGAAGATAATGCTGCCCGCTTCTTGTTTACAATGTCACCTGAAAGTGAGAACGGATGTTCACATGGCATTGTTGTAGCCGGCGTCGCAAAATATTTACATGAAAGATGTGCTAAAGATTCATATGTTCCTTAATGCTTCAACCACCATGCCAAAGGACAGGTGTCCATGCTGATGACAGGTTCTGCTCGATAATGATCTAAAGCAGTGCAGAACAACGCATGTTCATTTTCATCATCTGAATCAGTTGCCACCAGCAGAAGGTTGATTTTCTTTTTTGGTGGTTTGGGTTCTGTAGTTTCCGCATCAGAATGTTGCTCGTTTAAGACTTCTGAAGGCATGCTACAAACCTCATCCCTCTCAGATTTTGGAAGGCACTTCAGATTCGTAAACCTTAGGTCGAGTGCTGTAGCTATCTTTAGATATCTCACATTGGTACCTTCTCTGCATTTTGTCAAATTTGCAGTGAAAGTGTTCTTAAAACTAACAACATGTGCTGGGTCACCATCTGAGACTGCTAGAACAATAAATATATGGCAGAATGCAGGTAAAACAGAGCAGGAGACATACAATTCTTCTCCCAAGGAGTTCAGTCACAAATTTAATTGATGCCTTTTTTTTAAACAAGGGTCATTAGCATGGAAACATGTCCTCTGGAATGATGGCCAAAGCATGAAGAGGCATATGATTTTTAGCTCATCTGGCAGGTAAATATCTTGCAACATCAACTATAACAGTGCCAGGTGAATGCTTGTTCTCACTTTCAGGTGACATTGTAACTAAGAAGTGGGCAGCATTATCTCCCGGAAATGTAAACAAACTTGTTTCTCTTAGCGATTGGCTGAAATAGGGCTGAGTGGACTTATAGGCTCAAAAGTTTTACATTGTTTTGTTTTTGAGTGCAGTTATGTAACAAAAAATCCTACATTTGTAAGTTGCACTTTCATTATCAAGAGATTGCACTATAGTACTTGTATGAGGTGAATTGAAAAAAACCATTTTTGTATATCATTTTTACAGTGCACATATTTGTAATAAAAATAATATAAAGTGAGCATAATACACTTTGTATTTTATGTTGTAATTGAAGTCGATATATTTGAAAATGTAGAAAACCTCCAAAAATATTTAATAAATTTCAATTGGTATTCTATTGTTTAGCAGTGTGATTAATCGCGATTAATTTTTTAATTGCGATTAATTTTTTTGAGTAATTGCGTGAGTTAACTGCGATTAATCGACAGCTCTACTTTTAATGTTGTCTCACCAGTCCATTGATTCCAGAGTCCTATTTTTTTCTGTTGCTTTTCTCTGTCCCCATTTGTAACTGCCAGAGTTGTGACCAGCCAAAGTGCTGAGCCCCCTCGGTTTACATGAGAAGAAGCTGCTAGATGGCATCTTGACATTGGAATTTGTTCCTCAACTTGATCTGACATACCATATTTTCGTTGACCTTCTGGGTACATTGTAAAGCCTATTTTTTGGTGCTGGAATGTGGTGAGGTTAGCGGTCTATGGATGTGTTGGACCGGAACAGTTTGGTGAGAATCGAGAAGGAATGTTTTGTTATTATGTCTTCTGTTGAATGGCTATTCTGTTGCTGAGGGGAGGATTGGTCACAGGCCTGCTGTTGTTTTTATTTCCAGAAAGCCAACGGATAGGCAGCTTATATTTTAAGATGAGCTAATTCTCACACATAAACACACACACACACGTAAAGGAGTGACCAACACATATAAAGGTAAAGAGTGCCCCACATACAATTGTTCAATGCTAAAATCACATAGAGAGGAATACTGGGGCCCCTGCTTTGTAACACAAGTCTGCATATGCAGCACATTATTTTATTTCCATAGCAAACACAAAGACAGATTTACTCATATCCAAGGTTCCTAATCAAGCTGAATTTGTTCAACTGTTAACTTTACTGAGATCTTTGCTGGATTAAACCCAAAGGACCACTTTTACCAGAAGAAAGCAAGCATTTTTTCCCCCTAGAAGCATAAACCTACTTCTAAACCATACAAAGTGGGTCATATAGAGGTGGAGCTGAAGAGCAAAGTTGAAACACAGCATGTTGAAATAGGTGTTGATCTGAACATTACTCGCATAAAGAAACCATAAGGCCTCACTGACACAAGAGTGAAATATTAATATAACTGAGGGAGTCTGTGAATGGACTGGATGAAAATTTAGAGGGAAAAAAAACACTAAAGAAAATATGCCAGAAGTACCATTATATATGCCAATACAAATATAACTGCAAAAACATCCTAAACCGAAACAACAAAAGCCATCTACACTACCACTTATTTTCTTTTGAAGAGGCTGGTATAGTATTGCCAACCCCAGATGTTCAAGAAATGTGAACCAGGCCCCCGCAAAGACATAAGAATCACTTAAAATACCATGAGATTTTTTTAAATAAATAAATAAATTTGATGGTTTTTGTTTGCCTCCTAGTTTCTGAGCCTTCAGAGTGCACTTGGGTCACATTTTGGGGCTTTTCTCTGCAACCACAAAGGGTTTTAAAATGAGAGCTGAGATCCTCACATAAACAAATGTTTGCAGGAGTTGGGGGTTTAAATAAAGCATCAAATGTTGTGAGAGTTAGAAGCATAGTTGACGACAGAAAGACATACTATATTTGGCCTACCTCTCATTTTAGGCCTATCAGTCAGGAGTAACTTGGCCTTGATGAAGAATCTATTTCTCCTTCACTTTCTGTCCTACTCACCACTTTTTACCTTATGCTTATAAAGACAATATACTATACTTATGCTGTTCAGGATTCCTTTCTACCCATCTTTGTTCAAAGCTATATTCTCTCCTAACTGTACAGATTGTAAACAGAGTAGATATTTAATCCTGGGTCCATGTCCACTAATTTCTCTTTTGTTATTATTTGTTGAGTGCTGCCAAAGTGCTTAGGGTGGTACGTAACACAAAATGAAGATCGTTCCTGCCCCAGATTGCATACAGTTCATCCCACATACATGATCCCAATGAAACATCTTTACTACAAGGCTCTGGGGCAACAGGTAAGGGGAGGCATACCCACTTTTGAGGATTCCATTTAGTACAACCTCTAGTGTCCAATAGTTTTCCTCCCTCCCTGGCCCACTAGCTTGAGGTCCGAGGCAGCCAGAATGATCCCATGTGTAATATGGGGAGTGGGCTAACCTTCCATACCTTTGCCTCCAGAGACTATTGATGTGCTATTTTTACAATTATTTCCCCAATTAACAAGTCTGATTTCACAGTGCTGGAAACATACTGCATCCAGTCATATTGGTAAGTATCAAACAGAGATCATTTCCTTTGTTTTAACAAATGCATGAAAACCTTAATATTATCCAAAATTACCCAAAACATTTCGTGTTCCAAAGTAGATAGGGCAAGTTTCTGCATTTCAGTGCATCCCATAGCTATAGTCGTTTGCATACAGATCACTGCTGCTCCTAAAACACGCCACCCCTTGATCTATGATAATTATAGTACAGTAGTTGTTGTCGTTGTAGGGCACAGGTGATCTGTTGTAAACAAACCAAACAATTATAAACAGGTGAGTATAACTAAAATCATTACAATTGACTAAATACCAGACATAATATAAACAGAAATGCAAACAATCACAATCATAATAATTGGGAATACAATAAAACAATTACCATTACAATAATTGGGTACATTGACTAACAAAATGAGACCCAAGTTTGATACTGCAATAGCCATCAAACAATAAATGTCAACCCTAACCCTTAAATACACACAAGAAATAAGATTTGTAGGAGTACCAGTATCAATAACAAAACTAATAACAAAATGCTTATTAGAGAACCTAACAAAAAATAAACCTGATGCCTTGGGGACCAAAGTCTTTTGGACACAAGTGGTGATTGATAAGTTGGATGGACATGGGGGAAGTAGAGAGAGGAAAAGACATTTGCCCTATCTAGTGTAGTATCCCCTCTTTCTCTGGACCCAATGCTAGCACAGGACACCACTAGAGACAGACACAGAACATGCAACACAACACAGAACACTGAACACAGACTTTGTTGCAACACTATAACCATGGTTTCAGAGTAGCAGCCGTGTTAGTCTGTATCCGCAAAAAGAACAGGAGTACTCGTGGCACCTTAGAGACTAACAAATTTATTAGCGCATAAGCTTTCGTGGGCTACAGTTCACTTCTTCGGATGCATATAGAATGGAACATATATTGAGGGGATATATATAGAATGGAACAATGGAGATATATCTCCTCAATATATTTATTATTATTTACAGACATTCCTTTGGAAAAGGGCCCACTTTTCCTTCAGAATGGCTGCAAAGAAACCAAGAATTCCTTTTCTCTTTAACATGGTACTTTTTAACATTTTTACAAAGTTTAACTGCTTAATTCTCTCCAGCCTCTGTAGAGTTAACTTTTCAGGGTCTTCCCTTAAATTACTGTTTATCTCCCAAAATGACACCTTTATCAATTAGATTTTACCATTTTAAGTATTGTTCCAGGGATTCATGCCTCTACTTACTGCTTTCTTACTCCTGCCACTATGCCCTTAAGGCTTTCAACCAATTTTCCTATCTGTTGCTTGCCTGCTTGTCTGAGCCTGATCCTGCTTTTTCCAATGAACCTTTCCTTTCCATGGGCACAAGCTTTGTTCCACTACCAATTTAGCAAGGAGGGTGGGCTTCTTAACCAGCCCCCACCCTTCCTGGTCCCTTTCCTTAAACATTTCTTTCAAAATTGTGAAATGACCACAATATCACTCACCAAAAAAAAAAAAAAACCCCAAACAAACACTACACTGCCCAAACTCCTATGTTTTTTCTTCAGAGTTTGGTTTAACAGAACAAGATTTGTATCTTATGATTTTAACCCACTCTGGGCCAGAGGGAGAGATGCTAAGCTTCCCTCTGTATTGCTCCGGTTTCTACCACCGAGGGTTCATACACCAAATATAAAAACCCTTTCCAGGGGCAGAGTGAGAAGCCCTAAGTTCTCCTCTTATGCTCAGTCCTGCTACGACTGAGGGTGTATGCACCTTTTCTTGAACATTTTTAAAAGCTTGTTCAAACTTTCCTGTCGCTCCTAACATCGTTCAGCGAGTGACACAGCCTAGATTCTGAAATCGTAGCTTTTTAAATTCCCTCATCACACCTGACATCGATCAGTGAGCGACACAGCCTAGATCCTGAAATCATAGCTTATATTTGTTATTTTCCTGCTACCTATCAGGAGGCCAGCAGATTTGGTTAGCCAGAGTGTATTATGCTAAGTTTACTTGGTGGTGTGCACACCAATGTTTACAATAACTGAGGCATTTTACCAATATTCCCCCTTTCACAATTCTCCACCAAAATGTTATACCAATAGAATAAAAACCAGCAGGATCTTATTAAGAGGGATAAGGCAAAGATGCCACATTTATTGTAAATATAACGATAAAGCAAAAGATAAAAGTAAATAATGTTGTTTGACTACTTATTCCTATCACTACTTATTCCTTACACACACACACACACATATATATATATATTCATTCACACAATCATTCATTCAAGTTCTGTACAGGTGTTATAGTTACCAGCCTAGAAGTTGCTCATGCCAAGTTACTGGCCAGGTATCTTGGTCATGAGGATGGAGCAGAGTCTGTGTCAGGTGCACCAGATGCTCCTGGAGGTTGGCAGCAGAACCAGAGACTCAAAATCCTCAGTCTTGAGAGTCCATTCTTATAGGAATTAATTCCTATGCTAGTTATATAGGAGCTGTTTCATTCTGCTGTTGCTGACTCAATCAGCAGATGGCACATTCCTGGGCACATTTCTGGTGGCTTTAAACTGTCCAAAGTTTGTGTTTCTCATCCTTCCAGGTGATGGGGTGGATCCCAGTTTACCCCCGGGGGTTCTGGTGGTCCACTTTACACATTCTTCGGCCGATGGATACTCCCTTTCTAGGCTGGCACCTCCCTAACCATTCATGCACATCAAGCATTCATCAACATACATTCCATATCTTAACCATATTTTAATTTACTGTCTCCACCACTTTCAGGGTGCGTGCTAATTCATTTGAGACTCCCGGCCCTTTAATCACAGAGGGTGGGGGTCTAGGAGCCCTTGCTGTTACAATGAAGTGAAAGTCACTTAACGGCTTATAGTGTTTGTTTACATTGTATCAATTACTTCAAGAACAAAGTCAATTAACTTGTTTGTAAGTTTTACATAGTAATAAAGTATCTTTCACAGGATAGATACAATCAATGGTTTCTACAGACAGTAGCTTACAAGTTTTAACAGAAGACCCAAGAGATTTTTGTACTTGGTGAAACTGTTGGATTTTAAAGTGTGGGGGACAAATTATTGGGGGGGGGTCACTGTCACTTGGGGGAATCACTGTTAGTACCTTCTTTAATATCCCTATACTGTGAGATTGCTCAGAGGTACCAGGATGCCTGATGGTCCTGGAGTCCTGAAGGGCAGCAAGCTAAAAGAAAAGTGCCTTCAATAAGCAAAGGAGCAGGAGTATTTTTCTCGAATGCTTTCCATTTAATTTAATTTGGTGTCTGTGTGATTCCAAAACTTCACGGGCCAGTCAGAGTAATCCTTTTATTCATATAAACCCCAATCCAGCCGCACAATTAAACACATTTAATGTCAAGCATACAAAGAATCTCCTTTTTCCAATGTGAATAATCACATTCATGTGCTTAAGTGCTTTGCTGGATCAGGGCTATAGTCCAGTACCGCATGCTGACACATGGGTAAGTATAAAGGTGATGTATTGGTTTGAGCATTGGCCTCGTAAATGCAAGGTTGTGAGTTCAATCCTTGCGGGGGTCATTTATGGAACTGGGGTAAAAATCTGTCTAGGGCTGGGTCCTGCTTTGAGGACTAGATGACTTCCTGAGGTCCCTTCCAACCCTGATATTCTATGATTCTATTGCACACATGTGTCTGGGGACAGAATTAGGCTCACAGTGCATGAAGACAATGGTTATTGTGGGTGTTGAAATGTTTGGGAAAGCGGTCTTCCATTCTTTTCTCAAAACATGTGCAGAAATTCTATTGGGAGGGACTAAGAGGCGTCCTTTCAGTGCTGTTTAAATTATGGCAGGGGAACAGCTCAGGATTGGAAACACATGAAAGTGGTTTAAAGCTACCTAAATGTTGCATGCGCTGAAAACTCTGTGAGTAGGTGTAACAGAGTGCGGGGAATAAGTAGGTGACTCTGCACTCTGATCACTTAGCGGTTAATTAGTGCCGGGGTGGGGGGGGGGAAGCTGATTGGAGGTAATAATCTAATTAGGCTGGTGGGCTGGATGGGATAAAAACTTAATTGGCCGCATCTGCCCAGGGCTGATAAAAGAGACATAGGAAGTGGGGTGGGGGGTGAGAGGAGAACAGGGTTAGCTGAGCCTAGCCATACTGAGACCTCAGAGTAGGGAGATCTCTGTTCCCCTCAGGTCCTGCTAAATGTAAATAGGCAGGAGCATGGGGGGCTGTGATGATATTGGTGAAAGGAAATTGAAATAAAGTGTCACTACGAGCACACCTGGTGGAGTGTGTGTGATTTCTGCAGAGAAGAGCACGGGGGCAGAGATCGGTCCCTGTTACAGTAGATCTACACTGCTACTCCAGTTGTGATTGAACCATGCACACTAGCTTTGCCTGCTCTTGCACAGCTAAAAATAGCAATTTAGATCGGAAGTTAAGGGTTCCAGTGCTGGCTAGTGATGTGATTAAGTGCCAGGGTCCGCATGCTTGTATAGCCTGCACTGAAGCCTGTGCCACCACAGCTACACTGTTATTTTTAGCCAATCTAACATGAGTAAATGACACCTCAGATTGCAGTGCATAGAATCTCGGCTATACAATGCTAAGAAGTTATAGTGTAGGATATTCTAGCAATTCATAAATAGGTTAGTTAAGTAGCTAGGATCCTCTTCTGTTGCTGTTCCAATGTATGTAGTGCTCTTTAACGAATTTTTGTATGCAAGAGGATTATAGGATTGCACACACTGACACTAATGAGAGTTACACACATTCATCAAGATAAATCTTTGACAGGTAAGCTCATAAAATTTTAATTTTCTTTTCTGATAAAAATAGCATTACTGAAAAAATGGGCTGAGCCTTCAAAAAATCCAACAACCCCAATATCTAAGACACTTCTGAACAGCTGAGTAGTTATAGAATGTCAAATAAGACTACTTTAATGTTGCAGGGCACCTATTTTAATTATACTTTTAGAAATGATTCTAAACCAGTTGGGAAGATTGGTTTTTTGAGACTGTGTCATTGCTTTGCATCTGAACAAACTTCACATGATTACTTGTTTCCAAATGTTACCAACTGAACATTTGTGAAATGAGAACATTCCTTTATGGTTTATCAGAGAGCTGCAGATGTAAACACTGGGAAATGAGCAGAGCACTGCATTAGCAAAATGCTTAAAAATCTCTCAAGTATAAAAGTCCTAAACAAACAATTAACATAAAAATGCATTTCTCCAAAATTTTCGTTAACGGTTGATTTTTCATAATGTTGCACATCTCTGAGTTAGAGATGAATGGTCACATGGACACAAAAGAAACAACTTGGGCACCAAAGACTTTCAAGAGATTCAAAGAGCCTTTCTCTAGTATTTCTTTTCAAGTACGTTTAGACAAATGAGTGTGTGGAGCTGTTAGGAGTTAAGTGCTCATGAAAAGGGCCAGAAAGACAACACAGGAATTTCAAGTCCTCTATTTATCCACAGAATAGGTACAGCCTGGGTAACTTATGACAACCTCTTGGGATGAGAAATTAATTAAGTCTTATGCCTCTAATCTTTGGCTGCATTTTTGACTGAGACTGCTAACAAGCATTCAATTTAATGCCAGTTGTAGCAGTAATTTCTGTACTTTGAGCACTGTCTAGTAAGCAGTAGTCAGAGACCATCAACTCATTTCACGGAGGCCATCAAACATCAGACAATAACTTATGGATGCTATAAACCTAGATGGGATCTGAACCAGTGACCTAACAGTGAAAGCCAGAAGGCTATTCCATTACAAATCCTTTTAGAACTTCACCTCTGTATGTACTGTATAAACTGCTTCTGAACTTCCAAGTCAGCTTCATTCACTTCATTATTATCATATTTTCTATGACTTATACATTGCCCAAATGTGTCCTGTTCTAGGCACTTTGTGGACATATAAAAACATGTAAGGATACACCTTTCTCTGCAGAACTTACCTTATCAAGAGCATAGACGTGGCTTCCTCAGATTTTTAAAGTGTGGATCACTTAAAAGAGAGATTTTCACCTCTCTTTCACAATTGTGCAGACCACCTTCCGTTGCATTTACAGGATGCAATTTGAAACCACTACCGCAGGCAATATAGAAAGAGGTGTCTCAGAGGAAAGGACTCAGTGGGGCTCCATGTGGCTACAGATGATCTGTCCTACCAGTATGCTTTGTAGGATCAGGCAGTGTTATTTAGTGCTGCCCGGGGACAACAGGGCTTGCTAACTTTTATACCCCACCCAATTACTTAGCCATTTGTCTCTTTTCCTACCCTCCCCCCTTTTAGTCTTAAATGATTGCCTATTTCTCCCCCCCTCTCTCTTTTTTTAAAGAGATTTTAACCCTATTTAGACCTATCATTGTTCTTTATTTTTTCATTTTTGTTTTGAAAACTTTCTGTTTCTTAACTCTTATCTATTGTTTTATATAACGTGTTTATCTAAAGGTGACATTCGCCCCAATTATGTTGTATGTTTTGGTGAAAGACTATGCTCAGCTTATCTTTTATTTAAGTGTCATTTTATAAAATGTCTGTAATGAAATACTGGTACAAAGTATAGTAAAGGTTGAGATCCCTACCGTAAGTTACAGAATCCTTGCCTTTCTCGTTCATACCAGTGGGAGCTGCAGGCATTCAGTATGACCAGGATTGGGACTTGTGTGGAGAGCTGTTAGTGTCAATACCAAGTCCATCAGTAAATGGCAGAAGCCTATTTTTGAGATGACTAATGGCAGGAAGTCAGATGGCTGACATCTGTAAATACTGCTGGAATTACTTTTCTGAATTGTGTATTTCCAAACAAGGCAGGAGAAAACTCAATTTTACCACAGGTTAGTGAAGAGACAAGCTCTTGTGACTTTTTATTTTCCCTAACAATGTACTACTCTGAGCTCTTACACAATATACTACTCCGCTTACTTACATGTATACAACCTATAACAGAGAACTTTCTGGGTCTTGTGTTTTTAACCACTTTCTGCCACTTTGTTTTAGCATCACCAACATTTTATACACATCACCATTTTCCTCTCAACACAAGGTACGGGTTGTTATTCATGAAAACTATATCACTCAAAGTTTTTCAGTTCTGTAAACTGGTTGTTTTCTCAGGTAATTGTAATGCTCTGTGTGTGTTTAAAATGGTGGGACAACAACAAAAATACCTAGCTCTTATAAGTGCTTTTCATCCCTAGATCTCAGAGCACTTTACAAAGGAAATCAGGACGATTATCCCCATTTTACAGAGGGGGAAACTGAAGCATGGGGCAGGGAGAGTGATTGTCTAAAATCACCATGCAGGTCAGAGCCAGGTTAGAACTCAAAAAACCTTAGTCTCATTCCAGTGCTCTATCCAGATTATCTTTCCAAAGGAAACCTTATTTCAATCATTTTATAAAGTGGCAATAAACACACTCACTTTTGGTAGTCATTGTCAAAAGGGATATGAAAAAAGTATTTCAGTATTGCTGATATCAAATTTATGCAGGTTATTGGACCTTTGCTTTTGTTCTTTTGGAATATATGATCTCTTATGGAACTATCTTGAAATAGTATCAGACAAAAAAGGTGTGGATTTTCTATTTAAACTGCAGTGCTTATTATGGAGATGGCACCATTGCAGTAGAAAGCAATTCAACTATTTAGTATTGTCTAAAATTTTCAGGAAAATTCTTTTAATCCCAAGTGTTCTTTTTTCATTGTTGCTTATCTTAGGAATATTTGACATGTGCTTTTTAGGTATA
This sequence comes from Trachemys scripta elegans, assembly GCF_013100865.1. Classification (NCBI taxonomy): domain Eukaryota; kingdom Metazoa; phylum Chordata; order Testudines; family Emydidae; genus Trachemys; species Trachemys scripta. The sequence goes on along the minus strand of NC_048304.1, from coordinate 100,640,579 downwards.
ACAACCTGGAATACTGCAGCACTTACATCATTAACAAAATCACACACCCTTGGTTTATAGAGGTCTTAATTTGACCTGTATTTTTATGCATATTCCTGATTATAAATCCTTTCAAAGTGGCAGTTTAAAAAAATTAGCAATTCTTGCCTGACCTTATTCTCACCTATGTAGAATTTCAAATCAAGCCCTGTATAATTAAGGATTCATAATCACAGCTTCTAAGGAATTCATGTTTTTAATCTATTTGCAGGTGAATTGACTAGAGAAGATGTTTGTGTAGCATTCACATATATGGATCACTAAACAATGCTGATCAACTTCTGCCCTCAGTCTCATCCATGCATCTCCATTAACTGTACATCTATGAAAAACATTTACACTACTCCCTCACAAAATAGTCATTAATTCTGAGTTAAGTCTGCCAGACTCCATAGCTCATTGCACGAACTGTACAAATGCAAGAAAACTAGCAGTTAAACCATTCAGCTAGCTGTTTCCACTCATCAGTTCTCTTCAGCCTCAGCTACCACCATCCTTCCATCATCCACAGCCCTCATATCTCCATCATTGTCCTAAATAATCACTGTGTACATATCAAAATTGATAGTATTTCTATATGGGACCAAAGTCTGGTTCTGTTATAATCAACGGGACTTCAATGGGACCAGGATTTTGGCTGACAAATATCAATCAATGTTTCATCTCCGCAAAGCAGTACTCTCCCTCTGGAACCCCCACAAAGTTGCACTCCTCCTTCATGTTCTCAGTTAGGATCCTGGTCCCACTAGTCCTGCTTCACTGAAGGCCCAAGTACATATCAAGGGACAGATCCTCTCTAACAAACCACAAGTAAGAAGACTCTTTGCCACCCTGACAATAGCTCATTCTTGAGTAAGGACTTCCTTAGCACTTCTACCTATTTGCATAGTTAAATTGTTTCTACTTTCTTTCTTTCTTAGCCCTTATAAGACAACTGCCTTCTGCAATATGAGAGAAGTGCCGAAGCTGCCTATTCATGCCAGACATTGGCAACAGCAGGCAGTCTCAGATTTCTGTCTTCAAGCCTGATAAATTTTAAATACTTCCACTACCGTGCCAAAGGAATCCCTAAGATCATCTAGTTTGACCTCCTGCACACAGCCAGAACCTCACCCCGTAATTCCTTCAGTAGAGGGAATTTTTCTTCCTTGCTGTGTAAATGAGGACCAACACTGGATTCTGGGTCACATCATAAGCAATTATAGTCCTTTCTTAATTTTGACCTTTATCTAAGAAACTTGAACAAAGTTTTATCAATTGCATCAGTGTCTAAATGATAATCTTTATGAGGAGTTTCTCTCTGGCTTCATGTTTTTTTTTTATTTTTTATCCTATTGTATTCAGATTAGTTTCGTGAAGGTTTTTAGAGATTTACTGATGCTGCCCAGTTCTGGTTGTTCATCTATTTTAGTTTCTCAGGCCTACAACACTACTTCTAATAAATTAAATCATAACATTTTGCAGGCTGGTGGAGAAAAATTGGGCTAAGGTTGAATTGGTTATCTCTTATTTAATGGATATTCTTCAGTTTATCAGAAAGAAAATTTTACTTCTCTTTGCTGATGTTTCTTGAAGGGGCCCTCATAGTCCTCCCACCCTTTACTTGTTTGTAATTTACAGGTAATTGAAGCAAGTTATCCTTTTCAAATGAGACATTTGTAATGATTCCTTGTTTTATATTTATTCAAGTCTAATATCAGTTTACTCATCTTTGTGCTGGACATAAAATTCAGAATCTCTAAATAAATATGCTGGTGTGGGAGGGGTGGGGGAGAAAAAGAGAGAGAGAGAAAGAGAGACTTCTTGTTTTGGGGTCCCTCACAAATTCTAAAATAATCTATTAATTTACATCTTTACAATTTATTACACTTGTTTGGAGACTGAAAATCTGGGTAGCATTTTGAGTTCAATCTTTCATTCTAAAGCCTAACATGCATTTTTCTCAGTAGATAACCATGACCCAACCACCCTTAAATTCACATCTTCTCCATTGTCCTGTTGGCTTCTCAATAGCTTTTTGATTGAGATGTGGCAGGTAATGTAGGTCCCATAAGCTCATTACCTTGAGCATCTCTCCTTTCAGGTTGAAGAGTTCTTAAAACACTTCTCACAAGAGTAGAATTCCTTAAACAAGATTTATTTATTTTTTAAAAAAGAGATAAAATTGATTTAAATCAAAGTATGGAGGTTTGGGGTCAGAAATAAAGATCTAGATTTGCCCTTCTCTAAAATTAAATCAGATAAGAAGTATCCTTAGTTTAGCTACAGCTACAAAAGAGAAACAAAGATCTTATTTGTTCAGAGAGCAAATCCTGGCTGTGACCTCTGCTGTGAGAAATCCAGCCTCGTGATGTTCAGAGGAAGGGGGGAGCTTCTTACACTCACCCAATCTGTTTTTCCAAGTGTCAGAGGACGGAATTGATTACCATATCAGGGGAGATCACTTTTCTCCCCCCAAAAAGATCTGTCTAGCCCTGCTCCTATCTGAGCTAGACAGTCATGATTCCTCAGGCAGTTTTCCTATTTCCCATTCTTAAGCATCCTACTTCTCTTGTTGTTCTGCAAGTATCAGCTTAACTCATCAAATTGACAAATTGCTGATGGGACCTATTCATTGTTCTCAGGGAAGGAAATTCAGTCTGGCTGGGTGGATTTTTTTCCCTAAAGCTAAACATAATGTTATGTTCCTTAGCTGTAATATAAATAATAAATAATGAATCAATTTACTGACAGACCATAGTTAATCAGTCACATTAACATTGTTAAGCTAGAACTCAGAATTCAATTTTCCTTTACTGACAAAAATAACATAAACAGGACTAGAGTCTTAATTGGTGTAAATTGGCGTAGCTTCATTAAAGTAATTGGAGCTATGTCAATGTCCATTAGCTGAAGATCTGACCCATATCTTTAATATCTCTTCACCTACTTCTAGTCCACTAGGCTAGGGCATAGATTTTAAAACATTTTACTTATTTTTAAGTGAAATTGGGATTTTATTCCCCTATGTTATTTAAATTTCAATGGCACCTACAAAGAAGTTCATGGCCATTGTGCAACCCCCAGCCGTCTAATTAGAACACATATGGGCTACTATAGTTTCAAGTCAGGAAACTCTGCCACTTCAGAGCAACATTGGGAATTTAACAGTACTTGAATCTCACTGTTAACTAATAAGAAAAATAATTCTCCAATAGTAAGTATTATGAATACTGCTAATTTGAATTCATTGCCAAATCTTTCAATCCCTATTGTAGTAAAGCAGTTTTAGAATTTGGCTCTGTTATTTTTTTTTTTTCAATTACTCTTTTTATAGCTTGCACTTAAAAATGATCTATACCATACTTTTAAAAGGTGTATCTCAAGAGAACTATTTACATATGAATAGTCTAATCAGCACAGCTATGCAGAATCAAGGTTGATAATATGTTCAGGAGTGAAGTGTGGCTAAAATTCCTGGATGCTTTGCCCCGGTCAGGTAAAAAGCACTGAAAATATGCAAAACTGTTCACTGAGCTGGGATTTCAAAGAATCCTAAGAGAGAGAGGCACAGAAATTCTATTAAAATTCAATGGGAATTGGGCATCTAACAACCATGAAAATCCCCACGTTTTGCAGGAGACCTCTCCCCCACCACATACACAGACCCACACAAGCACACACACCTGCCCTTCAGCCTAAATAAAAAGTAACCCCACTGAAGTCAATACAATTATACCAAAGTTCAATTGGCAAAAATAATAATCAGAATCAGGTCAACAGAATCAGATGAAGATACTGCAGGAAATGTAGGATTGCAAATTACCCAGCAGCAATGTGAGGTTTATTATGAATGTTTTATGTGTCTACACCACACTCTACAGATAAACTACAGGTGAACTCCATAAGAAATTGCAAAATACAAGTGAAAGGCACTGGACTCAAATCACCTCTGTCGGCACAAGGGATGTAAATTTAAGCCCATTACACAACATTACATGATAGTGCCATCACCTGCCTTCCCTAGGTGTTCCACGAGGGGAGGGCAGCTTTAAAATACAGGTGCTCCATAGGAAGTTATCATGTAGAGACTGGCCTCAGTCAGTGCCATCTAATTTTAGGGGTGCATTGGTCAACAGTAGGTCTGTCAGTGGAGCAGACAGGTTTTCTGGTGCCAGTGGCGCTTGTTTATGATGTCAGGTAGACAATATAAATCAGCACAGCATCAAGGGCATTTTCTTGGAAACCCTGCAGATTCCCAATAAAATGGAATTCTGTCCTTTTTATAGAGGAAAACCAGAGTGTGAGCACAATGATGGTTATGTAGATTATGCTCTGTATTTAATCACTGCTGCATTCTCATTCCATTATAATTTGCTTTTGGGATGTAGGGCTGAAGGTCCTTTGCTTTCTCTCTTTCTCTCTCTCTCCTTTTTTTTTTTTTTTTTTTTGTGGCTAATGCTTTTCATCCTTCTGATGCTGCTATCCTGGCCTACAGCTTTCTGCATCTTTGGATTACTTCTGTATCTATAGTATTTGCAAATAACTGAGAATACTTTCATTTTTGTTACTATATATCATGATCATTGTCAGAAATATTATTGCAACAAATGCCTTATTTACACTAGAAGTGCTTCGGGAAGAAGAAGAGGGATTTCACTTAGGAATTCACAAAACGTATTTTTGAAACTGATGTTAGGTAAAGGTTATCACATGAAACATTCAAATTATCTGCACTGGCTGCTAGCTTCAAAGAGATAACTGAGAATTCTGAAATAACAATCAACAACACAATGCTGAAATCAATGCTATTAGACTGCTTTGAGGAGGATATTGCTTTTGCCTGTAAAATGACAATAATACAGAGAACTGAATGATGAATGTAAAGATTTGTATCAGTGTGAGATTCATTGCTGTCAATCTCTGAAATGAAGATCAGAAAGATGTAGGCAAATGTAATCCCTGCTAAAATACCAAGGAACTCATTTGCAAAGGCTTATTTTCAATTAGATGAAAGTACATGCAGTGTATTAGATCATATGTCTCTATCTGTCTCCAAGAAGGTTTTATCAAATAAAAGCTTATTTGGGGATGGCAGACTTGTCTGTAGCACATAGATAAAAGAATAATGCCACTTTCCTATAATTCATTCAGACGTATCTTGTTAGTCATTGTTATTTATCACCTTATTTAAAAATCAAAACAAAAACAACCCCTCCCCCAAAATCCATTATGAATCTCAATCATTCTGGGCTCTGTGTGGTTTTAAAATATAGCTGAACAGCCAGATAACCTATTTAGGGCATTGTGGAGCATGGTGATATGGTAATTTTTACTGGTACTGTTACACTGACTGGTACTGCTGACTACTTAGATCACAAATCTGTTTGAGATAGGTTGTGAATGCATCCTTTAATTAATGTGACTCTCAGGATGAGTTAATGAGACCCCCCCCCCGCTACCTAAGGCTAACCCTAAGGTGGTTGTGAACCCATCCAGAAGTTTTGATTGGGTGGAGGAGTTTTGCTGAGTACTATCTGTGGTTTTGTGTGTGTGTAGGCAGAACATACAGAAACTGAGGGGGGAAAAGGCAGATGGGTAACTAGCAACCTCTAAGGACAATGTGACCCATGAAAAAATTAGAGACTGCTTTTTGGTCGGTTGGCTAAAGAGGATTGGAGTTGTAAGTTGAGAAACTGCTCCTTTTGTACTTGGTTTCTTCAGAAAAGCAGGACTTGTATTCTCTTTGTGAATAAACAAGATTGCAGCAAAGAAAATGCCAGACTCCATCCATTTCTACTTCGAATTGGAATGCCCCCAAAGCCTTGAACTTTGACTATCTGCTTGGTTCAAAAAGGGGTAATAGTATCTATCTCATCTCATATGGGGGGTTTAGCTTCCCGGACAATTTGATGTACAGAAATTCGGGAAAGAGACTCTTCATAGAATTAATATACCCAATATTAATTTAGAAAAATGCTACTGCACCAAGGGTATGATGAAGCACTGTTCCAAGGCCAACTATTTTAAAAATAATTGAATAAACAGAGTATTAATAGCACTGACCAAAACTAGAAATACTGCAGGTCTGTGCAACATTACATTCTTGCCGATGCACCTTGGTAATGAAAAGTAACCTAAACCCCTGTTATTCTATAACTCTATTAGTACATTCATTTGTATTTGAAAATGAAAAGAACCCTTATTACATAAAAAAATAATTGATTATGCAGTAAGAAGGGACCGCTGTGATCATCTACTGATCTCCTGTGTAAAACAGGCCATAGAATTTCCCACAATTAATTCCTGTTTGAATTAGAGCATATCTTTTAAAAAAACGTTCCATCTTGATTTTACAATGGCCATCGATGAAGAATCCACCCCAACCCATGATAAGTTGTTCCAATGGTTAGTTATCTTCACTGTTATAAAATTGTGCCTTATTTCTAGTTTGAATTTGTCTAGCTTCCATTGAATTTTATCATACCTTTGTCTACCAGTTTGAAGGACCCTCTATTATTAAATTTATTTTTACCATGCAGGTACTTATAAACTTTAATCAACTTGCCCCTTAATCTTCTATTAGATAAGCTAAATAGACTGAACTCCACGAGTCTTTCACTATGAGGCATGTTTTGTAGTACCTAAATTATTCTCGTGGCTCTTCACTGAACCATCTCCAATTTTTCAACATCCCCTTCTTGAATTGTGGACACCAGAACTAGATACAGCATTCAAGTAGAGGTCATATCAGTGCCAAATTACTCCTCCTCAATAATCCCCTGTTTATATATCCAAGGAATGCATTCAACCTTTTGACCAGAGCATTGCACTGGGAGATCATATACATCTGATTATCCACCAGGTTCCTCAAGTTCTTTTCAGAGTCGTTACTTCTCTGGATCAAGTCCTCCGTCCTGAAAATGTGGCCTGCATTCTTTGTTACTAGATGTATGACTTTACTTTTGGCTGTATTGAAACACATATTGCTTGTGCCCAGCTTACTAAGTGATCCAGATAGCTCTGTATCAGTGACCTGTTTTCTTCATCATTTATCATTCCCCTAATCTTGTGTCATACGAAAATTTATCAATGATGATTTTGTTTTTTTCAAGGTCATTGATAAAAAATGTTAAATAGCATAGTGTGACACTGTATGGAATCTGGGAGACAATTTATGATATTGTTGATATCAATATTATAAAATTTCAAGGAATCTCACCAGATATGCCATGTAAGGTATCTGTGAAAACGTTATTATTTGCCAAGTATGATGATTTTGTTTATATGTTTGTATCACCTTTGTATTGTGAGTTATAGATACATATGGTACATCTGTATTTCAAAACTTGTGCTGTGTTTCTGGGTGACACTTCCAAACAGTTTGGCATCAGCACTGCCTAGCCTGTTCGATGGCACATTGAGGGTCATCAACTATACAATGAACCCATTGAAAGGAACCAGGGGATACACCTTATGACTCAGCAAGGCATGTGATATGCCTGTGGACAGAGAACGCTAAGGCTTTTCCATGCCATGTGTTGGACAGCTTGTGTTTGGGACAAAGGAAGTACAAGCTACATGGTAAAAGGAATATAAAGGACATCATCTCCATTTAGTCTTCATTCTTGCTTCCTATCTCTGGAGTAACTTTTCAACAAAGCTCTGAACAAAGGACTGAATGACCCATCCAAACTGTGGATGTATTCCAGAGGGACTTTCAAGCCAGCAAACTCACCAATACAATTCTTCACTAAGAACCTAATACATACAGAGACTTCAAAGTCGATATATTTGAGTGCTTTACCATTTAACAATTCTCTTCTTGTTCTTCCTTTTTTCTTTATAATAAACCTTTAGTTTTAGACATTAAAGGATTGGCTGGCAGCATGGTATTTTGGGTAAGATCCAAACTAATATTGACCTGATAACGTGGCTGACTCTTTGGGCTCAGAAGGACATTTTGTATAGTGACCAGAATTTTAACAATAACTTCTCATTGTACCGGACCTAGGTGCTGATTGGAAGCCAGAGAACTGGAATGCAATAAAGGGGGCTGTGTGATTGGTTTTTTCAGCTTCTTGATAACCAGTGTGGGGGGATCAGGAGCACAGTTTGTGACTGATTGGTGAGTTTAACTTCAGTGTTAACCACCAGTTTTGGGAGTATTTGCTCTCATTTTTGTAGCCTGCCCTGACCGTGGCATTTTCAGAAAGGGTTGTCCCAGGTACACCGGGTCATACATAGGAACAAGAACTGATCCCTGCATGATCTTACTAGAAACACAACTGCTAAATGACGATTCACCTTTTACAATTACTTTGAGACCTATCAGTTAGCCAGTTTTTAATCCATGTAATGTGTGTTATGTTGGTTTCTAGTTTCTTAATCAAAATATCATGAGGTACCAAGCCAAATGTCTTATAGAAGTCTTGGTATCTGGTATTTCCCCTCAGACCACCTTGGGAAGTGGGGAAATTCATGAATAGCCATAATTTTGCTCTGCCCTCTCACCCTCACAGTTATGATCCCATGTTACAGCTACAATGTTTTAGATCAAGAAAAAGTGATAATATCTTAATTAGCCAGAGTGTGACAAGCCCTTGGTGTAGCTGCACCAATACAGTGACAAAACAATTGCTATTTGTACCAGTGTAGCTTAGCCAAGCATCAATTAAAGCTACAAGTGGTGGGAATCAGGTCAAATCCCTGACAAGACCTCAGTGCACTTGCATTGTCTGCTGTTTTAAACCAAATACAAAGGACAAGAAATTTAACATGAATCCCACTTGATAGTGCTAAGCTTTTACCAACAGATCAGCAGGTTACTGTATTTTCTGGTATTATAGGCCTACAGAGAAAGGCTTTTGAGGAACTTAATTGAAAATATTCTTATTTTCATTTGTGACCCATGACATTTTCATTTGTAACGTCACAGATAAGTATTTTGTTTTGTCAAGGTTGAATCACCAATTCCATATCAGTGTAAAATCATTTTAGTAATGAATTGGAAAGTGTTTCCTTGACATGGTTTCTATATCCTGCCATCTGTTGATCTTCCCATTACAAAATGCTGTGTTTTGCTATTAATTGGAGCATTTTGTATAAGAGCGAATAAGCCAGTGTGTTGTCACTGGATTTAATTGTTGTTGTTGGAATTGGTGAATTTCATATAGTTAACAGATTCTGATTTTGTACCACTGGGGATCAGGACTAACAGCCTTGAAGTCAACTCAGCTACACCAGTGTGAGATCAGAAAGAAAGGCACAACATATTATATTCTTTGGGGAATACTTAGGTTTCAGTAAAACAGATCAGTCTGTTGGACTCTTATAAATCTGGAACTGATTCCTGCCAGTAACGTTAAAAAACAATAAAAAAAAAAGAACTTCTCTTCAAAGGTATGAATTTCATGAGAGAATTTCTCTCTTAGGGAAGCAAAGAGATGAGGCTGCTAACTATAATGAATTACCGAGCACAATGAAAGAGCACTAACATCATTTCTGACAAGAACTTTGGTACAGCTCAAATGATTGGATCACATTAAAGCAGAAGGTTGATGCAATTGCATTCTTGGTTATGAATGACTTTTTAGTTTGGACTCATAATTCCATATATGGGGACCATACTTATGTTTACAATAGCAAAAATGGTTTGTTTTTATGCTCTCATACTTAACCTACAGTCCATTCTACAAATCAGCATGTTGCCTGATGTATCCAAGAAGCAGAATTATCCTCTTTTGAGTTTCATTAGTAATGAAAATATGCTGAGGCTGTCACAGAAACAGCACTATAAGTATATTTTAAAATTCAACGGAAAGATGCTTTATCAAATTAAATTGCCTCTGTCTCTGCTTTTAAGCAGACAGTCAACCGTGTTTATTGCAGGGGTAATGATAACTCTGTACACAGTATTGTTGTCTTTACTTTACCACATAATGAAGAGGTCTCCAGACTGATTCTGAATCTGGGTCAGATTATAGCCCTGATTCAGCAAGGCACTTAAGCACATGCCTAAATGTAGGCACATGAATGTTCCAATTAAAATCATTAGAATTATTCATGTGCTTAAAGTTAGGCACATAACTAAACCACCTTGCTGAACTGAGGGTTACATTCTTGGCATTTTACTGACTGGTATTCCAAACATAGTATGAACTATTCTGCCAAAACTTATTGTAACATTGTTATATTAAAATAAGATTGTTATGAAATATGCTTTTACAGATTGAGCGATGCTGCAGGAAACCTAGAAATAAACCACAAAAGAACAGCTAAAAGTGTCGGAGAAAAACACAGTTCTCACTTTTTGTCTGGGTACAGCAAAGTCAGATACTTTATTCTCTCTCTATCAATTGTATAGAGGGAGAGAGTGCACTAGGACACAGGGTCTCCCCCTCCTAGGCAGGTCTCTCAACAGGTAAACAATTACAGCAAGCATTTATACCTTTTATTACAGACAATAATGAGCAACAGCTGCATTTTGTTTATACATAGGTCATTCTGATATCTTGTTTTTCTCACTAATGTAGACTCTCAGTCTACATTCCATATTATCTACACATTATCTACACAAGGTCGCAACAACTTCTCACACAGTTCTTTCCCATTTGCCTCACACATTCCTCGCTTCTACAAATCTCACGTTATTAGGGTTACAGTTGGCCTGACTCTTGCTAACAAACTGTCATGCATTGCAATCCCCTTCCTGTCAGTTTTTTCTCTGCTTCCACAAAAGTAATACGTGGAAGGAAGAGCTGATTGTCGTTGGCTCATTTTGGTTGTGAGTGACCCCTTGTGGTTCATCTAACCTAGCCCCCAATCTTGGGGTAGAATTGTTTTCATTATCCCTAACCCTTTGGGGTTGCTGAGATCCTCGCTCCATATGTTCTCCAATAATGGCTATTCCACAGCTTCTTTTGGCAGCTTGTACATTGCTTAACAGTAGTTATAATGTTTTTCCTTATTTGTAACCAAAAAGAGGGTATTCAATCAATAAAAAAAAATGGAACAGAAGAAAATTGCAAGAAACAAGACTGTCACATATTATAGTTAAAAACATACAGATATTCACTACAATCATTTATCAGTTAGATATATAATTTCATAGCAAAGCAAATCACAATTTGGCTCTACACATACCTACAAGAAGACACATTAAAAACCATAGAAATTATCACTGCAAAAGAGGAAGTGAATGTTTCCATTAATTAATAGAAATATGAACAATGTTGTCCCCATAGAAAGACCACGGAAAGAGTGAAGAGCAGGAGACTGAAATAACATAGAAGTAAGAATCAAGTATCATTGCTATCTGCTCTCTTTAGTAATACATTCCCTCAACCCAGAATGAGAGACAATTAACAATACTTTCTCTTTAGAACACAGAATCAAACTTGAAAGAGAAATATAAAAGATGGAGGAGTATTTCTCTGTTAAAAAACCCACCTAAAGTGGAATATTTCAGGTCATTAATAAGACTTTCTTTATAGTGTTTTAGTTTCCATTTCTAGCGTTGAGACTCATATGAGTCTACACTTATGCCCCCACAGCAATAAAACATTTGCAGCACTGAATCTCAGAGCCTGGGTCAATTGACTTGAGCTTACAGGGCTCAGGCTGTAGGGCTAAAATATTGCAGTGTAAATATGCAGGTCTCAGAGCCAGCACTTATTGCAGTGTAAATGTTCAGGCTCAGGCTAAAGTCGTGCCTCTGAGACCTACATATTTACACTGCAATTTTTTAGCCCACAGCCCAACCCCCCCCAAGCCTGAATCAGTTGACCCAGACCAGCTGTGGCTGTGCCGTGGTTCTTTAATTGCAGTTTAGACATACCCTACAATGCCTACATAAAGATCCTGACACAAGGATGGTCATTTATACCAGGCATGATGCTGACAAGACCAAATTTCAAGAATAGTAATAGTCACAAGATATTGATGTAAATGTCTTGGGATGAGTCTATAGTTCTCTGTAACATGTGAAACACGAATGCTGGCTGAAGGAAGGATCTAGAAATTACCTACATCCATTTTTGAATTCATACTGTTGGAGTGGACAGATACCACATGGAGACTAGAAGCTGAACAACTTGTAAGAGGGGATTATCTCTCTCCAGCTCCAAGAGGCTAGCCTGACCAGGCACAAAGCCTTTATTCTGGATTCTGAGTTTGGGAGCTCTGAACAGGGTCCTGAAGTAATGGTCTTTGAACTGTAATTCCAAATGCTTCTTCCCTGGGTCCAGGGCCGACAAGAGCGGGGAGAAGCCAGTACAAATTACCGGGTCCTGGCGGTCCGGAAGGGGGCCCGGGGCTCGGCTTCCCCCTGCTCTCGTCGGCCCTGTTTAGCCGGTCTGCCCTTGCTGAGGGGCTTGAAAAAATTTTTTCACCGGGGCCTGAACCCGCTCTCGGCAGCCCTGCGTGGGTCTTCATTAAAGGACACTTATTTGATTAATTTATTTTGGCTTCTCATTACCCCTGAGCTGTGCAAGAGAATTTATCGATGCTGAGTTAGGGGTAAAGAAAGGCAGGGCTCATTCACAGTGCCACACCTTGCCACAAAAGGGCACCTAGGGCAATGTGACACTACCAATAAGATAGGGAACAAAATCCCATGTTAAAATGAGCAGTTTCAAACGTTGATGACCGTTCCATCCTGTAAAAGTGGTGGAAATACAATGTTAGCTAAATAATGATGGAACAAATGGGAAAAGCTGGCAGTCAGGAATGTAAGTCCAAAGAAACTGTAAACTCAAAAAGAATCTTTATCACCAACACATCAATTCACAACTGTCTCCAAGTCAGTCCTATGAGCTTTCAGCAGAATATTTTCAGAATGAACTTGCAAGTATGAATCTGAAACAATTAACTGACGTTAGTTTGAGAAGCATTGTATGGCCACCAGCAAAACCTGTTCCCTTATTAAACCCAGTATTAATCAAGCCAGGGTAAATACTGGCTGCTTCAACAATACTACTTGATCTATATCAAGGTTGCACGATGCGTAGGCAAGGTCTGTCAGTGTAACCTGAGGCATATAAAATACTATAGCATTATTATGACAAACCCAAGTAATTTGATCATACATCTCTATTTTAGAATGAATATTACAATACAATATTTGTTTGTGTTATGTTAGTGTTTTATTTGGATTAAGTACACATAATAAAAACACAACTCCTATTACTGTATATTATTAAAAATGCCATTCAGTTTAACTCGATTTAGTGACTTATATTTGTCATTTTTCCAAAAGAAAAACATGGCATTTAAGTCCATTGTGTCTTGTTTTTAGCATTCTTGGTTGCATGATTTATCTGTGTCTTTTATGTTTTAGATATAATACTTGACTTATATACCATAGTGGTAGGGTAGAGCTGATCCACAAATCTATTCTCCTTTTTGACAGTCACTTCAAATTCTCTTATTCTTATCACATAACTGTTTATTTGAATTAAGCGTCACTTTGGAGTGCCTTTGATTAACCATTTCAGCAAATTACCTTAGAGTATATATGATCAAGAAATAATTAGTTATATCCTTCAGTACCCTATACCCAATCTATGACTAAGCTCAGTGAAAGAAAGATTGCAAGCATTTTCACAAGAGCAAAGAACAGGATTGCTTCAAGTTTAATTAGATATTTTTAAAGAAAAAAGCAAGGATGAGAGAAAGTGTTAAAAGAAATGTTCTTACTCTATAGAGCTAGTAGACTGACTTTGTTTGAAAGAAAGAAACTAATTTAGAATTTGAAATTACTCTTAGGATTCAGTCTATGTCCTGGAGTGGAGACCATTCTAGTCCTGTAAGCTCCAATTCAGGCTGTTTGGAGTAAAAATGTCTTAACACCCCAAACTAGATAGTGTGCTCATGAGGGCAGGCTAATATAGTACCAATTAGGACATTTTTTTCTTATTAAATATCAAAAATCTTGCAATTTATGATGGACACATTTACAGAGTGGTTATTAGAGAAGTGATATTAATGGTTTTGAGGTGAAATCCTTGAACTTGACACATTTGGAAAAAGTCATTTTTAACTACATTAAAATATGTGGAGAGAATAATGTATGACTCGGTCCCAATCAAGCAACTTGTCTTGCCCGTGCAAACCCGAGTGCTCACACAAAGCTCCATTGAATTCAATGGGGCACCATGCAACTGCACAGGACTGTGTGCATGCGATAGAACTGGTGCCTAGGTTTCCCACCACCACAGTGTTATAAATTGTGTTGGAAGTTACAGAAACAGTTAACTATAAATAAACACATTATAATAAAATATAACTTACACCTAACTTTTCTTCTACTTGTGTTTTCCTTTGATATGTCACAAATGTCATATCTTGTATCTCTTTTTTTTTTTTGCCTTTTTCAATTACTTCTTAGATGACTCCAATGTGTACTGGGAGGGTTGTTTGTTTGTTTGTTTGTCTGTTTGTTTTTAGCTGAAGAGGGAGGAGTATTAATTGCTCCTTAGTATTTTAGAGAAGTTGATATTAACAAAAAGCAAAATTTTATGGAGCCTGAATTAAAAAAAAAAAAGACCCCTCTCCTATCAGGTTCTACTTCCTTAGTATTTGTGGTCTTCGGTTTTATGTAAAGTCTTTCAGAAAAGAAAAACCTGGATGTCTAAAGTCAGAAATCAGCAAAACAATTCAGAACTTAAAGTACCTTTTCAGAACATCTTTATACATCATTTTTAAAAAGTGTATTTTTGTCATCCTTTGCAAACAGGTGGATGAAAATTTTGATTAAAATCAGTTTTTTTTTATTTTGAGGATTTTTGTTTGTCTTGCTAGTTCTTTACTTTGTTCTCATATTATAGTCTTAAATTGCTAAAAGGGACATTTTAATTAGTTTCTCAAGTGCTGGCAGAACTTAAGATTTCACATCGAGGTTTCATCAGCTAAGAAGTTTCACTATTGCATTGTTCATATTTTTGTATTGTACACATTAGGCTACATCGAATGCAGATTATTCTGAAAAAGCATTGGATGTGAAAAAACCTGTTTTTTTGAAGCTTTTGAGAAAATTCTGAAGAGTTTTAGACCTACCTACAATGCTGTCTCATTTTTATTTTTGATAGGCCAGGACATATTGCAGGGGTCAGTCATATGTGTGATGAGGAACCCTTCTTTTCTTGGTTATCCCAAAATTACCTACCACTTGCCTTTAGATGCAGAATGGATCTACAAGTCAGATTAGCTGCAAAACCACAGACACATCTCAATATCCTTCAAAACCACAGACACATCTCAATATCCTGCAAAACCACAGACACATCTCAATATCCTTAGCTGCCACTTATGGCATCCACTGAACAAATACAAGACACAGTGAAGGAGAGCTACACATATAGTTAATTATTCCCAGAAATTAAACCTTCAGGATACAATGCAGTAAATGCCAAATGCTAACAATGAATAAATAGCCTAAGTGCCCAGCAGTTCTTCTCTGGCCCCATCAGAGGCTGGTTCACTCTCTGCTTGTCTCCACTTAGGTAGAGCTGTGTTTCTACTCCAGAGCAGAATGGAAGCTGGCTGGGTTTCTAAACCAATCAGGATTCAGAGGGAAGGGCCATCCCCTTTCACAGCCATGCAGTTATGTGGGCTGATGACTCTACTACCACATTCCTGGCCAATCAGAGGTGGTCTAGCAAATAATCTACAGGTTGTAAGACTATAAATATAGGTCCATGAGAATTTTGCATTAGTACAAAGTAGAACATTCAATGACTGTTGTGAGATTAAATTCACAGAATAAGAATATCTCATAGTTTTTAACAGATTCTGAATTTAAGAGTACAAGGGAAGAGTAGAAAGATCCTAATTAGAAAGAATTTTTAGCAAAATAATTTTAATATTTTTAATATTTTATTTTTTGGCCTACAGAAGCTTGTAAAACTAAAAGATACCCTACCATTAGTGACACTGAAATGAGACAGTTTATAAATATAGTTCATTACAAATTGTAATTTGAAGTTACACTAGCACAAATTTTCCAATTTGGCTTTGTGAAAAAGATTAAAGACAATTATTTTAAAAAATCAGGTGATCTAAATCTTCATTAAAATTTGTTATTTAAATCACATTTATTCAAACCATTTCACTATTTTTGCAATTCCCTTTAAAGGATCCAGCAACAACAGCTTTTAGGGCATCTGCAGTGGTTGTATCAAGGGTATTCACATTCCATATGGTGAGGAAAATTGTTTATTTTCCCCATTAAATGATATTTTATTTGCTAATGCATAAGATACTTTCTCTGGCAGGGTTGCATTTTATTATAAGAGGAAGTCCTCCTGGCCTCATATGAAATACAAGCTCAGCTATATGGTAGGCAAAATTCAACCTAATTGCTGGAAAGTATAGGGAGTTTCGGCCCTGATTCTACAAAGACTGATGCATTTGCTTAACTTTACACACAGAGTAGTTCAATTGAAGCCTTATTGTTTCCTTGGGCTCTTCAGTCTATTGTTGCATCAACCTGTTGTCTCTCAGCATCAAAAGTTCTTTGGGGCAGTGAAAATCTTTTTGTGCTGTGTTTGAACACTGCCAAGCACAGTGGGGCCCTTTTCCTTAACTGGAGTGTGTAGGTGTTGCCAAAATACAAATAATGAATGATAAGGGGACAAAATCCATTTATTCAAACAGGGAATTTCTTGAATAAATGGCAAATATTTTGAGAGTTGCCTCGCTCTAAAATTACATTTAAAAATGCAGCAACAACTGCATTTGTCCACAAATGTCAGAATAAGATAATTAAAAAATCATTTTTGTTTTAGTTGAATATATATGTATGTATCATACTGTAGCTCCAGCACACAAACAGTACTCTTCACACTCCACTCTGAGACTCTCCCTCATGACCCATTTCAACACACTGCTTCAGGAAGCATCATCACAAATACATTGCCCATCTGGTACAGATATCAAGCTCTTCCGCACCCAAAACACTTGGTGCTAGATGGGTTGAGTTTATTAGCAAATAAAGAAGATTAGCAAAAATGAACTTGGTCAGATAGGATACAAGAAATATGTTTGTTTTTTATTAGTTCAGAGTATGTTATCCTTCTGTTACTTTCGGGTTTGATGCCTTCTAATGGCTGCTGACTACACATGATGATCAGTTCTCCAGAATTCCTAATTTACATAAACATTTCCTAACTATTTTCTATCATTGTTACAAAACGATGTCAGTCCTCCATTCATTATTCATTACTCAACAATTCTATATTACTCCTCTGCATAATAAATCTCTGACAAAACAAAGCACATGCAGAGCTCTGTGATAAACAAAGTTGTTCTACGTGCTCTGAGTTCATGCAATACACCATTCTAAAGTACTTGCAGCAGGAACACATCATTCTCAGGTGAGATACCTTACAATTTACAATAAATGCTAGACATTCAGTATGTGTTTTGCCTCTTTCTAGTCACAGCATGCAGTATTCATACTGTGTACACTGCGCTATGTTTTGCCATAGCAGCTATTTTTCAAACGAGTTCATGTGCTTATTTAGATTGTAAGGTCTTTGAGGCAGGGACTGTTTCTCACGCCATACTGTTCCAAGTAGAACGGGGCTCTGATCAAAAGTTAGTTTCTAGACACAGCAGTAATATAAATAAATAATAATAGTAGAAGCAGGAGACTGAGTCAGAGCTCATCATTTCTATCTGTGGAGTGATCTTGGACAAATCATTTAATCCCTCTGTGTTTCAGTTTACATATTTGTAAAACATGCATAATACTACTTAATGGACTATGTATTAAGTAAGGGATTACTCATTGCATATGTCCACACTTGGTGCTAGGGATGTGATTCCCAGCTCACATAGACATGCTCGCACTAGCTCTCATCAAGCTAGTGTGCTAAAAATAGTAGTGTGTAGCTGTGGTAGCTTGGGCAGCAGCAGCATGGGCTAGTCATCCCTAGTATAAACCTTCCTCTACCAAATGAGTACAGTCTTGGGGTGGCTAATATGTGCTATGGCTCACCTATCCTACTATTTAATACTATTCAACATGGCTACTTGTAAGAGGTTTCAGTGTCTGAGCTATGTAGTATTGCCCTGCAGCGAGAGTCGGCAAAGATATCGCCCAGTGGTGAAAGTCTGTGGGGCTGGCAGTAGGGGAGCCCGGGACCTCCCTGCTTGACTGGGTTCCAACCCAGGGCCCTGTGATTGGCAGACTGGGTATCCAGACTGGGACCAACTACCACCAAGTCTGTTCCCTGGGTCACTTTCTATCATGGCCTCTGCCACTCCAAAGTCACAACAAGAACTTCTTATGCACCCACAAGGAGGTGGGGTTCTCCCTGCCTGTGGTCTAGAGACCCTTCTCCATGAATCTGGACCTGCCATCCCTGGTCTCCACAGGGCCTTCAGCAGTTTGGCAGTGGGGTCTTGTCTAGGAGGTGTGGAATTCCTGCAGCTTCTCTGCAGGAGTTAACAGTGGAGGACTGCTCCCTTCTTTTGTTTGCCCTGACTGATTGGGGCCACTGTGAGCTGGAA
The DNA here is from genome assembly GCF_013100865.1 of Trachemys scripta elegans. Classification (NCBI taxonomy): domain Eukaryota; kingdom Metazoa; phylum Chordata; order Testudines; family Emydidae; genus Trachemys; species Trachemys scripta. Next base: position 100,622,045 of record NC_048304.1, on the reverse strand, counting down.
GTTTGCATCCACTGTGAGCATTCTAGCGGGTGTGCCTGGGCAGGGACTTCTGGGCCCTGAGATACTTGGTTCCCCTGTGAGGGGCTTATCCATCCCATAACACTACTCTACTATTTTTAGTGTGCTAGCTTGATGAGAGCTAGCAAGACTGTAACTACATGACCTGGGGATTATATCCCTAGCTCCAAGTGTAAATGTAGCCAACGTGAGATAGGTGGCAGAATCAGGCTGTAATTCTTTAGTCCTCTAACTTGCTCCATACTAATCAGAATCACTTTCCAAATGATTCAGTGAAATATAGTGTCTAAAATAGCCTAAATACCCAGCAGTTCTTCTCTGGCCCCATCAGAGGCTGGTTCACTCTCTGCCTGTCTCCACTTAGGTAGAGCTGTGTTTCTACTCCAGAGCAGAATGGAAGCTGGCTGGGTTTCTAAACCAATCAGGATTCAGAGGGAAGGGCCATCCCCTTTCACAGCCATGTAGTTATGTGGGCTGATGACTCTACTACCACATTCCTGGCCAAAAAGCAAGCATTTTTTAATGATTAATTTGCCCTGAGGACTTGGGATGCATTCGTGGCCAGTACAGCTACTGGACAAGTCTGTTAACGTGTCTGGGATGGAGCGGAAAGTCTCATGGGACATCTCCATGAAGATCTCCTGGAGGTACTCCAAAAGCCTTTGCAGAAGGTTTCTGGGCAGTCCAGCCTTATTCTGTCCTCCATGGTAGGACACTTGACCACGCCATGCTAGTAGCAAGTAATCTGGTATCATTGCATGACAAAGCTTGACAGCATATTGTCGGTGTTTGCTGGCATTCAAGCAACATCCGTTCTTTATCTCGCTGTGTTATCCTCAGGAGAGTGATATCGTTCATGGTAACCTGGTGGAAATATGGGAATTTAATGAAGGGGACAAAGGTGGCCATCTGGTGGAGCTTCAGGAACGGCAGCAGGATCATAGAGTGCTGCTGCAGCCCCTGTATAACCGCCCTCCCCCCTCACCATGTTCCATAGCCTTGTCACCCAGACGTGTAAGAACGCGGGGGGGAGGAGGAGGCTCCATGCACCCACCCACTCCACCTCAGTGGACAGCCCAAGCAAAAGGCTGTCATTATTTTGAGATTTTGAAATGGCCTTTTCCTTCCCTCCTATCCTCCTCCCAAACCCCACCCGGCTACCTTGTCAGTTCTCTCCCTATGTTTATAATCAATTAATAAAGAATACATGATTTTTAAATGATAGTGACTTTATTTCCTTTGAAAGCAAGCTGTGATCGAAGTGGGGAGGGTGGTTTGCTTACAGGGAATGAGTCAATCAAGGGGGCAGGTTTTCATCAAGGAGACACAAACAGAACTTTCACACCATAGCCTGGTGAGTCATGAAACTGGTTTTCAAAGCTTCTCTCATGCGCAGCGCTTCCTGGGGTGATCTTCTAATTGCCCTGGTGTCTGGCTGCGCATAATCAGCAGCCAGGCGATTTGCCTCAGCCTCCCACCCCGCCATAAAGGTCTCCCCCTTACTCTCACAAGAGATTGTGTAGCACACAGCAAGCAGCAATAACAATGGAGATATTGGTTTGGCTGAGGTCTGAGTGAGTCAGTAACATGCACCAGCGACCCTTTAAACGTCCAAATGCACATTCTACCACCATTCTGCACTTGCTCGCCTGTAGTTGAACAGCTCCTGACTACTGTCCAGGCTGCCTATGTATGGCTTCATGAGCCATGGCATTAAGGAGTAGGCTGGGTCCCCAAGGATAACTATAGGCATTTCAACATCTCCAACAGTTATTTTCTGGTCTGGGAAGTAAATCCCTTGCTGCAGCCATTTAAACAGATTAATGTTCCTGAAGATGCGAGCATCATGAATCCTTCCTGGCCATCCCACATTGATGTTGGTGAAACATCCCTTGTGATCCACCAGTGCTTGCAGCACCATTGAAAAGTATCCTTTGCGGTTTATGTACTGGCTGCCCTCGTGCTCCAGTGCCAAGATAGGGATATGGGTTCCATCTATCGCCCCACCACAGTTAGGGAATCCCATTGCAGCAAAGCCATCCACTATGACCTGCATATTTCCCAGAGTCACTACTTTTGGTAGCAGCAGCTCAGTGATTGCTTTTGCTACTTGAATCACAGCAGCCCCCACAGTAGATTTGCCCACTCCAAATTGATTCCCGACTGGCCCGTAGCTGTCTGGCATTCCAAGCTTCCACAGGGCTATCGCCACTCGCTTCTCAACTGTGAGGGCTGCTCTCATCTTGGTATTCTGGTGCTTCAGGGCAGGGGAAAGCAAGTCACAAAGTTCCATGAAAGTGCCCTTATGCATGCAAAAGTTTCGCAGCCACTGGGAATCGTCCCACACCTGCAACACTATGCGGTCCCACCAGTCTGTGCTTGTTTCCTGGGCCCAGAATCGGCGTTCCATGGCTATAACCTGCCTCATTAAAAGCATGATCTCCAAAGTTCTGGGGCCCAGGGTTTGATAGAATTCCATGTCCTTGTCCTCATCACTTTTGTCGCCACGCTGCCGTAGCCTACTCCTCCTCGCCTGGTTTTGCAGGTTCTGGTTCAGCATAAACTGCACGATAATGCGCGAGGTGTTTACAATGTTCATGACTGCTGTCTTGAGCTGAGCGGGCTCCATGCTTGCCATGGTATGGCATCTGCACTGTTCACCCAGGAAAAAAGGCGTGAAACGGTTGTCTGCCATTGCTTTCCCGGAGGGAGGGGAAGGATGTACCCAGAACCACCTGCAACAATGTTTTTGGACCCATCAGGCATTGGGCTCTCAACCCAGAATTCCAATGGGTGGGGGAGACTGCGGGAACTATGGGATAGCTATGGGATAGCTACCCACAGTGCAACACTCCGGAAGTCGACGCTAGTCCCAGTACATGGACGCACACCGCTGAATTAATGCACTTAGTGTGGCTGCATACACTCAACTTTATACAATCGGTTGCCAAAAATCGAATTCTGTAAATTCGGAGTAATCCCGTAGTGTAGGCATACCCTAACACAGAGCCCAATGTGGGAGGGAATGATTTTTAGAGTAAGGCAAATTCAGGGGTTGGGAAGAATAACTGATATAGAGGAAAAGAAGTTTAACCATGTAATCTTAATGTTTAATTAATGTAGCTTGTTGCAACATAGATATAGTATGAATAAAAAAATCAAGTAATAATTAATACCTTTCTATATCTGTAGGAAATCAGCCCTGATTATGAATATTTAACAAAGCATAGGGCATAAAATAGCTAGACAAAAGTATAACTTGATATTTGTGAAGCACCAAATATCTGTACAAATAGACTTTCAGCAATTCTAGCAAGAGCCACAATATTTATTTACTTTTGATGAGAAATGTCATCAAAAGCCTCCAGACATGCTTAGAAATGACCAATTTAATTGTTCCTTTGTGACTAGAATGTGAGGTTCACTGTAAATTAAAGATAGATTCTAGTCTCTCCTTTGAAACTACTCCAGAATAATCCATGTTTTCCTCCAGGGAATGCTAGGTCCATATATCGGAGGTGGAGATAAAGATTATCTACGTGACAGAACTTTTAGTTGATGATGGTCTTATATCTTCTGAGAGTATGGAAAAGATGTTTAACTTACTGCAAACTACCACATTCACTATTTCCTCTTTTGCCTACCTCCTGGCAAAACATTACATGTTCCTTGAGAGAAAATCATCCAAGTATGAAGTTCTCTTCCCTGATGCATATCTTTTATGTGGCCTGAGTTATAGAATAATCCTCTTGCCGGTATTTATAAATCTCTTGTGTGTCCCTGTATATATGTCCAAAATGCAATAACTCAGAAGTAGAGTTCATCTTTTGCAGGAAGGATGCATTTTTAAAACACTGAAAAAGCTGTGATTAATTCAGACTTGCAAAAAACAGCCCCCTGCACTGCAGTTCTATTACCTCTGAATTGGGATGAAGAATGGGAATTCTATCATCAAGTACAGTAGATATAAAAAAAATTACAAGATTCTATTTACACTACTTCTAAATATGCTCCGTGACTATTCTTTGCTATTGATGAAGTACGGTACACAGATATCTGCCAGTGGTTTTACAAATGAATTAAATAAGGTTAATAATCATGTCTAATTCAATTGGCTCCCTATGTTTTTTAAATATATACATATACTTTGTTTGATCTCCAGTTATGTTATATATTTGCTGAGTGGAGGAGACTGAAAACAGTGGAAATTATCATATGTAAAATAGAGTCTAAAACCCTTTTCAGTGAAAATATTTTTCTAACAACCTTTACCTCAGAATACAGTACTAGATACTTTTAATTTCCTCATGGAAACTGCAGAATGCAAATTACATTTTGTTTGAAAAATTCTTGATAGTTATTGCTAATTATTATTTTATATGTATTTTACAGTGGCTGCCTTACAGTCTAAGACCCCAATCCTGCAACCAAATCTGCTAGCAGAGACCCCCTGTGCCTTTGTAGAGCTCTCCTGGGGCCTCAAAGGACAACGGGGATACAACCAGGTGTACATACTTTTCAAATACATCTGCTTTGGGACCTGATATTTATCTCTGAATTGGTTAACTGACTTTCCAGATTATCCCAGGGACTTGGATGTAGGATTATACAATGATTTCACCTGTTCAGAAGTAGGTTGTGCCACAAGGACACAACCCATAGTGTGTTGCAGTGCTGCCCAAAGAGCATCCCAGGGAAAAGAACTGGCGCAGGGATCTAGGATTCCCTCCCGGCTCTCCTTTGCTTCAGAGGATTATTCATTTTGCTGCTTCCCTATACAAGCAGCAAATTATAATTCTCCCTCCTGCACCTCAGCTTTGCAGGCTTATGCGTTGATGGAGTGGAGCCACAAATCTACCTATGCCCAACTCTGCCCTTTCCTAGACACTTGCTCCAAGTGGCAATTCCAGGTGCACAATGCCTGCTTACCCCTGTGTACCGAGAGCCAAGGTAAGGATAGCCCACACAATTATGTACAGGGCTTCTTACTTCCCTGCATAGGCTTATAGTCTGATCCACAATCTACTCTTTATTATTATAAAGTGTATATTATTGTATAAAGGAAAGTGATGAAAGAAAGTGTAGATCCTCTAGTTCCCGGGGAAGGAGAACTAATAACAGATGACATCAAGATGGCTGAAGTGTCTAATGCCTATATTGCTTCAGTCTTCACTAAAAAGGTTAATGGTGACTCAATACTCAACACAATTAATAATTAACAATTAACAACAAGGGGGAAGGAACACAAGCCAAAATAGGAAAAGGATGGGTTAAAGAATATTTAGATAAATCAGATGTATTCAAGTTGGCAGGACCTGATGAAAATCATCCTAGGGAACTTAAGGAATTGCAGAACCATTAACAATTATCTTTGAGAAGGGTGAATGGATGAGGTTCCTGAGGACTGGAGAAGGGCAAACATATCTTTAACAAGGGGAACAAAGAGGACTCAGGGAATTATAGACTGGTCAGCTTAACTTTGATACTGGGAAAGATACTGGAACAAGTTATTAATCAATCAGTTTGTAAACATCTATAGAATAAAAGGGTTATAAGGAATAGCCAGGATGTATATGTCAAAAACAAATCATGCCAAACCGCCAAACCAGCCTAGTTTCCTTCTTTGACAGGATTGACACTTATTGGATGGGGGGGAAAGCAATGGACATGATAGATCTTGGTTTTAGTAAGACTTTTGATACAGTCGCACATGACATTCTCATAAGCAAATTAGGCAAAAGTGGGCTAGATGAAATTACTAGAAAGTGGGTGCATGAACAGTTGAAAGACTACTCAAAGAATAATTATAAATGGTTTGCTGTCAAACTCGGAGGGTGTATCTCATGGGGTCCTGCATGGGTCTGTCTTGGGTCCAAAACTAATTAATATTTAATAATGACTTAGATAATGTAGAGTATGCTTATAAAATTTGCAGGTGATACCAAGTTGGGAGGGGTTGCATGCACTTTGCAGGACAGGATTAGAATTCAAAACAACCTTGACAAATTGGAGAATTGGTTTGAAATCAATAAACTGAAATGCAATTAAATAAGTGAAAAGTTCCTACACTTAGGAACGTAGTATCACATCTACAAAATGGAGAATAACTGGCTAGGTGGTATAGTACAGAAAAGGATCTGGGGGAGAAAAGAAGACCTAGAGGAGTGGAATCTGATAACAGTCTTCAGGATATGTATATATCTTATAAAGAGGACAAAAAATCCTCAACTGCTGGAGATGGGACACTAGATGGGAAGAGCACTGAGTTCATACAGAGAATTCTTTCCCAGATATCTGCCTGGTGGGTCCTGCACACAGGATCAGGGTCTAACTGATCACCATATTTGGGGTCGGGAAGGAATTTTCCCCCTGGTCAGATTGGCTGAGACCCTGTTTTTTTTTTCGCCTTCCTCTGCAGCATGTGGGGCACAGGTCACTTGCAGGTTTAAACTAGTGTAAGAGTATGTCTTCACTACCCGCCGGATCAGCGGGTAGTAATTGATCCCCGAACGTGCTCCCCGTCGACTTTGGAACTCCACCAGAGCGAGAGGCGGTAGTGGAGTCGACGGGGGAGCCATTCACATAGTTGAAGTTGCGTATCTTAGATTGATCCCCCCCCCCAATGTAGACCAGCCCCAAATGATGGATTCTCTGTAACTTGAAGTCTCTAAACCATTATTTGAGGACTTCAGTAACTCAGCCAGAGGTTAGGGATCTATTTCAGGAGTAGTTGAGGTATGAATAGGAGGTCAGACTAAATGATCATGATGGTCCCTTCTGACCTTAAAGTCTATGAGTCTATAATTGTTCTTCATGTTCACTGAAGGTAGGAAAAGAAGTAATTGGCTTAATCAGCAGCAAGGAAGATTTAGGTGGATATTAGCAAAAACTTGCTAACTATAAGGGTAATTAAGCTCTGGAATAGGCTTTTAAGGGAAGTTGTGGAATCCCCATCATTGGAAGTTTTTAAGAACATGTTGGACAAACATCTGTCAGCAATGATCTAGATTTACTTGGTCCTGTTTCAATGCTGGGGGCTGGTCTTGATGACTTCTTGAGTTTCCTTCCAGCTCTACATTTCTACATTTATTATTTATTATTTGTATTGTGGTAGTGCCTACGAGCCTCTGTCGTGGACCAAGACCACACTGTGCTAGCCACTGTACAAAAACCAGAGCAAAAAGATGTTCCCTGCTACAAAGAGCTTACACTATGTATCTGTCTGTCTATATTCTTTGTCGACAGTATGAAATATCAGAAGGTTTGAAAACTCACAGTAGATACATTATTAAGTTCTACAGTCCCATAAATATCTCTGTCATTTTGTAGTCCTGTGTAACTTTCAGTGTCCAGCATGCTGACAAACTCGTATTAAATTAGCAGTATCCAGTACCCATTTATCTTCATATACTTGTGATATTTCATAAAACATTGTATAAAAGTTTTATATTTATAAAATACTGTCATACTGCATACCGGTAATAATATTATTGTCTATTGGCATGGTGAATCCTAATGCCATGCACCTCTATCTTGCTTCCCCCATCTCTAAATGATGCTGAGAATAATGCTTATCTGCCAAACTCACACTGCATTGTAGGGATTCATTTAATATTTGTGCAGTGTTTTGGCCATGTAAAGGGCTAATTAAATACTATGCATTATTGAGCTGAGCGATTCCAATATTCTTCTTTTTTATATAATTCATACCAAACAATTATATATAAAACACGGAATTATCGATCTAGGTTCCTATATACCCAGATCACTGTGCTAGCAAAGCGCCTATAGACTTATGAACCCAGCATAGAGGTTATCATGATTTGGTTTTAGATATTGTTTGTTGCACATAGTTATGTTATTCGCAAGGTATTTTATGGATCTACTTTGAACAAGTCTATTTACTCTTTAACCCCATTACTCCCCGTGGAAGGCTGTTCTAGAACTTCATTCCTCTGATTGTTAGAAATCTTCATCCAATTTCAAGTCTCAACTTGTTGATGGCTAGTTATATCCATTTGTTTTTGTGACAACATTGGCCCTTAGTTAAATAACTCCTCTGCATCCCTGATGTTTATTCCTCAGTTATATGTACAGAAAGCAATCATCTTTCCTTCATTTTATTAGGCAAAACAAGCCAAGCTCCTTAAGTCTCCTCTCATAAGGCAGGCTCTCCATTCCTCTGATCGTCCTAGTAGCCCTTTCTCAGCACCTGTTCCAGTTTGAACTCATCTTTCTTAAACATGGGAGACTAGAACTGCACACAGTCCACTTCTTTCTAAGAATTTAACTGACACAGAGAAATTTAAAATTAAAGCACACGGGAAAATCCTAGTTTTCCAGCATTTCACAGTAGCATCTTTCTGTTATTCTTACTAAGACACAGTAACATAATAGATATAAAGAGAGGGGAAAATACTTGACCTAACTAAAAACATCATTTTCTTCTTTTTATAAGAATAATTGTTGTGCTGTATTTCTACCTTTCATATATTTTCTACTCTAACATCTGCCTTCTAATCTTTTTCCAATTATAACTAGGAGATTCCTTAACATTTTATATGACATATATTTTTCATAATTCTCCCAAAATTACATAAGAAAGAAGAATCAAGCAAAGAGCATCCTAAACTGATGGCTTGCAAGCCTCTTAAATATGATATTAGTTCACATTTAGAAGCAATAGCTCATAAAACAAGCTTAATGTTTATACTGTTTACAACAGAATTTTAATACTGATATTCTGTGACGTTATTTCACTTCTTGTTAGCACAAGACACTACAGAACATCAAACTAATTAATTGTGTATTGATTAGCTTGGAGCACCTAAAATGGAAGCAAATGTAGTTCTGTGTGATGTTACAAATGTCTATAAATACACAATATAATTTCCTAGTGTAACCATGCCTTTATTCCAGTATTAATTTTTGTTTTACAGTTACAAGTGACTCAGGGAAGAATTCTAAAATACACTGTAACCTACAATCTACATGACATGGATTAAGGTGACATGGCTAGATATCTTCTCATCTGGACTACACAATGTTTCTAACATATAGCAAGGCTTAGCTGGCTGGTCATGGGCTTTCCTGTTTGGGGAGTCCTCAGGTATCATAGAATCAATATAGTGACTCCCACATTACCTCTTAACCCACAGACTGGGGGGAACGACTAAGGAAAGGTGGTGTGTCTGTGATGTCCTTGTGATCCCTAGCAGCTGTTATTTATGGACATTTCAGAGAAAGAGAAGTCAATTACAGTATTTCAAAATCCTTAGTTATCTAATAAGTTGACTTTAAGTATAATTATTTTCCTAACACTGCATAATTTGGTACATTTAGCAAGTTATATTGATTTATTATGTGGAAACCCATTTATGCCCCAAATCCCAAACTTAACTGTACCTTCTATTTATAACTATAAATGTTTATCTTGTGTGCTTGATCATCTTTGCTGTAGCCTGTGGGACCCTCGCCTGTAGAATCAGTTATGGAAAGGGTCACTCACTTTAGATGCATTATTGAAGCATATCTCACAAAGAAGAGCCAATTTTTGAACAATTTCCCTGGGGTTATGTTAACACGTGCTTTTAAAACATCAAGCACATATGGCATATATTGTTCTAATTCCCTCCCCCCCCCCCCCATCGTGACAAACAGATTTACTATGGCTTCTACAAGGAAATCAGCAATCTTCCTTTGTATTTGAGTTCCCCTGTGCCCCCATGCTTTAACCTCAGAGCAATAATTAAATCCAAGATGGTGTATCAAACTCTTGTTTTTCTTCTTAGACAGCCCTACAGAGCTCCAGTGCTAAACAAGCTGACACTGCTAGTGACCTTCTGCTCAGCTATGTCCATCTCTGAGATACTGAAATAGGTTTTTACCATGTTATTTGAAGATTCAGAATAGACTGTACGTTGCAGGCCCAGCCCTGCCAAATTCTCAGCATTCTCAACTTCCATTAAAATGGGGACCAGTCCTCTTGTGACTTACTAGTGAAGACTCTGATCCTGAAAATGACTATCCATGGGTGAACCTGTGTTCTCACATGGAACCGCATTGAAGTCAAGGGTTCGGTCCACACAAAATCAGTTGCAGGATATTGGGTCTATGAATGGTCATTGGAATAAGCAGATGATATTTAGTCAAACACAAACTAGTAGGCTCAATATTGGGGGGAAATTTATGGCCTCTGAACCTCAGGTAGACACAGCACGAGTATATACTCACAGGTCCAATCTTTCTGCCTTTGTAGACATAAATAAGTGGTAGTTATAATAGTGGTTTCTTGTTTGATTATTTACTGTTTATTTTCATATGGACAGGATTTGAAAATATATATTGTTAGAAAGTTTGTTCTGCTTTTCATTTGATCAAGTGATTAATAACTGGTTTCTATTCCATTGTAGTTTTCCCTTTAATGCTTACAATCAACCAACCAAGCAGGAACCAGTACAGTCACATAATTGAAAATTGTAAAGCCCAAGAAATTATCGTAACATATGAAATTTCAGTCATTTGTTCAGTGCTGTATCTGACCACAGAAATATTTTAAACAATAACACTGCTACAAGTAGATTTTGGTTTGTTTCAAACCACATTATCTGTAATTACAGGGCTTCTAGTCTAGCTTGACCTTTTTTTTTTTACTGAGGATGAATTTGTTATGAAACAAAGTGCTAGCTATGACTTTCCATTGCACTATATGAAAAGCACAGTATACTAAAATACTGTCATATCAGTGGAACAAGTTCTGAATTACAAAATATAACTGTGAGTCACACTACTACCAAGTGAGAAGTAGATATGTTTAAAATTAATGAACCTAGGCCACAGATAGTGCAGAGTGACAGGTAAAAATGTTAACTGAGAAGCAAGAATTGCATGTGTTCCAGTGCCAATGAAAATAATATAATTCAGTAAGAGGTAAATAAAATGCATTGCATTTTTGGTATCTTGCCTCCAGATATGTCATGTATTTTAAAATACTGGATTTTCCACAGACAAAATACCTTTGTGCCAAGATAGGCAACACTGCCGCTACATTGAAAATATTAAGTATAGCCTCTATGAGTAAAAATATTCATATACACAACTGACAAATTAGTTTTCCAAAATATAAGTCTACTACTGGATGGAGAACAATCCCTACATGTCAAACATAGCTTTGATGGTGCAGAGGGATGGGCCACTGGAGGCCCAGTCTTAACATTTCTTCCAGGCATTATACATCTTGGCTATGGCCCTATCTATGCTTAATATAAGTGTTACATGCCCTTGTGGTCTCCTTTTGGTGGGTTAGTACCGCCATGTAGAATTCCCAGAATAATGACACCAGCTGGAGTTCAGTTTAACAGAAGAGAGGTTACAGAGGCAGCTCCTTTTCTGTTGCTGGTACAAACAATTTCCCTTTCTCCTCATGTAGAGAAAACACATAAACTTCAATGTCCTCTCAGAATGACCTCCTGAGATATGGACCCTTCCTATCATTAGGGAGGATCCGCAGGGGTTGGATGCAGCACAGTAACTCAGGTACAATAGTTGGATGAAAAATCCTTAGGTTTAGTTAAATGTCATTGTGAAAAAAAGGGGAAAAATTGGATCCTGAGTAAACAACACACCTTAGGGGCCCAAACTAGCATTTCCTTTTAGTAGCTGAATCCTCCTTGATCGACCTTGCACGTTATACAGTAGTTTAGATCAGGGACCTTCTTGTCTGCTTTTATCAAAAGGAGCACAAACCATTCATAGATTCTCAACCTACCAAAAATAACCTGTAGCTCCTTTTAGAAAGGCCAATAATTATTATACAAGGTAATCCCAGCAGTCCTTTCACAGAGTTCAATTTGCATATTGATGCAGTGTTCAGTCCTAACACTGCTACCTACTGGTGAATTAACTACAATAGTAATTCTACTCCTTACTGGAGGAACTGGATATGAGAATACATTTTGAGAATATATTTTTGTTAGTCATCCTCAAATCATATTTTTTTGTTGCAAATCTTATAGGGGAATGTTTACTTTCATTATTTATATTTCCTTCCTTATTACTCGGAATCTGATTGATTTTTATCTTTTTTCCCACATTTCCAACTTTTGGATATGTAAAAATCAGTCAAATAGATTCAGATATTCTTAACATGTGGAAGAATATAAATGAATTAATAAATTTTATCTGAAGTTAGTTACTAGAATTCCTGTTATATCTATATCATTTTAGGCTGTACATACTCTCTGCACACATTGTCTGTGCTAATACCACCAAAAGTAAAAAGCTTCCAATACTTTTGGCACTGCAAAGAAAAATGAATTCAGAGACACAATGCAAATGGCAGCTTACCATAAACAGCTGTGTGAATAAGATGTAATTACTTTAGTCACTAGTAAAGGCAGCTTTCATACAATATAAAGACTATTAATTCAAAATACTGAAATGAATACAGATACTAAAATGAACAATTATGTTATTAAAACTAGGGTAATAAGTTATGCTGCTTTTCTATGGAATACAACCATATCGCACAACCACAGACAGCACAAATTTCCATTTCTCTTTACTATTAGCTTCTGGTTCCCGTAGGTCAACATTCAACATAATGTGCAGTACTGTGCATTATGCCACTACAACTAGAAAACATGTCTGAAGGCAATCAGTCTTTTCTCCCTTACACTGGAGTGAATCCAAGATAACTTAATTGAAACTAATAGATTTAGTCTGGTATAAGTGAGAGCAGAATTTGGCCCACAGTCTGCAATCTAGCATTCTATACACAAGAGAAGAGTGCTCCTTCCCAAAGTGCATTCACAACATATGGAGACATTCTTTCGTTATTGCTGATTGTCATAATGCCTCAGTGGTCTCACTGTGCTGTCTAAAAAACAAAATAATGAAGCAAAAATGATTAAACAGCTCCCTGTGCATGGTTTTTTTTTCAACTAATTTCCCCTGCCTTCAAAACAAACAAATATTTAAAAAACAACTTATAAAAATTAGCGATTTTTAAAATCTGTTTGATACATTCTGAACACACCAGGGAGACTAAATGAAACAGTGGTAAATATTTTTTTTATTTTATTAAGTGAAGGATTATTTTTATTGAAGACACTCTACACATTATAAGGGAGTTTGCAGTGTGTGTCTGTTTGTGAGTCGCACAGACACTTTTTTTGTTGCTAATTTCTGCCTAGAAGTCAGGTCAAGTTGTGCTGATATAACTGTTGCTCTGATTACCAAATATATTATGTCCAAACAAGGCAGATTATCAGATCAGTCTTATCCTTTCAATGTTCTCCATCATTTCCTTGTGTGTGTACTGTTAAATCTCATCTACCCTGCAGAGTGCCCAATCCTGCAAGCTACTCAGTGTCACCTTCAGTGCATCTCCCAAGAGGCAATTACGGTGGTTGCCTAGGTGAAGCTACCTGCCTGGGTGATGGTCATTGAGTGTGGATCAGTGTTAAATTGAATATTTGTATGATGGTGAGTGAGTGTGGTTGCCTGGGGATTTACAAAAAAAACAACAACAAATCTCACACACCAGGGGTGCAAGAAGTGACGTCCCCTCGAATGAAAAGGGACAGGGCTGCAGGGGATGACAACAGGGACAACTGTTGCAGGTGGCAATTGTGCAGAGGGCTGAACTAGAGGAGGACCTGCTTTCACACTTCCCCCACATAGTGGTGTGCGAATAATGGATTTTTCAATTTGTTGGCAATTCTAAAAAAAATACAAATAAAAAATTGCCCAGCTCTACTCTGCGGCATTATAAATCTTGGCTGCATTCCTACCCCTACTCAATAATTACCTGCTCAGTTGTAGTAAAGGGCAGACAGTCAATGAATGACATGTGGGAAATATGTATAAACACCCCATTTATGGTAAAGAGTGGGATTAATTAGTCCAAGAGGTGTTGTCTCCCTTTCTTTGTAAAGAAAACAATAGGTGATCTAATCACCTTTCCTTATGGAGCTGTGATTGTTTTCCTTCTTTATATGGACGTGATCCTGAAAAGAAAAAGATCTCTCTAAAACCATGAGTTTTATTTACTGAATTTTCATATGGACGACAAAGGCTTGAGGGAAATTGTAACTATGATCAAGATTAGAATTTTACCAATCTTTTAATTGTCTATAATTTTTTTCATGCCAGGATTAAGAGAACCTGTTCTAACCAGGAACTAAGCTATACATTTTCTCTGGGTGAAAATTCAGAATTTATTCACTGCAAACACATTTCCCTGACAAAATGTAATATTACATGATATTATAGATATGCACTAGACAAAAATAAAAACTATCAGAGTTAAATTTAAAATTTATAATTTTCATGCTATAATGATTTACAAATTAGAACTCAGGACACATACAGCAAGTATAAAAAACACAAATCTGGCTTGCCTTCCTCTGAGGAGTCTTTTCATGGACATCAGCGAGATATCATGTGTGGGTAAGGCAAGCAGGATTTGGCCCAAAGTGGTTAACATAAATTCACCGCTTAGAAAATTAAGGGCTATATTTTTAATAAAGATCAGTGTTTCAATTTCAATCACAAAGTATTCTTGCACATGCTCAGAAGGGTAACTGACCATACAAAATATACTTTTTCATTAAAAAACAAGTCATTCCTGTGCACGTACTGGTTTGAGTTTGCAGTTACCCATCACACATGAACAAATGTGTATTTTGCATGCATAATTGCCTGTTTGCAGCCAGCCATGCCTATTTTGTAGGTGCAGATGAGTGGCTGATTTTCCAAAACCTGCCATTTACCTTTCAGTCAGTCACTGAAGAATACAGATGTCAATTGTTAGCTCTATTACAGTTGAGAGAAAACTAGTAATACTAGGCCGTGTCTACACTAGCAGTCTTACAATGGCACAGCAGTACTGATACAGCTGTGCCTCTGTAAAATCGTTCATGGAGTTGCTCTATGCTGACAGGAGAGAGTTCTTCTGTCGACATAATAAAACCATGTAATAGAGTGGTGGTAGCTGTGGCGGTGGGAGAGCGTCTCCCGCTGACATAGTGCTGTGCATAGTAGCGCTTATGCTGGCAAAACTTATGTCACTCAGGGGGGTGTTTTTTTCACATCTGTGAGTGACAAAAGTTTTGTTGACATAAGTACTAGTGTAGACATGGCCCTACAGTGAGACATCTCAGAATTTCACTTCTCAGAGTGCATTACTTTTAAAACAAAGTGTGAAAATAAATTGTCTTCATTTGTCATGTTTATTTTGATTTCTCAGCCACATATAGGAAAGCTAGAAGAAAATTACCAAAAGGCAAAACCAGTGGTTGTATTTAAAAATGGATGTTGACTGCACAGTGGGTCTTTACCATATTGTGAGTTTGCTTGTGGGCTTTTTTGTTTTGTATTCTCTATGTTTACAATAGCAAATAAATAAATATAAATAAATAAATATAATGGAGATATCCCATCTCCTAGAACTGGAAGGGACCTTGAAAGGTCATCAAGTCCAGCCCCCTGCCTTCACTAGCAGGACCAAGTACTGATTTTGCCCCAGATTCCCAAGTGGCCCCCTCAAGGATTGAACTCACAACCCTGGGTTTAGCAGGCCAATGCTCAAACAACTGAGCTATCCCTCCCCCCCAAATATAGCACACATTTAGTTAAAGTGGGTGGTGAAGATTGTAATAGTGCCCACGGTATAAAGATGTATCTTCCCAAATGCTAAGCTGGCGACTAAAATATTGTAGCTGACCCCTTCTTGTCTCAGATAGCCCTGAACCTGGTCCCATGCTCATGGTAGTCCACAGAAATTTTGTAGTGTCACTAGCTGTAGAAACTTTACCCACAAACCCTGAAGGCAAGAGCTGTAGATGCTCCAACTATTAGACCCGCCTTGACATTCAACATGTGCTGGGTTCCCCCCAAGAATGACACTCACATGAAGAGCATATGAAGTAAAAAAGGGCTTTTGCTCTAAGTCTGGCAGAGATAAGGTAATAGTCAAGGGTTAATGAGAATAAAGAGTAATAAAAGGAGTTACTCTAAGCCTCCTTAGAGTATAACACATTTAAGAATTCTAATAATAACTAGCAGATCACAGTGACCCTTTCTGGTCTAGGCCATTTCAAGTCCCTGTGGGCCCATGTCCAAATATGGAGAAAACATGCTCTCAGATGTTAACACTCCTTTCTACATACGGATTTTAAGTCTTTAGAGATTATCTGTTCTGGGCAGGTGTCTCTTCTGATCCTCTGAGTTGGACTTCCACAGAAGACAGGAACTGTGGGCCACTGGCTGCTGTAGTCTCCGGGCAGAGACTTCCCTCCTGGTTACATTTAACATTCCTGAGTGGTAGGTCATTCACAGTTCCTTTGGCCCCTAACAGGCTCTCTGTCAGGACACTGTACTGAGCAGGAATAAGCATAATGGGGATGACGGAAAGAAAGTACAGTCAGGGCACTGACACAATAGTACTGCAGCTCTTTCCATTATTTCAGGATATCTTTTCTGACAGCCTGGAGTCCTCCTTTAGATGAGTGTGTAGACAAGCTGACTTTCAGAGAAAAGGAGAGCAGAGGCTGTCCTGAAGGCAAGCCACAGGGACACATGCCTGATGGTTCCCAGGGACTAGTTTCTCTCACAGCCAACTGCTCAATACAACATGACATACACTAGATGCAAGATTCTTGCCAGCTCATCAATGTATCTTTCCCTCAGTCTATTTCACTGTATTGGATAGTACAAAGGACTGCACTCAGTTACCCTGTTAGTGGCTTAGAGCTGCTCTGTCATTACCCTCTATTCTATGGCATCTCTATCTAGTCCCAAGTGCACAGGTAAGAATTGTAGAGTTGAGCAAAATTTTTCATTTAAAACATTGTTTTGAAAAGAAAATAGCCTTTTGGGGGGAAAGAATATTTTCACAATCAATTCATTTCTTTCAAATTTTCCCATTCTTTTTAAGGAAAAACCAAATTTTTCCATTAAAAAACAACAACAACGACAAAAACAAAAACAGAGACGTTCAGGGAAAAATTAAAAATAAAATCTGTTTTTTAAAATTTTGTTTGCATTTTCTTGTGGAAAGTGCTTACTATTTTCTGATCTTCTCTATAGAATTGATGTTTATTTGTAGAACTGAGTGCAAAATTCATGCATGCTAGGCCAATGTCTGAGCTAAAATAACTAAAGCCTATGTTATGCCATCAGCTGTTCAAGGTGCAGTTTTTATTGTTCCTTAAGAGCCAGATTTTTCCAGCTTTACTCACACTGAATAACACTTTACTCTGTGAAAAACCCATTGATTTCAATGACACTACCTGTGAAGTAAAGTACTACTTAATGGAAGTAACAGAGACAAAAACTGGCACTCAGCAATGATGATTAACTATTAATAGGCAAGACTAGGAAGCTCAAATAGCTCTGAACTTGATACCATGTTGAGCGTGGTCCACCCACTCCCCACATTAATGATAGTGGCTTGCAGACATACATTCAAATCCTATTTTTGTGCCATGGCAAATATAAGATTAAATAAATCAAGGCTTCAAAAACTTGAGAAAAGTTAGTTATTATCTGGTCCAAAAATCAATAGAATTAAGTTGCAAGCAATAAACATTCCCTTAAAATATTTCCAAAGTTTACAGACTGCATCCCCCTCAAAAAACAGATATTTCTTTCCAAGAAGTTTGTTTCAGAAATCTGCTACAATTAGAGTTGGTCAGGAATTTGTCAACAAAAGTGTTTTTTCATCAGAACATGTCAATTTGTGAAAACCAAACCTTCACAGAAATGTATCTGTTTCACTGAAACTTTTGTAGGCATTGGATGGAATTTTGAGAGCGAGAGCATGCCATCCCAGAATAGGCAATAACCCATTGGTAGGGCACTCACTTCAAGTCCCTGCTCTGTCTGATCTGGAGCAGGGTAGTGCCCTAAACCACTGGGCTAGTAGCAATTTTGGGATGTGGGGATTTCCACCCCCTCAAAACTTTCAAAAAGTTGCATCTTGTTCTGATGCAGAACAAAAACAGATTTTGAAACCTCAGCATTTTTGATGAACCAAAATTCTTGTTTTCCAGCCAGCCCTGGCTACAATAGCACTGATTAAATGATTAAAGAAAACAACCAGTCAACCACCCCCCTACAAATATATTTCCCGTTCATCAGTGAATTTCTGGCCACTTATATATGGAGAGGGGAGAAGGGCATAAAACAATGACATAGAAAAATCTCCCACTGCCAGATGCAGCTGAAGGTTGTTCCCCTCTTCTCACATAGAATGCCAGGTGCATATGCTCTTGTCAAGGCTGGATCCCCACTTTGAACTTTAGGGTACAAATGTAGGGGCCTGCATGAAAACTTCTAAGCTTAACTACCAGCTTAGCTCTGGTTCCGCTGCCACCATTTCCCAATTCTAGATTCCCACCCTGGGAAGCCCTGAGAAAACCTTTCACCAATTCCCTGGTGAATACAGATCCAAACCCCTTGGATCTTAAAACAAGGAAAAATTAGCCATCCCCCCTCCTTCCTCCCACCAACTCCTGGTGAACACAGATCCAATCCCCTTGGATCTAAAACAAGGAGAAATTAACCTTTCCCCCTCCTTCCCTTTACCAACTCCTGGTGAATACAGATCCAAACCCCTTGGATCTTAAAACAAGGAGAAATTAACCATCCCCCCTCCTTCCTCCCACCAACTCCTGGTGAACACAAATCCAATCCCCTTGGATCTAAAACAAGGAGAAATTAACCCTTCCCCCTCCTTCCTTTCACCAACTCCTGGTGAATACAGATCCAACCCCCTTGGATCTAAAAACAAGGAAAAATCAATCAGGTTCTTAAAAAGAAGGCTTTTAATTAAAGAAAAAGGTAAAAATCATCTCTGTAAAATTAGTATGGAAATTAACCTTACAGGGTAATCAAACTTAAAGAGCTCAGAGGACTTCCCTCTAGTCTCAGGTTCAAAGTACAGCAAACAAAGATAAACACTCTAGTAAAAGGTACATTTACAAGTTGAGAAAACAAAGGAAAACTAACACGCCTTGCCTGGCTAGTTACTTACAAGTTTGAAATAGGAGAGACTTGTTTAAAAAAATGTGGAGAACCTGGATTGATGTCTAGTTCCTCTCAGTCCCGAGAACGAACACCTCACAAACAAAGAACACAAACAAAAGCCTTCCCCACCCCCCAAGATTTGAAAGTATCTTGTCCCCTTATTGGTCCTTTAGGTCAGATGCCAGCCAGGTTACCTGAGCTTCTTAACCCTTTACAGGGAAAAGGATTTTGGAGTCTCTGGCCAGGAGGGATTTTATAGTACTGTACACAGGACAGCTATTACCCTTCCCTTTATAGTTATGACAGCTCTACAGGTCTTTGATGCAAAAATTATTACCAATGCAGAGAAGGTAAAGTTGTAATTTGGGCTGCATGCATGAGCTTAGGCATAATGGTAGATGGAAATGTTGACATTTCAGACATAATGTATTTGTTACCCCTTCACGTTACCAATTGCTGAAGAGCAAGCAGGGGCTGAGGGAAAAGAAAGAAGCACATGGGGAAGGATGGCTAAGCCTTAAAACTGTGAATCATCTAGATGCCACCCAATTACAGGGTAAAGCCCAAGAGATCCAATCAGGGGTCCCGAAGTTCAATAGAAAAAATGTGTATCACACAGTATAACCTGGGGAAGATTCTGGTCATGGTTCTTGGATTCTGTTTGCCCCTGACCCCAGTCCCTTCTCTGGTAATTGTCCACCGGCAGGGGATAGTCAGAACACATCTGTTCCAGCCAGGCCCTCTCACTGTCCCTTGCATTGGAGCCTGATCTACACTACAGAATTAGATTGACATAAGGCACCTTACCTCAACCTAATTATGTAAATGTCTGCACTAGAATGGTGCTCCCACAGATGTAAATTGCACACTACATCCACCTAATAACTCTACCTCTGTGAGAGATGTAGTGCTTAGGTCGATGTAGTTAGGGTGACACAGTGTCTGTGTAGACACTGCGTTACTTACACAGCCTGTTGGCTGACAGCCTGGAGCCTGGCCTCTGGGGCTCACACCCCAGAGCCTTGCTGCTGCCTCCCAGTGAGGGATTAGGAAGTAAGGAAAGCCTGGACTTGGGCTCTCCTCCCCTCACTTCAATCCTTCACTGGGAGGCGCACAGGCTCGGGCTCTCCTTCCCCCCATCCCTCACCGGGGCTCGCAGTGGGAGCTCTTCCCCTCTCTGGGGCTGACAGTCCCAGTTGTGAGCCAGGAACAGGGCTCAATGTCACAGCAGGGAGCCTACCAGCAATGAAATGTACATTTTTGTCAGTCTCACAGCTGCTATTATTTCACATTTAGTCAGTTCCCTATCAGTTCAAGGCAGGGGGAGCAGCAGGGGCTTCAGCTGTGAGTCCTGCCTGGGCTGACAGCTGGAGCCAGAGATGAAAGAAGAAATAATAGCAGCCATGAAACTGACAATAATGTCAATTTCACTGCTGATAGTCTCCCTGATGTGAAATGGAGCCCTGCTCCTGGCTCACAGCTGAGGCTGTCAGTGGAGGGGTGTGTGTGAGGAGGATGGAATCCAGCTGTGAGCCCTGCATGGCTGTCAGTGCCCCATAATGCCCCACTTCAGTGCAAGCGCTCCTGGTGAGGACGCACACCACCGGCAGAAGGAGGGCAGTGTAGGCCAAACAACCAATTTAATTACTACAGTGGCTGTAGGTCAACTTAACTTAAGTTCACCTAATTTTGTAGTATAGACAAGTCCTGGGTCTGTAGGTTGTGTCAATCTAGGAATAGTCTTATGCTGAATCTATTCATGCTAGGAAATACCCCACATAAGGGGAATCCCCACCTAGGGTGATCTGTGTGGTTTCTACTACAGTTGTGACACCTGAGCAGCACAAGACATCAGCAGAGCTGTGACTCTGTCCCTTTTTGTGCAGGAATCTTTTTATTTTAGACAATTAAAAACAATGCCCTGTCTGCTCAGCATGGTTATTAAAGATCCCTTTTTTTTAAATTAAGAACAGGGTTTCCTCCCATATCCACTGAAGTTCATTGTGCTCTGCACTTTGTTATTTTTAGAGCATGTGTACACCAGGGGAAAAGAAGGTGCATTTTTAACACATTAACTAACAGATGTTCAAATCTAGTGTACACGAGACGGCTGTAGTTTTAACATTTGTTTTTTAGTTGAGGTAAATTTTAGTGGGGAGCCCAGGGTTTACCTCAAATAGAACCATAGAAGTGTAGGGCTGGAAGGGACCTCCAGAGGTCATCTATTCCAGTCCCTTGTGCTGAGGTAGGACCAAATAATAGACCATCTCTGACAGGTATTTGTGTAACCCCTTTTTAAAAACCTCCAATTACTGGGATTGCACAACCTCCCTTGGAAGCCTATTCCAGTGCTTCATTATCCTCATAGTTAGAAATACATTACAACTCTACAACCACCATTTATAGACTCTGCCTTGTAATCTAATTGATAACTTCCTGTCACGTACTAAACCACTTCTCTCTCTCCATTGGACGGCAATATTTATTATCGTAGCTCTAATTTCATCCTCTATTTTCCCAGATTCTGGAACCCAGATACTTGAAACTTTTCATTTTCCATCTACTTTCAAGGATAATTCTTCACTGTTCACATTATTGAAATTACATATCATATACTTGTTTATCCTCTGCTTATTTTGAGACCATCTCTCGCCAATACATCTCTACATTTATGAAGATTCTCTCTTCATTGTATAGAATGATATCATCTGCAAATGGCATGCATCAAGGGGCCTCCTTCTGTATCTTCCTTGTTCCCTTAAGTTCATCATTTTGAAGTCAGATTGCTCTCTGGGGTTTTCTTTATTTAAAAGCTGTTCAAACTACTTTATCCATCAACCTTTTATGTGACTATCAATAGTTGCATCTTTGATAAGCTTTACTTCCTTTTTATTTTTAGTACTTCTGTCCAATGCTTTTGCCAGACTATACACTTCTTTTCCCCCTCTTCCTTTGTTCCAAGTCTTTGGAGACCTTTGCTTCTGCTTTTGCAACTTCATTCCTGCCCTATGTCTTTACATCTTTTGTCTTCATCCAGGTCTCATTTGCCAGAATCTAAACTCCCCCCACCCCGATCTTTTATCACTTCTTATACTTCTTCAATGTGTACCACAAGTTTCTTTTTGAATACAGGCTTTCCCTTTTGATTCACTCACAACTTATTTAGCACTCTCCAATATATTTCTTATAAAATTGCAGTTTACCCACTCCTTTCACATGTGGTGCTGACCTCATCTTCTCCATTACCAATTCCCCAAAATCCTTCTCTGTAGTTAGCTTGTAGTTTTAGCCATCTTATCTTTGGTGTTAATCATGTTGCCCTCTGCTTTTCTTTGTACCTTCATTATAAGAAACATGTCTAAGATGCCTTGCTGTCTTTTATTTTCTAGTGGTCTCTAGTACTTAACATAAGAATGGCCCTCCTGGGTCAGACCAAAAGTCCATCTAGCCCAGTATCCTGTCTTCCAACAGTGGCCAGTGCCAGGTGCCTCAGAGGAAATGAACAGAACAGGTAATCATCAAGCGATCCACCCCCTGTCGCTCATTCCCAGCTTCTGGCAAACAGAGGCTAGGGACATCGTTTCTGCCCATCCTGGCTAATAGCCATTGATGGACTTATCCTCCATGAATTTATCTAGTTCTATTTTGAACCCAGTTATGGTCTTGGCCTTCACAACATCCTCTGGCAAGGAGTTCCACAGGTTGACTGCAATGTGTGAAGAAATACTTCCTTTTGTTTGTTTTAAACCTGCTGCCTATTAATTTCATTTCGTGACCCCCTAGTTCTTGCGTTATGAGAAGTATTAAACAATACTTTCTTATCTACTTTCTCTATACCAGTCATGATTTTATAGATCTCAATCATATTTCCCCATCATTGTCTCTTTTACAAGCTGAAAAGTCCCAGTCTTCTTAATCTCTCCTCATATGGAAGCTGTTCCATACCCCTAATAATTTTTGCTGCCCTTTTCTGAACCTTTTCCAATTCCAGTATATCTTTTTTGAGATGGAGCGACCACATCTGCATGCAGTATTCAAGATGTGGGTGTACCATGGATTTATATAGAGGCAACACGATATTTTCTGTCCTATTATCTATCCCTTTCTTAATTATTCCCAGCATGCTGTTAGCTTTTCTGACTGCTGCTGCACATTGACTGGATATTTTCAGAGAACTATCCACAATGACTCCAAGATCTCTTTCTTCAGTGGTAACCGCTAATTTAGACCCCATCATTTTATATGTATAGTTGGGATTATGCTTTCCAATGTGCATTATTTTGCATTTATCAACATTAATTTTCATCTGCCTTTTGTTGTCCAGTCACCCAGTTTTGAGAGATCCTTTTGTAGCTCTTCACAGTCTGCCTGGGATTTAACTATCTTTAGTAATTTTGCCACCTTACTGTTTACTCCTTTTTTCAGATCATTTATGAATATATTGAATGGGACTGGTCCCTGAACAGAGCCCTGGGGGACACCACTATTTCTGAAAACTGTCCATTCTGAAAACTGACCATTTATACCTACGCTTTGTTTCCTATCTTTTAACCAGTTACCAATCCATGAGAGCACCTTTTCTCTTATCCCGTGGCAGCTTACTTTGCATAAGAGCCTTTGGTGAGGGAACTTGTCAAAAGCTTTCTGAAAATCTAAGTACACTATATCCACTGGATCCCCTTGGTCCACATGCTTGTTGACCCCCTCAAAGAATTCTAGTAAATTGGTGAGGCATAATTTACCTTTACTAAAACTATGTTGACTCTTCCTCAACAAATTATGTTCGTCTATATGTCTGACAATATTGTTCTTTATTATAGTTTCAACCAGTTTGCCCGGTACTGAAGTGAGGCTTACAGGCCTGTAATTGCCAGGATCACCTCTGGAGCCCTTTTTACAAATTGGCGTCACATTAGCTATCCTTCAGTCATCTGGTACAGAAGATGATTTAAATGATGGTTGGCGTTAGGTTGGCAGCCGTCTGTAAAAATTGTCCTCAAATGAATCAAGTAAATTAGGGGTATTCTAAAAAGGATGTACAGTGCCCCCATCCAAGTGTTGTGGAAAGTAAGTGAGGGCTACTGTACAACTTTTTACACGTGCAGTTAAAGAAGCCATCCCAGGAAACTAATATCAGACTGTTAAGTTGGAATGTTGGCACACTAACTGGCTGTAGCATAGTACTGAAGAGGAGGAAAGTACAGATAGCAAGTATCCAGGAAACAAAATTGAAAGGGGTGAAGGCCAAAGAGTTTGGGGAATGATACAAATAATTTACCAGGGGGCCTCCAACTCAAGAAACCGAGTAATCATAGCTCTTGATAAAATAAAGGAACAACTGGTACCAGTAAATAGAATTAACACCAGGCTAATGACGGTCAAGTTGGCTTTTGAATGTGGCTTACTAAACATTAGTTAGAGCATATGCACCCCAGTCTGGCTGTGGCAAGGATGAGAAGACAAGTTTCTGGGAAATGTTAGACACTGCTCTTCAACAAATTCCAGGAAATGAGGACATAGTTATTGGCACCGACTTAAACAGACATTTTGGAAGAGACAGGCATGAGTATAGTAGAGTACATGGTGGCCAGGGCTTATAGAACTTTAAATGATGAATGAGAAAGCATATTGCAGCTAATACAAACTTATGACCTAGTGGTATCAAATACAGTCTTTATAAAAAGAGACGAACATCATAGTACTTACAAGAAATTAAGACACTTTTTAAAGATACCATAAAGACACATAAGATTCAACTTCATGTATACCACAAATTAAAAAACATAGTAAGAGAACCAAAAAAGAGCTACCGTGAGTAAACAACAAAGTAAAAGAAGCAGTGAGAGGCAAAAAGGCATCCTTTAAAAAGTGGAAGTTAAATTCTAGTGAGGAAAATAGAAAGGAGCATAAACACTCCTATCAAAGTTAGGCTGACTGGTCTATAATTCCCTGGGTCCTCTTTGCTCCCCTTTTTAAAGATAGGTACTATGTTTGCCCTTCTCCAGTCCTCACCCATCCCTCATAAATTATCAGAATTATTCACTAATGGTTCCAAAATTGCTTCAGCTAGTTCCTTACGTACCCTAAAACGAATGTCATCAGGCCCAGATGACATGAAGACATCTAACTTATCTAAATATTCTTTAACCTGTTCTTTTCCCTATTTTGGCTTGTGTTCCTTCCTCTTTGTTGTCAATAGCAATTAACCTTTTTCATGTTTCAGAGTAGCAGCTGTGTTAGCCTGTATCCGCAAAAAGAAGAACAGAGTACTTGTGGCACCTTAGAGACTAACAAATTTATTAGAGCATAAGCTTTCGTGGACTACAGCCCACTTCTTCGGATGCATATGCATGCATAAGCTTATGCTCTAATAAATTTGTTAGTCTCTAAGGTGCCACAAGTACTCCTGTTAACCTTTTTCATGAAGACTGAAGCAAAATAGGCATTAAACACCTCAGCCTTTTTGATATCTGTTATTGGTGTTCCTTTCCCACCAAGGGGACCTACCCTTTCCCTCATCTTTCTCTTGCTCAAATGTATTTGTAGAACTTCTTAGAACCTCTTCTTCTTGCCTGTTATGTCCACATTCAAATTACAACTTGCTTTGCCTACTCTAGCTGTAAAAAAACAAACCAATTTTCCTAGGCCTCACCTGCATCTGTTAATGTAAGAGATGCCTGCATTTCATTGTTATATGCATTTAGAATGTAAAAACACTTAGGGCCTGATCCAAAACCCATATAAGGTCAATAGAAAGACTCCCATTGATTTCATGATCTTTGAATCAGACTCTGAAAGAGCTTTTGTGAGGAAAGGTACTATGAAAATCATCACTTATTTATTCTATGCAGGAGATGTGAAAAGAGCAGTGAAAAGGATGATGAGAATACAAACAGAGGGATGAAAACTCTTGTGATGTTAGTCTGTTTTTTATTATTCTTTGCTGGTATTGTGGTGAACATTTAAAAAGATTCCCACATAAAAAGGACAATACAAGGAAAAGAGAAGAAGAGAAAAAGAAAGTAAATGTCAGAATGAATGAAAGAAACGGAACCAAGAATTTGGAGTCAATTCTAATGTATAAGACACTGCAAAACCCAATGCCACTCCTGAATTCAAGGGAAAAAGTAAAGAAAGTATCTCAGACATATGAAATTAAATCATAACAGATCCCTGAATCACACTTTGTACTGTACATCCTCAAGATTTTCCCAGTGTGTTTGAGACCTGTCATGAATAGACAGCATCTGGGGAAGTTAAAAGAAAATCGGAACATTCACATTGAATATAAAGCAATAATATTGGAAACACGTAAATCAATGTTTATACAGTTGTGTGGTAAAAGTGTCTGTGATGCAATAAAGGTGTTAACACTTACAAAAGGATATTTTATTCACTGTGTATGATGTGGAGATTGGATTCAATCTCAGACAAATTGGTGACAGAATGCAAGACAAGCTTTTTGAGCAAGATTGAAAATGGCACACACAGAGACATTTTTAAAGTAGTTGCACTTTTCAACAATTCTCAGATATCTGGCTGTGCCAGAAGCTAAAATAATGACCCATGCTAGTGATATGCCAGGAAGATGAACGAAACATAGACACTGGGATGCATTTCAACGGCAGGCCACAATTTATTAAATTAACAGTGAGGAAGGACATTATTCTCTCACTTCCCTCACATACTAGGCTTTTAATTGGGTCCAGTGTGGGGTAAATGGCCTCACACCATATAACTTGGAGTAAATCCTCAACAGTCCAACACCTAGAATTCAGCCCACTTCTTAATCCTCCTGCTTTCCCCGCTGAAAATGTGTTTGAGGGTACATAGAGTCTGCAAAGGCTTAAGGCCTTCCCTTCTTACAAGAAAATTCCCACCAGCCATCTCCCTTGCCTGTATCTCTGGGAGCTGGCTGTTTTAGCCTTCATTGGCATTAGACTGCCTAACTTCTAATTAGAATTTATCAGCTTCCAGGCATTGGTTCTTTTTTGCCTTCCTGTGATAGATTAAAGAGATCTTAATACTCAGTATTTTCTCCCCACGAAGGTACTTACTGTAAGTCAAGTGACCACTCAATCTTTCTGATAAACAGACTAAGTTTTTTGGAGTCACTTACTAAGCCATTTTCTCCAGCCTAAAATATTTTTGTGGCTCTTTCAAATTTTTCAATAGCCTTTTTAAAATGTGGCTGCAGAACTGCTTGCAGTATGCCAGCATTGACCTCACCAATGCCAGATACAAAAGTAAAATCACATCTCTACTCCAACTCACTACTCCCCTATTTGTATATGCAAGACTCATATTAGTGACTTTTACCATAGCATCACACTGAGAGCTCATTTTCAGTTGCTTAGCCACCATGACCCCAAAACCCTTCAGAGTCACTGCTTGCCAGAATACAGTCCCCTATTCTGTAGGCCTATAGTCATTGTCCCTAGATGTATAACTTTGCACTAGGTTGTGTTAAAACTCATTTTGTTTGAATAGGCCCAGATTACCAAATGATCCAGGCTCCACTGTATAACAGTCTTGTCTTCATAGCTATTTTATTATTACACAAACCTTAGTGTCAT
Organism: Trachemys scripta elegans; assembly: GCF_013100865.1. Taxonomy (NCBI): domain Eukaryota; kingdom Metazoa; phylum Chordata; order Testudines; family Emydidae; genus Trachemys; species Trachemys scripta. The sequence continues at coordinate 100,594,419 of NC_048304.1, read as the reverse complement.
CCTCACATTTTTTCAATGGTGATTTTATAATTACTTCTAGATCATCGATGAAAATATTGAATAGTATCGGCCCTAGTACTAATCCCTGTGCAATCCCACTAGAAACATCCCCTTTCAATAATGTTGAAGAATAAGTTTTTAATCCATTTAACATGTACTCTATTGATATTGTATTGCATTATTTTTTTTAATCTGAATGTACTGTACCTTTCAAAAATATAAGCATATTACATCTACATAGATCTATTTTTATATAACCATGTAGACTGGCATTAATTATAGTCTTAGACTTTACTTTTTTTTACTAATAGAATCCTGTATGAGCTTTTTCATTATTTTGTCTGGGATTGATGTCAGGCTAATTGGCCTATAGTTACCTAGGTCATCCCTTTTGACCCTTTTTGAATATTGACACATCATTAGCAGTCTTTCAATCTTCTGGAACTCCCTGGCCTTTCAAGATTTATTAACAATGAACATCCGTGGGCCAGAGATCTCCTCAGCCAAGTATTTTAGGACTCTTGTGCAAGTTATCCAACCCAGCCAATTTAAAAATGTTTTTCCTAATAGATGTGTAACATCCTCCTTAGTTAATAAAGGACTGGAAAGAACTTCATTTTCATATGATGCTAGTAAACCATCCTCTTTCTTTTAAAATACAGACAAAATATTTATTGAACTTTTTTTTCTTTTCTGCATCATTATTAATAATTTTACCCACTCCTTTTAGTAATGGGCCTATGCCAATAATAGGATTTTTTTTCTTCCTAATATGATTAAACGCCTCCTTATTTTCCTTAGCTCTGCAAGCCATGGATTTTCCCTTGATGTCCTTAGATTCCCTTTTCAGTTTTCTCCACTTCATAACTTTTTTTTTTTATTTCTACTTGCTGCCTTCCTTTTGCTACTGAACCAGGATGGGTTTTGGGCCAAAGTTGTAATTTTTCTTGATTGTGGATTTGTGGTTTGTTGGCCACCTAATAAACTCTTCTTTAAAAAACAGCGTCCAATTTTCATTCACTTTTTGTCTAATATTTTCCTCCCAATTAATTTTGCTTATAATTTTCCTCAATTTAGGGTAATTAGCCCTTTTGAAGCACCAGTCCTCCGTTTGCCAATATTTAATGTAATCAGATCATGAACACTGGTCTCTAGACAACCAGTAATCTCCAGTCCAATGATTAATTGATCTTTATTAATCCAAAATAGAGATCCAAAGTAGTTACCTCATGTTAGGTGCACTACCTTTTGTGTTAGGAACTTATCTATAATTTTTAGAAACTCTGCAGTATGTCTCTCTCAAACTGAAGTCCTTCATAATTACACCATTTTACTTTCCACACATTACAGACAGGTGCTTATAGAGTAACTCAGCCTGTTCTCTGGTTTGAACTGATTGTCTGTAACAGATCCCCGCCAGTTCCCATTCCCCAACTGAGTTTTGTTAGTTACTATAGTGATCCATATGCATTTAAGATCCTGTGTTTGAGTTACCACTAACTCTGAAACAGGTAATGAAGTTTCTACGCAGAGTGCCACCCTCACTTTTTTCCCCACTCTATCCTTCTTGAGCTGGTTATAACCAGTGAATTTAACATTCTAATAACGTGATTCATCCTATCACATTTCAGTAATGCCAATTAGATGAGAAGAAATCTGATATATTTACTTCAACTACAGAGAGGCAGGGTGGGCTAGTAATAGCGGCAAGATTGTCCCTGGATGTCTGGGAAGGCTTTAAATTGGGAGGTGGGATGAGAAGTAATCAGCTCTCCATTCCCCCTCCCACATGGGGTAGGCGGAGAAGCTCCTCCCCTCATGTGTACTTTGAGGTACAAAGAAGGGCTAGGAGAAGCACTCCTCCTACATTTTGGGTGAGGTCTTGGACACTGAGTCTGAGTGGACTATGTTCAGGGCCTCAATCATTGAGGCAGCCATGAAAAGCTGTGGCTTGAAGGCAATTGGTGTCTGTCATGGTGGCAACCCTAGGACTCACTGGTAGACTCCAGGGGTGAGGGAAGCTGTCAAGTCAAAGAAGGAAGCCTTCTGAGCAATGCTCATGAACCGGGCTCCTGAAACGGCTGAGAGATACCAGCTAAGAGGCTGGCTAAGAGGGCTGCGGCTGTGGTGGTCGTTGAAGTGAAAGCCCCAGTTTTGCAGGAGTTCGGAGAGACCATGGATAATGAGTACCAGGCAGCCTCAAAAAAGGTGTTCTGCCATTTGTCACCTTAGGAAGGGTTAGCAGGAGGTTGCCCAGACTGTAGTCAGAAAGGGTGCTGATACGCTGACTTCGAGTTAAGAAATCATTAAGAGGTGGAAGGAGCACTTTGAGGAACTCCTCAACCCAATGGACACACACCCCTTCCAGGAGGAAGCACCGGAAATCTCTGGTGAAATCGGATCTATTTCTGATGCTGAGGACAATACTGCGATAAAGTGCCTTCATAGAGGTAAGGCAGCAGGGGTGGATGAGATTTGCTCAGAGATGTTGTAAGCACTGGACATGTTGGGGTGTTGTGGTTAACACACCTCTTCAATGTTGCGTGGAAGGCGGGTGCAAAGTACCTCTGGACTGGCAAACTGGGGTGGTGGTCCCAATCTTTAAGAAAGGAGACCAGAGGGTGTGTTCCAATTATAGAAGGATGACACTCCTCAGCCTTCCTGGCAAAGCCTATGACACGGTGCTGAAGAGGAGATTATACCAGTTAGTTGAACCTCAGATTCAGGAGGAACAACACGGATTCCATCCCGGCAGTGGAACAACGGATCAGTTCTTTGCTCTCTCGTAGATACTTGAGGGGTCTACTACTACTACTATGGGAGTTTGCTAATTTGGCCTACCTTTGTTTTGTAGATCTGGAGAAGGCATATGACCATGTTCCCCGAGATGTCTTGCGGGAAGTGCTGCTGGAGTATGAGGTACCGGTGACGCTTTTGCATGCTATCCAGTCCCCTCTATTCTTGGAGTGAGTTGCGCTCGTATTCTTGGAATTAAGTCAAGTTTGTTCCAGGTGGGCGTTAGACTCTACCAAACTTGTCCCCACTCCTGTTCGTAATTTTCATGCACAGGATATCAAGGCACAGCCGAGCAGTGAAGTGCATCTGGTACAGGGACTCAGAGGTGGCATCTCCGCTGCTTGCAGATAATGTTGTCCTTCTTGTTTCTTCAGACTGCGATCTCCAACACACCCTCAAACATTCAGCTGCTGAGTGTGAAGCAGCTGGGCTGAGAATCAGCACCTCCAAATTAGAGGTTATGGTCCTCTCCTGGAAGAAAGTGGACTGCTCTCTCCAGGTGAGGGGGGAGCAGCTGCTCTTAGTGGAAGAGTTCAAATATTTAGGGGTCTTGTTCACAAGTGATGGTAAGCAGGAGTGTGAGATTGACCAGTGGATTGGTGCAGCGGCAGGGATGCGGGCGCTGTACCGATCCATGGTGGTGAAGCAGGAGCTGTATTCTTGGAAAAAGCTCTGTGTTTACAGGTCATTCTACATCCCCATCTATGGCCATGAACTTTGGGTAATGACCGAAAGGATGAGATCACAGGTACAAGCAATGGAAATGAGGTTTCTCCGCAGGGTGGTTGGGCTTACTCTCTGAGATAGGGTGAGGCCCTCGGCTATATGGGAGGGCCTCGGAGTACAGCTGCTACTGCTGCAGAGTGAGAGGAGCCAGCGGAAGTAGTTCTGGCACCTGATAACAATGCCTGCTGGGAGACTTCTGTTGGAACTGTACCAGACACATCCCACTGGGCTGAGGCCCCGACGCCAACCCAGGACACACTGGAGGGATTATATCTCCTGGGTGGCCTGGGAATGCTGGGGAATCCCCCAGGAAGAGCTGGAACCTGTTGCAAAGGAAAAGGAGGTCTGGTCCTCCTCTACTCTCCATGCTGCTGCCACGACCCTCATCAGGAAAAATGGCATAAAGGAAAAAGAAGAAGAGGGGCTAAGCTTTAGCATACCTGAGCATGAAATCTCGCTCCCACACTCCTCCTCCCACGAGTTGGCCATTCCTCTGCTGATACAATCAAATTCCCCTCTTCTGCAAGATAGGGAGGGGTTTTTAGATTATTATAAATGTCTCTGGGCTTGTATCAGAATCTTTTTAGCACCCATCTACTTGAAATGTTGCCCTTTTAAGGTACTTGATATTGGACACCCAAAAATCATTAGTCATCTTTGGAAATCTGGAATCTGAATATCCTGAGTATGGATTACGTGCATATTTATTTTTCATTAGATATTTTTCCTCTTCCCTTTTTCCACATTTCCCTACTCTTTCTCGGGCCTCCTAGCTCTTTCTCTCCTATGATCTTTACACATAGATGAAATTCAAGTTGGAGTCAAACTCTCAAACACACAACATTCAAAGGAATTTGAAATTATGCAGAATGAGTTTACTTATTTTTCATTAATAAAAATCGGGTATACTGCCATGGTAGATTCATAATTTTGGCTGGATACTTAGCCTAGAACATGGTTCCTTGAGAACACTTTCCTTCCCATACCTCCATCCAAACATTATACAATGCATATCATCCAGTACTGAACCATGACTCATTTTAAGATATTCTACTGGATAGGTGGTTATGCTATCTGAGTTGACAATGGATCTTCCACTGTAGAATATATAGCTTTCCTTATGGAATGCAAGTTTTTCCTTGTTTTTATGATCAGTATAAAGCATTCATTTAAGAAATGAAAAAAAAAATTGAACTGCTTTTCTTTTCTTTTCTTTTTTTAAATGAGTGAAGAACAGGAATTCTGATTTCCTATGTGAAATATTTCCTCTGGCTACCAGTTCCTAGTTGAGGATTTAAACATTGGTCATGCAAGTGATCCCACTTGCTTCAACTGGACCACTTACATAAGTAAGGAGAAAGGATTGTTCCCTTTGGGGTAATTGCTTAAAATGTGTTAGGAATAAATAAGGTTCGGAAATGCACAAAGGATCTTCAAGTATGTGAATACGCAAGGAATGTAGAGTTGAGCCTGACATAAGTAAACACTTTGGAAAGTCCACAAGGTCTTATACTACCCTTCCCCATCCAGCTCTTCGAAAATTGTGTTAGACATCTGGGGTAATAAGCTAGCACATTGATTATTTCTATTCTCCAAACAAAATGCTGCCAATTCGGACCATGTTAATATATAATGTATCAGAGCCTCAGCACTCTGACAGTGTACTTCACTCATATGTTATCAGAGCCACACTGATCATAGCTGACAGATGATATACTGTTGTACTTCATGCACAGTGCCATTTCTCTTAAGGTGTAATAGTGTAGTAGAGCCTAAGAATGATATTAATCTACTGATGTATAGTACAAATCTCTAACATAACCCCCACTCCTGCCCCTGCAAGACACACTCACCCACCCATCGACGGAAACACCATTCTGGGAGGATTCTGTCTTAATGCACATTTTTAGCTTAAAGATTTGCTAGGCCAAAAAATTTAATGAATAGTGCATAAAACATACTGTACATTAAGGTGATGCTGCTGCATATTGTTAATACATGATTTGCACATGAAAAGAAACTTCTGGTTAAACTGTATTTTGGCTTGTATGCTCAGATATTTCAGAATGCACATACCAGCAGTGTATGAGTTAACATTTAGTATAATATTTGTGGCCTGGTAGGCCTACCCTACTTGTGAGCCTAACTATGGGAAAGTACGTACAAGTTTATAAAGTGTCACAATAACCTATAACAATATGAGATAGATAGGAAAAGATGCAACAGGGAGACAAATTTAATTTGTCCAAACAAAAAGGAGTATTGATCATTCAAGGACTAAGACCATGCCTCATAAACAAAAGAAGTATGGGACTGGAAAATAATGGACAAAAATTGGTGGAAATTAAGCCTGATTAGTGGACAAAATAACGAGAGGATGGGCTTTTCTCCCTTTCCAGCATCCTCAGAAAGAGACTTTGTGAATGAAAATTGGAGTAGGTGAATGGAACCATTGCTGACTGAAAATCTACCATCATTACTTTCACCATAAATTCCACTGTGTCTCCTGGAACCCCAAGATACCTTGTAACACTGTCTGACCTTTCTCCTAATCCTGAGAGATGCCCTGACCAGACTGGGCCAGATAGAGGGACATAGATGACATCATCATCTCCAACAGCTCTGTCTAAATCCTGAACACCATATGGGATGTGAGACTTTGTCCTACTGCTCCTTGGGTGTTCTTTTACATTCCCCACTTCATTTCTTCTGTTTCCTGTCCCTCTCCTTTTGTCTTCTATCTAAAAAGTCTGGCTTAATTGGCCAAAACTGCATATTTTGCAACACTGATGTAAGCTTGTGACCAGAAAGGCAACTAAAAGCAATGCCTTGGTGCAAGTTTGCCAGGTCTTAGAGTGGCCAGTAAGACCATGTGCCATGTCTGTATTTTTCCAGCAATGAGGTTGCAAGCAAGAGGCAACACTAGAAACAGCAGCTGCATTTTCAATCTTTGCTGTTATTTTCTCTCCCATCATGTGTGTGTGTGTGTTTTTCCCCCATAGGAAATGGGATCAGACTTTAACAACTCCAGTCCATCTCAACTTACTTTTTCTCTTTTTGCCCAAAAGACCAGTTATTACCATGTAAAGAGGCTGTCAAACAAGTTTTTTCTTCCTTCTAAGGGCTCTAAAGAGAACAAGAGCTGTCAAAATGAAAGTCTTACTTAATACTTTATGTTTCAAATGCTCAAACTGTTTTCCCTTCGTTTCTGTATCTTTAATAAAAAGGAAAAAAGATTTTTAATAATGTTTGCCATGGTACTAAGCAAGCTGAAGTCTCTCTATACCAAACCTCAAACGTGGTTAATGATATTTCATGCAGGACATTGACAGGGTCACATTAAAACCCTTATCTTTTTGACCCATGTATGCCATCTTAATGAATACAACACATTTTTGTGGATATGTGATTTCAAATAAAATTATGAAACATGAGAGAAAAATATCAAGCATAATTAGATTTTTAATAGGTTCATTTATACATATATAAAAGAACAAACAATGAAAAGTAATAGTTGTTCTGTGTTACAAGGACTGGAATAGTGAACATATTGCTCCGGTGATCACAATTTTAATTTTATCACCACCAGTTCACCTGCAAATTGCTCTGCTTTTACTATAACATATTTCTCCATTTTTGTGCACTGGCCATGGAGTTTATTATTCAGAGCAGTTGCCTGAATAATGGAAAAATGAGCAACCTGAGGCACACAGACAGCTATTTTATAATTGCACATACTGCTGTGGGTTGCCTCCTCATTGTCTGATAGCATCAGGTGCTTAGATGTATGCAAAATATGCTTTGTATCTGGCCACACACTTACCAAGGTTGATATTCCTGGTCTCTGACAGGAAATTTAACAGAGAAAAAGCTAAATAGATCAAATACCTTTTGTCTTGTTTTTTCCTTCATACATGATATAATATCGGTGTTACTGCAATATTTCACAAGTGCTAGCTTTTTGAAAGATTGTATTAAGAAATTGACTGAGTTTAATTATAGGCTTTCATATCATTTTCCATAGGCATATTGGAGGGTCTAAGACATAGAAATATGACTCTTACCCCATTTTCTGCATAAAAGTGTACCTACTGGGCCATATTAATCTCTGGTGTAACTCCACTGAGGTCGAAGAAACTCCAGCAGGAGTGAATTTCTCCAGTGTTCTCAAAAGTCAACTCCATAGTGTTTCAAATCATCTGAATAATTCTTCAATCTGTGTAATTTTATAAACAATTGAAGAATCATCCAACATGTCTCATTTTCTTATGTACCATAGACACACCAGAACACTTTGTACCCTTTAAATGACATGCTTGGTGATATCCATCAACATATTATGCTCTTTTATATTAGCTGACTAAAGTAATGTTTACTTAATAATATTTAGACTTACATAGACTTCATATTAGAGTTGGTTGAAAATTTTTAATGGTAAACTTTTTTTGACAAAAAGTGGCTTTTCGCAAGTATCAAAATTTTGCTTCTGTCAAAATGTTTCAGTTTTTAATATTTTTTTAAACTAAAAAGAATTTGCCACGAAAAAAGAGAAAGAGAAAAAGCAAAAGGGGAGGAGGGACAAAAGAAACTAAACATTTTGGTGCGTTTTGCTACAGATTTTCACTGATTTAAAAATATAGTGAAACATTTGAACAGATTTGTTGAAACCAGCCTGTCACCATCACATCAACTGTTTAGTTGTAAATATATTGCTGTCTATCCTGCTTGGGTGGGTCCCTGATTATGGAGAAAGCCATTGTATACATGAAGGGTGAGATACTCAAAGCTATGGTAATGCTCTAATGCTGACATCACCTATATGGTCACTGGCCACACTAGAGCAGGGCCACTTTAAGAAAGAACATGAAAAATAGTATCTTTCAGTAAGCCATCTTTGACTTCAGCATCTTATAATTAAGAAATAAAAGGCTCCAAAATACCCTTCCCTGATGGTTTGGAATATCTTTAAACTCTGTGGAAAATCATAATAAATTATTAATGATAGCAACTAAGTGCTCCTCACTGAATGAGAGATGGTACAAAAGTAAGAGCTGCCTTTTGTAAAAATGGGCAGAACTCTTGCAGAAGCCCAAAATGACATTTTCTGGGGCATGTAATTGACAACTATATACATGTTTAAGATGTAGAATCATAGAATATCAGGGTCGGAAGGGACCTCAGGAGGTCATCTAGTCCAACCCCCAGGGCCGGCTACAGGCACCAGCAAAACAAGCAGGTGCTTGGGGTGGCACATTTCTAGGGGCGGCATTCTGGCGCCGGCCATCATAAGCGCCGACTCCGGGGCATGGGGAAAAAGTGCCCCCACCACCCCAGCTCGCCGTTCCAGCTCACCTCCGCTTGCATCCCTGAGCGTGCCGCCGCCGCTCTACTTCTCCCCCCTTCCTCCCTCCCTCCCAAGCTTGCCGCGCGGGAAACAGCTGTTTCGCGCAGCAAGATTGGAAAGGAGGAAGGGAGGAGAAGCCGAGCGGCGCGTCCTCGGGGAAGCGGTGGTGGTGGAGAGGTGGTGAGCTGGAGCAGGGAGCGGTTCCTCTACCCCCCGTTACTTCCTGCGCCCCCCACCCTTGCTCACCTCTGCTCCGCCTGCTCCCCTGAACGTGCCGCTGCTACGCTTCTCCCCCCTCCCTCGCCTGAGGGGGGAGTGGAGAAGCGGAGCGGTGGCGCGCCCGGGGGAGCAGGTGGAGCGGAGGTGAGCTAGGGCGGGAGGTTGCGGGGGGCCCGCAGGAAGCAATGGGGGTGGAAAATGCAGCACGCCCGGGGGAGGAGGCGGGGCTGGGGATTTGGGGAAGGGGTTTGGAAGGGGTGGAGTTGGCGTGGGGCCAGGGGCAGGGGGGCATGAAAAAAAAGGGGGGGCAACCAAAATTTATTTTGCTTGGAGCAGCAAAAATCCTAGAGCTGGCCCTGCCAACCCCTACTCAAAGCAGGGCCAATCCCTAGAGAGATTTTTGCCCCAGATCCCTGAATGGCCCCCTGAAAGATTGAACTCACAACCCTGTGTTTAGCAGGCTAATGCTCAAACTACTGAGCTATCTCTCACATTTACTATTTTGGCCAAATCAAACCAGAACCTTTGTGTCCTGATTCTTTACTAATAAGAATCTCTGCTTCTTCCCATATCTTAAATGTATCCAAGAGACATGCTTAATGGGCATGTTATAAACAACAATCCCATCCTAAAGATCACAAGGGTTAACCATAAGATTAACTTTAAGATTTTTGAAAGCACAGATGACAAAATCCATTATGTCTGCTAAGCAAGTGATGTGTTTTGAGTTCTCTTGGAAGGTCACAAGAAAGAATTTTCTTTATACATGAGATATTGTCTGTGTCATATATTAGCATGCCCTTACAGACAATTCAACATTTTGACAGATTTCTGGATATTCAGAGTAAGCAAAAATATAGAGAAATATAGTAAATATTTTTTTTGGCCAAAAGACATACGTAGGACATCGTCACCCATGTGTAGGACATAGTCACCCACTATGCAGTCATGTAATTCCTTGTTTCTTTGTCTGAGTCAGTGTTATACTGTATGCTCTGAAACTAAGCAAAGAGATAGAAAACACCACTGCTGCAAAGTGGAAGGTTAGCTTAGAGGCTCTGGCAACATTAATTTATTAATGAAAGTATTATTATTTTTAGCATTACAGTAATGCCTAAGAGCTCATTGTAGTAGGAACTGTACAAACACATAGTACGAGACCTAGGGGTGCTGGAATAAGGGATGCTGCAGGTGCGGCAGCACCCCCAGGCTTGAAGTGGTTTCCATCATATTCAGGGTTTACAGTTTTAGTCAATGACTTTCAACACCCCCACTATAAAAATTGTTCCAAAGCCACTGAAAAGACAGTCCCAACCTCGAATAGCTTAAAATAGCTTAAAAGATTGCCAAAGTGTGGCAGAGGAAAGAGATGCAAAGTGTTAAATATCTCAAAGTTAAGAGCACACAACTGAGGATACAAGCATGTGTGAGTCAGATCCTCAGCTGGGATATGTCAGTATGGCTTGTTGTACCTGCAATTTTCTAGGTGCCTAAAGGCTGGGCATTGTGCCACGGAGCACCGAAATGCCTTAGTCACTTTGTGGATCTAGGCCTTGTGGCTAATGGTGAGTACCCCCAAGTGTTCACCTCATTTACATTCACTGGTATGGCTTTCATGAGGCTGCCAACTTTAAGTGAGAATACTTCTCTGAATGACTGAACAACAAAAGAAAGGGTATTTCAGTAGTGGGTGGTAAAAATGAATCCAAACCTTTAATCTACTTGCAGGTACATCCCCATTTAACAGATATATGCCAATTTACAACTGAGGATCTGAATCAATGTTTTTTGAGAGTGCAAAATAAATTCACTAAAAACAAGAGTAGGAAAATGTACTTTTTGATTAAGAGGTATAGACAAATGGATGAGACAGTCTCAGATTACTAACAACCCATTAAGGTGTGATAGTAAGTAAAATTTGCCAGTTTTAAAGAAGTCTTTCAAATAATTGTGGCATTAACTCCAAGTTTCATTTTTACTCAGGTTAAGACATAGCTGATTGAAAGTGACCTAAGGGTACATTTGAATGAGGTGATCTAATAAAGAATCCTAACTACAGCATCTGTGATGGTACAGCACATCTAAGTTTTTATCAGCATAAAATGACATTAGCAATGTGTTCTCAAGGCAAAAGACAAATACATGCACAAAATAAATGTCAGTCAAGAAATCCTATAGCACACTCTTGGAAAGTCTGATTACTTTAGAGAAAAAAATAATTATAAATATCAATGCAACCAATAAGTTTTGAAACTCTGAAATAAAATTATTCAGTCTTCTTACTGTATTAGACATAGACTTGTGAGTTCTATTTTATTTTGCTTGGTAGTTCACTTTGTTCTGTCTGCTATTACTTGGAACCACTTCAATCCTACTTTCTGTATTTAATAAAATCACTTTTTACTTATTAATTAACCCAGAGTATGTATTAATACCTGGGGGGGGGGGGAACGACAGCTGTGCATACCTCTCTATCAGTGTTATAGAGGGTGAACAATTTATGCTTATACAGGGTAAAATGGATTTATTTGGGGTTTGGACCCCATTGAGAGTTGGGCATCTGAGAGTTAAAGATAGGAACACTTTTTAAGCTGCTTTCAATTTAAGCCTACAGCTGTTAGGGGATGTGGTTCAGACCTGTGTCTGGGTTTGCAGCAGGCTAGCGAGTCTGGCTCAAACCAGGAAGGGCACTGAAGTCCCAAGCTGGGAGGTCAGGGAAATTAGGGGCAGAAGTAGTCTTGGCACATCAGTTGGCAGCCCCAAGGAGGTTTCTGTGATCCAGCCCATCACAGACACATTTTCATGTAAGGCATTGGATAGAGAGTCAGGTGCACTGAGTTATAATCCCAGTTCTTCCACTGGCCTAGACATGTTCTCTGACCTAGGGCATGCCACCTCTCTGGGCCTCCGTTACCCTCCAACTGCATGTCATCCTTGTCTCTTTAGATTACATGTTCTTCAAGGCAGGGATAGTCTCTTAATATGTTGTGTACAGTGCCTACCATAATGGGGTCCCAATCTCAGATGGGAATTTAGATGCCACTGAAATGGAAACAACAACATAAGGAAGCTTCCATTAAACTCCTTGTGTAGTATCTTTGTCTGGCTAAACAGAGCTTTATGTTTCCATCAGGCTCAAAGGATTACCTTTCAGAAGCACTAAATGTGCTAATAAAAATATTAATCCAGAAGAGTGCCAACAATTTCCATATTAACACAGAATGATGGTGAGCTCTCTTACAAAGTTAGTGTGACAAAGAAATTTGAAACCTCAACTGGCACAATTAAAATGCATGCTCTGGGAACTGACTAAGTAGCTTTTTTGTGGAAATGCAAGAATTCAAGAGCGCCTCTGAATTCACTGCTGTCCCTTTTCAAGGCCTGAAGAAAAGGAATGAAATAATTCGAGTAGTTCTTCTATACAGTCAGGAGTGCAAAAGGTTGAGTTAGAGAGATGATTGAAATGGTCTGCAGTTTAAAGAAAGTGTGTAACTGAAGACTTTTCACCGGAATATGATTCTCAGATCAATTATAAAGACACCAAATAAACACAGAAGTTAACTATGAAGATTTTCATCAAAGCTTCATAGTATTTTCCCACATATTTAGATTTTTTTCATTTTTTGACAAAAAAGATGCAGCACCCTCCATGCTATTGCTGATAGTTTTCTTCTTACGAATGCTTTTTTTGCTTTTTCCAGTTGATATCCAACATATCAGATAAACTCTTCTGCTACTTGATTGTTTCAAAGAATGCCAGGTAGATTTGGAATAAGAACATAGAGGCAACTAGAGTTGCATTGAAATCCCTGCTCCAGAGGGTCTCCTACATTCCCAGTGAATGTCCTTACAATTGGGCTAAAGGTTGGGGGGGGGGGGCATGGATGGCATCTAAATCTCCTTAAAAATGTTTTTGGCCTAAGGTATTTGGCAAATTCATGTAAAATCTGTCATTCAGGTCACAATTCTGGTTTGGTTCAAACTGCATTTTTCAGTGAATACATTATTCATTCAAACAATTTTGCCCAGCTCTAGACAACGTGCACAGACTTTCATCTCTTCAATATGCCCCAGTACTTTCTGTACATAGCTGGAGTGCTCCATAAGGGTTGAAAACTTTTTCTTTCTTCCCCTTTGTAGTAGGATAGTATAATAGTACTATTATAAAAGTCTGTAATGAAAAGCACACTGGCATACACAAAGCAAGATTATGGCAAAAAATGTTTTAAAATCTGTAGTCTTTGAAGTGGGCAAACAATTGTGCTATGCAACCTCCACAATTGCAATTTTAATTGTATATCTTCTCTCACCCTTTGGGGATGTTCCCAGTGACCTGCCGACAACAAAGAACATTTTTGTTTTGTAAAAAGTAATAATTGCTAGATTGCTTCCTTTCTACTGTTCACTGGGAAACTGCATTCTGTATAACTGTGTCCTCTTGCACAGTCAAAACTTTGTCATTTGGGGCCTGCGCCAAAGACCACTGAGGTCCATGGAAAACTTTAGATCAAGCCAGTAGTTAATGCTGTTTGGGCTTCAGTTTTCATGTTTGCGCCCTTCCTAATGTGCTTAATGTAAAATTTATTTTGCCATCTCTTCACTGGTGAAACAGACATGTCCAATGTCCTTCCAGCAGTGAATCCGTTCATATGACTTGGTTAATAAATAAGTAAATATACAAGTGGTGAAATCAAGTGAACAGCTCTGGAGGTTCACCTCTTTATAGAGTTAGATGATATTTTGAAAAAGTACGGTAAGCCTTTTTACACAAGAAGCAATCACCTGATTTTTCAATATATCAGCAGTGGCATCTTTTAGAAACATAGCATGTATTTCAGAAAGTAATTTCTCTATTTCAAGACTCTGACATCTATAGTAGGCTTGTTGAGCTTCACATCAAAAGGAAACCTAGGGAGCCAAGGATAAGATGTAAAAGAACACAGCTGAGCAGGAAGAAAATCATCAAGCTTTTCATTTAATTTATTTATTTTAAGAGTGTGACTGTAAAAAGAAGTCAGTTCATTAACATTTAATTCCAGGACTGAATGTATTCTGCGTTTCATACACTTCACAAGATGCTAAGATGTTTTCAGATACCATATCAGATAAACAAGTCAGATAGTTTTTTCTTTTACTGTCACTAAAGTTGATCTTAGCTCTCTTGTATCTTTCTGGAAATGATCTTTAATAACCAACATGCTGCAAACTACAATTCTTGTTTGTTTAGCAAGAATACCTGGATAGTCCTTATTTCTCAAGCAGTTACCTGGGATATTCTGAACTCTAGATACCATTTCTTTAAAGTTGGAGGAGAAACTTTCTTCTCCAATCTGATTTTAAAATTTGCCTGGATTAAATAAGTGATACTGGTGAAACAAATTAGTGACTGAAAGATAGTGAGCCTGCAAACTATTGAGCACCCTAGTGGTTGAGAGCATTCAGCATCTTACAGGACTAGTCTCAGCATGTCTGTCTCCATAATATGTAGTGGCAGTGAGTTCCACAGATTAATCATGTATTTAAAATTATTTTTCCCCATGTAGGTGGATATATTTCCTATTAAATCAAGGCCATCCGAATAATGTATTCAATTTTATTACTTCTATTTATCTTAACTGTATTATTTAATCATGTTCAGTAATTTTTTTTTAAATTTTACTTTTGAGATCAAAATAATTTCACTCTGCACTGTGTTTTTATTTCAGCACATTAAAAAAAGCACCCCATGTTTTTACATGGAGAATATTTTGATATATGAATGTTCAAATCTAGTTAAAGTTCATTTGCTGTGATCTGTGGTGCCCTCCTAGGACATATATTCATTGTTCTGCAAATCCAGCAAATGGCAGTACAACTTTCAGGTATATGATATTCATTAAAAAAAAAAAAAAAAAATTACTGCTTACTGCTGCATGCCAATATCTGACCACATATTTCATTACAAACTTCAAATATAGGATTGAGGAAGGGAAACCATTTTTAATTTACCATAAAGTAATAATTTAAAAATGTATTTTGTTGTATTAATTTATGTCAGAATAGCTCTAAGCAAGGTGCAATACACATCAATTGGTCAGATTCATAGTCTAGTATGGCAGAACTGCTCATACTAATACTCCTAATGAAGTAAAGTATTGCCATAAAAACTACCTTTTTGCATGTCCTCTGCATTCAGTGCCACTGCATACATTTGAGAAATGGATAAAAAGCCATACATTGATAAGGACCTTATTTTTTCCCTGAATTATTCAGATGGGGACTGATCAAAAGCCCATGAAAGTCAAGAGAAAGACTCCCAGTGGGCTTTGGGTGAGGGCCATTGGCTCAATCTTACAACTGCTGGAAGTGAAGATGCTCAGAATCTGCAGGAGTTGCTCAGCACTGGAGCTCTGCAAAATAACCAATTTTTTGGTTTGGTAACCAAGACAAAACAAAAATAAAATAAAAAAATAGATGCATTCTTGGCTAATCCAGAAACAAAACCAAAATATTTTGAATTTCTCAGGAACACCAAAGGCCTACAAAAAAATTAATTTCATGTTATATATGTGTGCATGCCCCCTCCCAATAGGGATTTAAATCTGAAATGCTCCTGACTTTACATAGTAGAAGATACTTTACCTTCTCGCGGCATAGCAGTGGTTGAATGTTGCTCCTCCACAGGGTTTTACATGGGATGGGTGGGTCCACATACAAGGGAATGAGATGTTAGAAGCTGGTGGGTGGCCATGCTACAGGCAGCACTGCTACTATCATAATATATAATGATATTTCCATACCAGAATCACAGGCCTCTAATCATTTTCATATTTAGAGGGAAAGCTTGGAAACTATTAGGCTCATTTCTAATTTCAGTGCAGCAGGGGACCTGCTATTTCCTCTGTTAGCACAAATGGAATGAGTAGCAAAATATTCTTCCTGCCCACATTTTTATGTATATTATCATGCTAGAAGGGAAGTAAATATATTATAGTTATTAGGGTTTATTTTAAGCAGTTTTTTTTAAAGCCTAGCAAAACAATATCAGAAAGTTTGTTTTATGAAGAATATAAATATGAATTGAATAGTGTTCTTGCAAAGTTTGTACTGAATTCTCTGAATAAAAAAGAAAAAGGCAAACTGTCACTTGTTGCTAAGTAACCAAAGAAGCTCATTTCTCTTCAAGGGAAAGCAATTAGGCCTTTTAACCTATTTTAATGGGGAAAAAATCCATAAAATTTAGACTTGCTTGCTGGTTTTCGAGTCTGCAAAGTGCTTGTTTCCAGAGGTACCCGTAAAGTTAATTTCAAGTGCGTTGTAGAAAGCAAATATTTCCTGGTCCTTCCTCTTCTCATGCTAATTGCCTAGGGAGTAGGAATCCCAAACTCATATTCTCCTTTAGGACCAGTGTCATTTCACATGAAACATTACTATAAAACACATCTTGACATTACAAACAATTATAACACATACACAGCAACTATGGTCAGTTAGTGGTATGGAAATCCAAAACTAACTACACATTTGCAAATGGGTTCTTCATTTTTTTTAAAAGCTAAAGTTGTGGATTATTCTGTGCAGATATAGCAGAGTTTTTAATCAACAATAGAGCTCTAATTTCTTGGATACTAGTGAACAGCAATATATTTTTACCAGGTAAATCCTGGACTAATTTTTTTTCCAGTCGAGACTTGGCTTGACTTGACATAGCCATGAATAGCCCCTTCTTAAGGCCCAATCCTGCTCCCATTGAAAATACCAAAACTGCCATTGCTTTCAGCAGAGCAGGATCAACAACTTATTCTCTGGGACAAGTGTGAAAGAAAGGACTACTCCCATGTGTAACTGTTTGCAAGAGCAGGATTTGGCCTATATAAAGTGAAGTACTGCACTTTTTGATGGTAAACAGAATAGCAGGATTAGGATGATTAGTTGTTTTTATTATTTATCCAAACACTACAAAGGTGATCAATATTTCTGAATAACTAATTCAGACAGACAACTGTGGAAATTCTTTTACATTTAATTTGGCAGTGCTTTAAAATAATTTCCATGATAGCATATCAGCTAAAAAACAAACACCATACTAGTAATCCAATAATGGGTTCAAAACACATTCAGAATATATGTGCAGAGAGGATTTAAGGACTGTGTGCGCGCAAGGGTTCAGAGTGGTGATGATGTGATGTTACACCCCATATTCTTCATAGAAATATGGTTATGGTATTTATATGGCATAACTAAGATATACTTTATGTAAGATGGCTCATGTACGGTATCATTGGAAAGGTTATAATTTACTGAATGTGATTATCCAATTTGTATGCATTTCTGTATCTAAAGTTAGGAATATTAACTATACAACAATTACAACTGCATGTGTATTTGGGAGACACCCACCAGACAACCAGCCATCATGAAGAACCAGTAAGACTGTGAAGATACTAATCTCTCTCCTTCCTGAGAGGCGTCCTGGGATTTAGCTGTGACACCATCAGGTCAGATGGTAAGATCACGTGATACAATATACCACCTTGGACACTGCTGGTATTTTTCCTCTGTAGGGGCCTGGGGATCAAACAAAGGTTTCCCACCTTAGGAACATTCTTTTTAAGGCTGAGGAGGAGGTTAATCGGGACTCTCGTCCATTGCCTACCCAAGAAGAAAGACTGCTGAAAGTACCTGAGGGGAAAGTCAGGGGTGAGTCCAGACTGAGACAAGGGTCCAGTCTGTAAGAAGAGATAACTGGAACTCTAAGCTACAGAAACTCTGCATCCTCCCTAATTCGAAATTTAGGGTGAGAAATTACATTTTGTAACCTGTTTGCATGTTTTGTTTTATTTGCTTAGTAATCTGCTTTGTTCTGTTTGCTATCCCTTATAATCACTTAAAATATGTCTTTTGTAATTAATACACATATTTCTTGTTTATAACACAACCCAGTTTGTGCAATCCATATGTGTGTGTGAGGGAAGACGCTGTGCATATGTCTCTTCATATTGAGGGAGAGGGTGAATTTTATGAGCTTGCGCTGTGCAGATTTTTCTATACAGTGCAAGACAATATATCTTTGGGTCTGCACTCCAAGGGAGGTGGGCACTTGAGTACTGGGGCAAGTCCCTTAAACTGAGTCTTCCCAACGCTGATCTCAATGTCTGTCTTTCTGCAGCTGTGTGGGTGCTAGGGAAGGCTTAAGAACCTGGCTCAGCAAGAAAGGGTAAAGGGGGTCCAGGCTGGTGGAACAGGTGGCCTCAGTGGCATCCCAGTACATCAGGTGGCACCTTGAAGAGGGGCAATCTGTCAGAGGTGAATGGTGAAGAATTTTCTTCAACTGAGTGCAAAATATCTCTGCCACATTGCACCAGGGAAGTTAGTTAACCCAATGAATTTCTTTCTTCAGAAGTTTAACAATGAAGGTAATTAATTATTGGTTCGATGTAATTTATCAAAGGCTATGGAGGTTTCTTCATCACTAGCAGTCTTTAAATAAAAATTGGATGCAAACTAGAATTCAGAATGCTGTAAGTTGTCTGGCCGGGTTAAACATATAACTTTATTAGGGTTGCCAACTCTCTGCTTACACAAAACCAAACACTTCTGCCCCCACCCCCTCGCCCACTCCTGCCCCGAGGCCATGCCCTTGCCCTGCCCCTTTTCTGAGGCCCCACCCCCACTCTCTCCATCCCCCCTCTGTCCATCGTTCACTCTCCACCACCTCACTCACTTTCACTGGGCTGGGGCAAGGGTATGGGAAGGGAGTGAGGTCTCTAGGGTGGGGCCAGGGATGAAGGGTTTGGGGTGTGGGAGAGGGCTCTGGGCTGGGTCGTGGGCTCTGGGTGGGGCCAGAAATGAGGATTTCAGGGTGTGGGAGAGGGTTTCGGGCTGAGGCAGGGGGTTGGCATGTGGGAAGGGGGTGAGAGCTCTGGCTGGGGGTGTGGGCTCTGGGGTAGGGGTAAAGTAGGGGGCTCCAGGCTGGGGCAGGGTATTGTGGGGGGTCCAGACTCTGAGAGGGAGTTTAGGTACGGGAGGAGACTCAGGGCTGGGGTGCAGGAGAGGGTGAAGGCTCCAGGAGGGAGTTTGGGTGCAGGAGTGGGCTCAGGACCAGGCCAGGGGTCCTGGTGGTGCTTACAGTGGCTCCTAGGATTTGGCCACCAGGTCCCTGAAGCCCCTAGGTGCATGGATGTCCAGAGAGGATCCGCAAACTGCCCTCGCCCCCACAGGCACCACCCCCGCTGCACCCCCGCAGCTGTGGAACAGGCACTCGGGACAGGGGTAGTGCACAGAGCCTCCCTGGCTACCCGTGCCTATGGGCCACGAGGACCTGGTGGCCACTTCCAGGAGCCGGATGGAGCTAGAGCATGCAGGGAGCCTGTCTTAGTCCTGGGCCCCAACTGCGCCACCGACAGGACTTTTAACGGCCCAGTCAGCGGTGTCAACCGAAGTTGCCAGGGTCCCTTTTCAACCAGGCATTCCAGTCGAAAACCGGATGTCTGGCAATTCTAAACTTTATATGTAGCACCTGTAATGGGAAGGTGATGATGGACTATGGCTAGATTAACTTCCAGAGGAAATGCTAACAATTGATTTTCTTTTTCATGCCTGTCCTCTCTCAACTTCACAAGGCAACTGAAAACCTCTTCTGTTTCTAGTTCATACTCTGATTTGTCCAGGCATTTGTCTCAACTACTGCTGAAAGATTGATTTTTTTAATTTGTGTTGTTTTCTTTATTCCTATTCTATGGTAACAAAGTACATCTCTGTGAAATAATTACTTTATTTCTGCTTCAAAGGAACAATGTTGGCCCTATAAACATGGAGGTGATTGGCAGGAACAGCCCTGAAACTTTGAGGAGAGGAGCAAAGGCAAAATCTCATTGTTCCTTGTTCTCTTGCAATCAGAGTCCCTGCATCACTAGGGCCACCCAGATTTTGGAGGGTGGATGGAGCCTGGGGACAGTTGCTCTACATGACATTGTCCCCTGGAGATAACAGAAGGATTCCAACATGTGTCCATGCTGTTTCTCACACCATAGACAGTGAACCAGTGACAGCTATACTTTCAGGGTAAGAGTCTGGAAGCAGT
This sequence comes from Trachemys scripta elegans, assembly GCF_013100865.1. Classification (NCBI taxonomy): domain Eukaryota; kingdom Metazoa; phylum Chordata; order Testudines; family Emydidae; genus Trachemys; species Trachemys scripta. The sequence goes on along the minus strand of NC_048304.1, from coordinate 100,574,272 downwards.
TTAAAAAAAATTCTCTGGATTCAGGAAATGAATCTTTAAATATCACTGCACTTAGTCCTTTCCCCTCCACAATCTACAGAAAAATCTCCATGTGTTCAACAGTATAACGGCTTCCTTTCTCATGGGGTTTTTCTGCAAATCAGGCTCATTATGCCCCCCAACTTTAGTTTTTTCCACTACTAAATATGACTACTTATGGTAGGAGGTCTTCAAAAACACATAGCCACATTTAGGAGACACCCCAACAGTCTAAAATGGTGTAATTTACACTCTGAGGAAGGGGTATAAACAACAACAACAAAATCAGGAAGATATAATAGGTGTAACTTGAAGTAGGTCACTTACTAACACAACTTCCACCTATTTACCTCCTGTTAGTTGCTTTTCCTGTTCATGTTACTGGGCATGTAAATTATACCAGTTTATAATCCTTGAGATTCAGTGGGCCAATTTTGAAGGTGCTATGAGAGTTATACATCAATAAATGGGGGTGAATTTAAAGGAATCCAAGTGTCAATTGGTGAAATTTATAAGTTGAAGGATTTGGAAGAAGGAGTTTAGACAGACCTTTGAATTTGGCCTATAGTTTACACCAGGAAACAAACAAACAAAAAAGTGATCTGCAACTGTTTAAAAGCCTTGTAGTAGTTTTTTATTGGTTCCCCAATTGGAGAGTTGGGCTCTTCATCAGAAGCTCTTCCAACATTCCAAGGAGTGTCTGAGCTGCACGAACCTTCCCATCACAGCTTGTTCATTGGGGTTATTTTGTCATTTCAGCTTCTGAGATAATAAACTACTTTAGACTGTAATGAGGCTGAAGGAAAAATAGGAGTTGAGGAAGTCTTATGCTCACATGAAAAAGGGTTGACGACAGAGGTGTGGATCCATAGTATGGATCAGGATGGTAGTGCACATAGATCTTGAACTATGAGACTCCCTTTGACAACCTTACGTCCATAAGTACAAAACATTTTCTAATCCAATTCAGCAATTGTAGAACCACAGAGTCAGAAGGGACTGCAAGGGTCATCTAGTCTAACCCCCCATTAGACGTTTGTTATAAAATGGGCAAACTAAGTACAGATGTGGAGTTTGTTCTACTTATACTTTTGACTCTTTATTCTAGTCTTCCTGTCCTAGTAAGTCATTTCATAATGTCACAATATAACAAATATCAAATCCAATCTTCAACTTTCAACCTGGAGTTATCAAATCTATTGCTCTGCATGACTGGAAAAGTATTTACCACAGATAATGGGTATAAACTTTCCTCACACAATATGACTGCTGATCATTAGACTGGTTCTTGACAGGGCCCTGCAGCATTCCACTGATTCATACACTGTTGTTTGGTCTCATGCCAAACAAGCTACATTCATTATTCATTTGCAGATGTACTGTAGCTATCATGTTTGTGCTACCACTTTTTCAGACCTTTTTTAAAAAAAAAAATCTTGATGAAAACTGCTCTTTTGATTTTTAAAACCACTAAGTTTGAGAATTGATTTAAAGCTAATAAAGAAATAAGGGGGGAAAAAGGCCAATCCAGATACTTACCAGGGAGAGAGGAGAAGAAAAATATAAATAAAGTAAAAACACATGAACAGGTTTAAAGGCAAAGCTTCAGGGACCAGAGGAGAGGAAAGAATGAAGGAACTCTACTCAAGCTGAAGTCACTATTGCTAGTCCCATCCGACTCCTCTTTTGGCACTGTCTGCTCTCCATGGTGGATTCTATTCCCCATCCCTTCTCCCTCCCCAAGCCCATCCCCAATAGCTGCTACCTCCCTTCCTCTTCCCCAACTTGTCTAGCTGCTATGTTGCTTTCCCTCTCACTCATCCCTTACTCTCATGACTGCTGCTCACCCATTGGTCCAGTTAACTTAGCAGTCTTGTTGGAGACAGGATGAGAAGAGGGCCTTAGCCGATGCAAGAGCGATGGCGAGGAGCAGGAAAGCAGAGCAGCTTTGAAAAAGCCACACTTCACTGTCCCCTTTCCCGACATCGAAATAGGTACAGGGAGAGGAACTGTGGAATCTGAATTCTGTTCCTGGCTCTGCACAGACTTCCTGTATGATCTTAGATAAGTCACTGTCTCTCAAGCCTCTTTCACCCAGATTCAGACAAACAGCTATTGTCCTCTTTCAAGAAGAAAGGCAGTCATCTCCATGGCACTTTTCCCCAAACTACCCTACTTTGATCTCCTGTAGGTCATTCTAGGAGTCAAAGCTGCATGCTATAGAAACACAGACTTGATAGGCTGGGGGACACAAAGCATTCACCCTCTGGTCCCACAGACACTTCCCAGATAACACAAAGCCAGCTGTATTATCTTAGCTTGTCCATGAAAGCGCCACTGAATCATCAAGCTGGTAGTCAGAGCTTCTGAGGAGAGACGAAGTCTCCGTCTGGATAGTTTTGGCCAGGTGTGGATCCCTGAGGATACTCCAGGTTACAGGTAGCTGGTGCTTATTGTGTGTGAAACAACTCCCACCTGACATAAGTTGTGGAGAAGGCATTGAGGAGATCCTCTCAAATCTTCCTTCCTAGAACCTCTCCCTGGTTTTACCACAGAAGGGAATGGGCTTAACTTTTCTATCTGTTAGATGGGGACAATAACACTTGGAGGAGGAGGTTGTGAGAATAATTCTTAATGCAATTTAGCAGCTGGAAAGAAGTACTAGAGACAACTCTTCAGAGATGACCAACAAATGCTCCATGGATTATTTGGGGAAGTGGGTAACTATAATTTTTTTTTTTGGTAATTACAGTATGGATTCTCAGTTGCACCAAATAAGCACAACAAAGTTGAGGAGGCAGATCATGCAGTAGAAACAGATTACTCATCAGTCCTGGGACTAGTCCCCAGTTCTGTCTAATACATATTGTGTCACTGGTTCGGTATGATAAAGAGGGAAGAGAAATTTTCCTTGCAAGTTTGCATCAAGTACTGATCCAGCCAGACCTTATATAGTGAGATCTGACAGCATAACATTACAAGGTGTTAGAGTTGATACAGCTTTTGCAATCCTTTTTTTAGTATTTCCCATTCCCCAATAGGCTCAGACATCTGTTCTTTTGTGTCCCTCCATTTTCTACTGCTGTTCCAATGGGCTACCATTCAACTGTTCTGTTTCTCCAGTGGCACTCTGGCTGTACCAGTGAGTGCAATCTGATTCTCCTCTCATTTTGGCTTCCGTGGAGTTACTCATGATGTACAGCAGGGTGGGAGAAGATCCTGACCTGAACATTAGGCATATTTACACTTTTAAAGAAAGACTTAAGTGAATTATTCAGTCTGAACCAAGTTCTCCAAAAGGTTGAAATCAATCATCCTTAATTTCCTCATTCTTATTCTCACAGTCAGGTAAGATGTGTTCATCGGATTATGTGCAGTATTTTTCATAGAGATGTTTTACACTCTCTACTTATAGTTTTTTTCAATAAGATCCTCAGAACAAGCTGTCTTAACTGGGAAAAATGCAAATAATTTTAAATTAAATAAATAGAGGATTAGATGCTATTTTGAACCAGAAGAGATTTGGCTGAACGACTATTTTAATGGCAATTTGGGCATTCACTAGAGGGACCGATACTGTTTTTTCCAGCAACTTCTCCCTATAATTTTTTTGTACCATATGTACATGGCTGTTCAAAATGCAAATTTGTGATGGGGTACAGTGGTGTACCTGCCTACAATCTGTGACTAGATATAATTTGACAGTTTAGTCACAGATGCTTCTATATGTAAAAACCATTTTAAAAGTTGGTCATATGATCATTTCTCTACACAACTTATGGATGGCTCCAATTCAGTGCTTAATTTGTGCCAGGGCTTGTGAGAGCTGAGCCTCAGCACTTCTAGGCTTGGCAGTTCATAGCCCCGGCACCTCTGGACTTGCTGAGGAAGTTATGAATGTTAAAAAAAAAAAAAGTTGCTTCAGCTGTGGCATCTTTCATTACAAATTAAACACTGCTTAAATTGAATCACTGATTCATGTTCCATTTCTAAATATAAATCTTATCATTTTGGTCAATTTTTGCTGTTAATTTGTAATTAAATGCACAGTGTGTGGGCCAGTCAGAAAGATAAATGATCAGCATATTGAACACATAGGAGCATCTGGATGGAACTGTGGAGCACACTTTTTAAAAAAAATGCAACTTCTAATATTCTGGCATCTCTCTGATAGAGAAACTTGTGCAGTATATTTCCCCCAGCCCACATTAAGCACAAGGACTGCCATGATGATTTACCATTATGCAGATTAAGTGATACTTTGAGTCACCCCCACCCCTGTGCCTTTGTGGAAGGGTCAATCATAGTTTGGCCCTGCATTTACCAGATGAATGAGTCACTTTGTGCTGTTAATGTCTCTGCAGCCTCACTGAAAAGGTATGATGTAAAAGTTGTCTTTTTTTTCCTACCAAAAAAAGACATTTGGCATGACAAAATATCTTAAAGTGATATAAAACTCAAATTTAATGTATAGTAAACTAATTGGTCCATTGGAGCTCAGTACAATCTTTAGATGTGATCCTATAACCCCTTATTCCCATGACTGGGATTTATTTAGGGAAGGGCTTTGGTAGAACTGCTTATTTGAGTAAAGGTTTGTAGGATTGGTACCTTTGACGGGTCCCTTTTTCAAACATAAATTTGAACCCTCTGAAACATTAAAGAGGGGGTGAGAACAAAAATATTAATATAGCGCAGACATTCAGATTAAGAATTAAGCTTGCACTCATGAAATCTACTACAGACAAAATAAGTATATGTCTATGTATATTGTTCGATAGAAAAAGTCATTAATGGAAATTCTATGTTCATTTTCATCACTACAAGAAACAAGATGTATGAGCAAATGTAATGTTTTGTAATTATTAATTCATCAGGAATCTTGAAAGAGGATAGAAGAGAAGAGAACAGTTTAATAATAGATATCTTTATCTAAAGAATGGTAAAGTATGGTTCCATAACTTATAGTGCTTGTTTGAGGAAACAGTTATTATGATACTACTCAAAACTGTCATTCAAAAAAAGGCTATGTTGTACTCAGAGGCAGGCTGAAAAACAAAAATAAAAATCTGTTTTGTCATTTACATTATAGCTAGAGAAGTTCTGGAGCATAATACAGCAGTATCAAGAATGGTAAAAAAAAAAATCCATTATTTTTGTAGTTTCTCAACATTGCAAGATTGTTCCATACAGAACATGGCATTATTTAGGGGAAGACAAGCTATCCATAGACTAATGAAGCAAATCTGATATTTGAAAGGTTGGTGATAATGCTTCTGAACTTTTAAAAAAATATTAATCCACATGAAAGTCACAAAGGGAAGAGATGAACATTTGAAAGTTGCAAAAGGAAGAGACTTTTTGGAACAATATATAAAGAGCTGGTAAATATGGCTGTTCTCTTTTCTATTGACAACTTCTGATTACTGTATTTTAATGTTTGTCCTTTCTTAGAAAAACATCAATGAACATTGTGAGTATGTACCAGAAAGTAGAATTCAACTGTCAAATTTAAAAGCATCAAGAGATAGGAGGAAGGTTGTTTATATTTACTTACTCTTTATATACATCAGTGTGAGATTTAACTCTACTGAAGTCACTGGGGTTATAACAATATAAAACCAATGAGATCAGATTCAAGTACTTTATTTTTTGCAGAAACCAAAGACATTAAAGAATCATTGGATAAAAAAGGGAAAAAGGGAAAAACAGTTGAGTTTGGGGAAGAGAGTTCAAATTGCAAACCAAGATCCAGATCTTGCAGATGTCTGTCTCATATCACAAGCCATTGGAACAGCCTGACTCTGAACTCCCCTGAATGGTGGAGGTTTTCAAATCAAGATCCATTTCCCCTCGTGTCCTCCCCTTCCCCCCCAAAAAACCCTCACACATTCAACCAGTCATGACTAAGTGAATAAAAGGAGTTACAAGTAGAGAATGGACAGATTTATTTGCAAGTATATTAATGAATACTTGTTTACTGTAATTACCCATCTCTAAGCATGACTGACATCCTCCTTTTAACCATATAAAAGTATAAGCCACATAGCTGGCATCAGTATCATCCTCCCATGTCTCTGCAAGCATGCCTCCATCTTGTTTTGAAGTATAATTCTATAGTATTAAGCTCTGTTTCCATTCTTGGCCTTTGTGCTGAGGAATCCAACAAGCCTACACTTACGATTACATTCTTGCTTGTTTATAAACAGACACACCAGTCTATTAGGATCAGGACTGAAGCCGTTACGTATCTCACATGAGACAACAAAAAAAACCAAAATCCCCTCATTTTTAACAGTCTTTAGATGTCCTATATCACCACTTTCTCCCTTCACTAGAAATGGGTAAAACTTTCAGAAACCTAAATGAGGACCGTTATTCAAATCAGATATCCTGTGTAAAGTTCTTAAACTGTCAGCAACAGAGCAGAACTACATTTTTCTTGGTGGAAGTGAACAATTTCCAGTGGACATTCATGTGAAAACATCTTCAGAGATATTGACAATCTTATTTCATGAGCTTCTTTTACTCACACAGGCCACATGAAAAGCAGTTAATTTAACTCCTAGTTATCAGAAATCAAACTCTGGTGAGAATACCCCTAAACTCATTGCCATTAAGCTACTCGGCTCAGTATGAAAAGATTAAAAGCTGTCAACATTCCTAGATTTTGCTTGCCTGTTTTTGTCTGACTGGGACTATCCAGCAAGAGTGGATCCAGAACAAATACAATACATTTAAGTGCCTCCCTTTTTGCCCCTGCCTCCCCAACAGGGAGATTTTTCCAATGACTTTAATTAAAATTCTCAGCAAGGTCACAGACTTGGAGAGCTTTAAAAGTGTTACCTATCACGTGGGCTTTTTCCAAACTCTCCACTCTTCATTAAAACATCTGGAAGCAAGCTGATCATTGTCACAAAAGACTGAGAATATTTACAGAGAACAATCACCTTATCACAAATTTTCTTTTGAACTTTACCAGATGGGATTATGACGTGTGTAAAATATTCCTCTTTGCATTATCCACTATCCATTATATGAAATATTTGCTTTCTGAATTTGAAAGATACCACAGGGAGTTATTTTGCAATATCCCTGTCTTATAACATCTCGTCAGGACTTACTCTTCCAGCAGATATACAAGCCACTTAATTCTGGACACCCAGAAAAAACAAATATCAGCCAACAACCTGTTTTCTAGTGACAGATTAGTGCCATTTCAGTGGCATATAAAAAGGACAGCAATGCGCTCTGTTTCTCCAAAGCAAACGGAAGGGCCAGCTCATTACATCTTTTCCAACTTGTTCTAAAGACCAGCTGCTCATCCTGCCCAGTCTAAGTTAAGCAATGGCTAGCTTGTTAACTGTAGCCAGTTTGGAAGAAACTTTGAGATTCATGAATGCATACATGAAACTTGGATCTCTTTTGCAGTCAATCAAGTCAAAAGGCTCAGCCACAAATAAGAATAAGAAGTAGTAACAGTGTTTATTGCTTTTGTCTCTTGTACTGAGGGATTCTGGAATCTCCTATGAGCAACATGGATTAGTCTTAGCAACTTTTAAGTTCGAGTCATTAGTCATGTTTTTACAAATTTTGTGGAAGTGCATTCATTTTTTGCAGAGCAGATGAATCTCTATTCAAAACTTACCCACAGGCATAACGATCTCTGTCATCTGGATACAGATGAGTACTTTGAGCATCAATAACACTTACCAAGTCAGTTATGACTGCAGAAGAAAAAAAAACCCTTATTCTAATATGGATCACAATATAAAAGCATAGATTATAAAACCTGGTCAAGAAATTTGATCACTGAATAAGATAATAGTCTTGCAATATATCAGCTCTATTCAAGATCTTAAAATAACTCCCAAGACAGTGCAAGTTGCTAAATTGAAAGCCTCTAATGAGTCCATAAAAATTAACACCAGAGAGATGTGTTAGATACCATTACACATCACTGAACCAGTTTCAAAAATGTACTGCTAAATATATCTAATATTAATAGAAAACTGAATCATGTTTTAGATTTGTCAGTTTAAGTTTCAAGCTTTTCAAATTTATATATAAAACATTTTGCTAAAGAATACTAATTAATATCTGTCACATTCTGGGGTGCAATTCACACCAGTGTGAGGTTTGTCACTGTTTATTCTGTAACCTTGAGTACCTTAAAATGCTTTGCTGCTGTAACTCCCTGTCAGCATATACTCAGTGAATGCTTGTGTGTTGAGCAGCCTGGTTCAGCAACTCTGACTCCAGCAGTCACACTCTGATCTTCACCAGCCAGGTGACCCCAACACACCCCAAATTCCCCCAAAGCCATCTGCTCTGAAATGTCCAGCCCTTTCCTGGAACATTCCTCGTTCTTTCCAGCCATGATTGACTTTCTCAGTCAGGACCACCACAGGTGCTGGTTTCCCTTATCCTCCTAGGTGAAATATCTTTACCTCAGCATGTTTGTCACCTATATTTAGTTCCCAGAAACTTCAACCCTCTCAGATGAAGGACCCATCTTTCTCAGTTTGCATGAGCTCTCTGCTTTGTTTTGTCAGTTTAGTGACGGATCCCAAGACAGCTTCTTCTCTCTCCTTATATCTTCCCAAACTCGCTGTCCCTCTTGCCCCCTGTCAGGATGACCTCATGCTGTTCTTTCCTTCCTGGGGACTTCCCATTTACATGCAAATCAGCAGGTGGAGGGAGCTTGTATTATTTTGCTTCCACCATGCTTAATTTACATAGGAGACAAGTAGATAGCTGGCAGAAAACCTGTTTCTCTCTCTCGTTTGGTTACTGACTTTAAAGCATAATATTGAGTATCCATAATCCTTCACGTAGGGTTAATACATCCATTTCACAATATAAATGATCTGTGTCACTCATTCACATAGGATACCTTACATAACCCATTTTAGATACAGTGAGTTGGGGTGCACTAGGCTAGTCAAGCCAGATGAAACTCACTGCTACATACCAGGGAGTCCCTTGCCATCTGACACTGGGGTGCTCTTAGGGTCACGATATCACAGGTAATTGAAGTTTCCATAAACATTTAGTCTTGATTCTTTACACTCTTAATATAGCTACCCAACAAAGACTGAGAACTCTCAGCCCAGGGGGAAAAAAGTGCTTTTGCAACCTTCAGATTCTGCACTGCTCCAGTGGCCAGAGTGGCTTTCCTCATAATTCACACAATAATGGAGGGCTCCCTAAGTTACTTTATCCTGTCACCATCTATGGCCAGTAGTGCAGTCCAGCACCACTATAGGTTTTGGCTCCACCCCCTTCTGCAATTGCCATACCATTCCTACTGGCCAGTCCTACCCTGGCATGCTTCTGAGGAAAATCTATGGTTGTCTTCCCCAGTTCCTGTGCTAGGATAGTTTTCCTGGATCTGGGACCCTCTTTACACCACTCCAGCCCTCTGCCCTGATGTACAAGGGTTGGAGTGGGGATCAGGTTCTCACTGGAGGATCCTCCCACCCTTATTAGAATGTGATGATATGAGCTATTGTTAGACTAAAGCTAGTGGAGTGACTGTATTTATATCTCATATAAAGATTCCAATCCTGCAAACTTTTGCATGTATAACTGCATTCATGTGAGTAACTCCACTCAAGTCAATGAGAGTATTCTCGTGAGCAAGTGTTTACTGACTCAGTGCCGAACACTGAACAGTTACTAAGATGATATGGCGAGAATTCCATGGAAGTGTGTTACAAAGAATATTATAAAAAGATCTGAAAAACTTTGTCAGTTAACAGAATATCAGTTTTTAAAATAGTGACTGTTCACTGGCCTGCCAGTGACACTGACATATTTCATGGCTATGCATTTGCACAAAGCTATGCTCTCCGAAAATATAAGTCTTCAGATACACCACCTAATAGCTTTGTGATTTATTCTTTGTTAGCCTTAAAGTTAGTTGTGGGAGGCAGGAAGGAATATCCTGCAGGAGGGAATTGAGAACCAAAAACCAGACAGCCCCAAGAAACTATACAAGTTTCCTTCTAGTCTTCTTGGAGAAAGAAGTTTAGGAGCCTCCCAACCCTAAGGATCTGTGGATAAAAAGTTTCAGGTCCATGGTGGGTCAACTGTGCATGTACAGTACTCCACTGATCACCTTCTGAGGCCATGTCTAAACTTACCAGAGATCAACACTGCTGTGATTGATGCATTGGGGGTGGGGTGGGGTTTGATTTAGCGGTGTGACGTTGTGCAGTCTATATGGTTTTATAAAAATATGATAAGTGAATATAATGTAACTGGGATGTGCTTCATGCAAAAGGTCTCTTGTAAGGTATCATTACAAAGCTTATAATCTACTGAGTGTGATCATCCTATTTGTATAAATGTACCACACTTGTATCTGAAACTAGAAATATGAAATATAACTCTGAGGGCCTATTGTAATTATGCAAAGTGTGGGCCATTAATGGTGGTTTGAAATCTTGATGACTTCCATTGTCTGCAGATGGCTGTGTTTACCTTGAGTCTTCCTGTATGTGTGTGTGCTGGCAAGTGAGTAATGAAGTCTTGCAGTGACATGTGATCATGTCACCTGAACTGGAATCCATCTTTAACCTGGTGCTTTTCCAGTGGGGGGGGGGGAGTGTGGAAACCCAGAGGGATAAAGGGTTCCCGCCTTATGCAAAAGATATATAAAGGGGTGGAAGAGAACAGAGGGAGAGAGGAGCCATCATGAAGAATCCCCTAGCTACCACCTGAGCTGCAACAAGAGCTGTACCAGGGGAAAGAATTGTGCCCAGGCCTGGAAGATGTCCAGTCTGAGAAAAAAAAGTTACTGAAGCATCTCTGAGGGTGAGATTATCTGTATTCAGTTTGATTAGGCATAGATTTGCGCATTTTAGTTTATTTTGCTTGGTGATTTACTTTGTTCTGTCTGTTACTACTTGGAACCACTTAAATCCTATTTTCTGTATTTAATAAAATCACTTTTTATTTAGTAATTTTCTCAGAGTATGTATTAATACCTGGGGGAGCAAACAGCTGTGCATATCTCTCTATCAGTGTTATAGAGGGTGAACAATTTATGAGTTTGCCCTGCATAAGCTTTATGCAGGGTAAACTGGATTTATTTGGGTTTAGACCCCATTGGGAGTTGGGCACCTGAGTGCTAAAGACAAGTACACTTCTGTGAGCTGTTTTCAGGTAAACTTGCAGCTTTGGGGGTCTGGGTCTGTGTTGGAGCAGACGGGAGTGTCTGGCTCAGCAGGACAGGATGCTGGAATCCTGAGCTGGCAGCAAAAACAGAAGCAGGGGTAGTCTTTGCACATCGGGTGGCAGCTCCCAAGGGGGTTTCTGTGATCCAACCCATCACAAGCAGGTTGGGTGAAGACCCACTAAATCAATGGCAGAGCACTCTCTGGTCAACTCTGGTACTCCACCAGAAGGAGAAGAGTAAGGTAAGTCGATGGGAGAATGTCTCCTGTCAACGCAGTGTGGTGTAGACACCGTGGTAAGTTGGCCTAAGCTATGTTATGTTATTCACGTAGCTGGAGTAGTGTAACTTAGCTTGACTTACTGCTCTAGCGTAGACAAGGCCTGAGAAGCAGAACTTCCTTCTTGTTGCCATTCACCAGATACCCATGCTATACAATCCACCTCCAACACCCCTGCCCTTCTTTACACACCCTTATGAAAGGCAGGCACACGTCCTAAGCAAATAGTGCTTCTGGTAACATCTACTTAGATTCCCTACTAAGATATCCATAGTCTCTGGAGGGGGAAGGGAAAAAAAAAAGGAATCCCAGGCCCTTCCTACAAAAATTAAAGGGCCTAAACTCCAATGGAGTAACTGTCACAGGGTCCTGGAAAAAGGAGGATGTTACACAGATGACAATTCATCTTTTTTCTATCCTGCTCAGACCAAATCTGCTCAATATTACGGTCCTTCTGTTTACAGGAATGGAAAGGACAATCCAGTCCTTTGAACTATTGTCCCTCAGAACTCAGTTGCTAATATGCCCAGCTGCAATGAATAACCTATAAAGGGGATAAAATGGCTCTATTATCTTAGACAGTATCTGTCTGACTCTAGAGGATACATACTGGTAGGTTATGAAAAGTTTAACAATTTTTGTCTATGAGTGATGAAAGACATCTAGTAGATGTTTCCTAATTTCAATTTCAATAGGCTGGAAGTCTTTTTATTCTCTATGAATCTAAAATAAAAATCAAGACATTCTTTTGAGACTGCTATAAGTAAAGAATCTAATAGAAATGGATGAAAGATTTTGCACTAGTTTTTACATGTATTGACCACAATTCAGTTACTCTTCACATCCCATGAGATTCTGAAACAGAATTTTAAAGATAGGGTTAATAACTCATTTTAATAGACATGGCTGAGTAATAAGAAGATACCAAACTTTGATTTTCAAAGCACAGTGGTTCAGAAAGGTGCCATTTTGACAAAAGTGGAAACTTTGTTAACAGAAGTATTTTAGCTTAGGGCAGTGCAATGCACTTCATATTACCTTCTCATCACTACTGGTGAGGCACATAAGCTTTGAGCGTATTCAGTCCCTGGTCTCCCTGCTGAGGCTGCCAACAAGGGTGCAAGGTGCAATCAATTTTTAAATACAGACACGTGTATATTAGTAACCAGACTGAAGCTGCCAACCAACCTCCTTACGTAACCCAATAAGCTGTTCGATCACATTAAAAAACTTCAGACTCTACTGACAGCTTTTGAATGAATATTCATGGACATTTTGCAGCACTAACCAGCACTCTATAATATGTCAGGGCTAATTGCTGGACGTTTAAGTCATAAAACTTCATCAAAATAAAATGTAATTAAAAACAATTGAGATATTTTTCATGCCCAAGCCAAGTGAAGCCTTTGCTGGTGGACCTCACAACCTTCAAGGTGATGCATTGTATTTTCAGGAATTCTATTTGGCTTATTTTACAAGCTTTAGATTCCCCAATCATTAAAAAAAATGTTAGTATTCAGCAGGGAAATGTGGTAAAAACATGTCGCAGACTGCGACACATTTTCTAGGAGAAAGCAAAAAATAAAGGAACTAGTCATACAAGAAGGAACCAGTTCAAAGGTATTAAAATCAGACAATGCTAATGTTCTTTACTATGTAGAATGAGTAATATAAATGAGTAAGCAAAGGCAGCAGATACAGCTCACTAGCAAGAGGAGAAGTGCCTATAGACTGGTGGGACATTACCTTACACTAAACAACAAAGAGTCCTGTGGCACCTTATAGACTAACAGCTGTATATGCATCTGACGAAGTGGGTATTCACCCACGAAAGCTTATGCTTATGCTCCAATACGTCTGTTAGTCTATAAGGTGCCACTGGACTCTTTGTTGCTTTTTACAGATCCAGACTAACACGGTACCCCTCTGATACTTGACATCTTACACTAAGAAACATACCATTAAGTCTAACTAGGTTTTCAAAAGCCTTATGATTAAAATCCTAAGAAAGCTGCAGGCTTGATAGTTCTATCATGAATTAGATATTCAGTAAGAGACAGAAAACAAGGTTTAGGAATCAATCATCAATTTTCAAGATTGTAAGAGGTAAACAATGGACAGTGAAATGTTCTCTATTTAGGATTGAAGTTCTTTATGTTCTGGATTATGTGTTGGACAGTGAGGTGGGAAAAACTGACAATGACACAAATTTAAATCAGTCAAAGCTTGAGAAATCTAAAGAACGTTGGAGGTATGTAACAAAGCAAAAGCAGTTGGTAGCATAATAGCGGATGAAATTCAGTGTTTTCAAATGCAAAGTAAGGAATAATCTGAACTATATATAGACAATGAGGCATTCTACTTGAGCAGTAAACACCCAGGAATTTATTTGTAACAATGGTCTCAGTGAAAACATCTGCTCAATGTGTAGTGTTGATCACCAAACTTTTTTTTAAGTGTTAGGGTGTATAAAAAGGAAATACAAGACAATATTAGAGTATTATAAATATTGTAATGTCCTTACAGAGACCAACTGTATGACTTTATCTGAGTACTATATTCAGTTTTGGTCACGGTCTCAAAGAGGTTGGGCAGAAATAGGGAACAATCATTAGAGACCTGAGAAATTAAAAAAAAAAATTAGGACAGTTTAGTTTAGAAGAGATGAATAAAATGGGATATCCTAGAGATATGCAAAACTATAAATGGTAAAGAGAAGGTAAATACAGATGCTCCTAGACATAGCATAATACAGAACAATGGGACATTCAATGAAATTTATACACCATTTTTACACAATGTACAATTGACCTTAGGAATTCATGGTAACAAGATATCATTGAGGCTCAGGGCTTAGTAGGAATCAAAAATGATTAATCATTTATGTTGATAATGAGAACATCTATATTTACATTGCATAGAATTTAGAAAAATAAGGGCTATGGATCAGGCCTAAACCAACCACAAAGTGGTCATATCAGGATAACCTTTTAGGCTGGTTATTCATAGGTAATGGTCTACTCTGAAGTTTCTTGCATCTTTTCTGAAGTATCTGGTACTGTTCTTTGACAGAGACCAAATAATGAATCAGATGGGCTGCTAATCTCATCAGGTAGGGCAATTCCTGTGTTAAAGGGAATTCATAGTTGGGGGGGAGCAACTTTTGAGCACCTCCTGCTGCTGCATCTCATACTGCAGCCCTCTTCCTACCCCTAGCACACCCTGTAGGTTGTCAGCCTTACTTGGCAGGTCTTCAGTGGCTCAGCCCTCTCACTGAGTCACACAATCAAAAGTGGACTCCTTCCTGGGCAGCAAAGAGTTCACCAAACTCTCTGCCCCCCCAGATCTTTAGTCTCACCTCTGGGCTCTTTAAATCCAGCCCTTCACTTGGGTATTAAAGAAATTTTGTCCCCTTCACCAGGCTTAGGCCACTTTGCCAGTGAGGGAAACCAGGGCTCATCCAGTACTCCAGATTCCAACCCAGCGCCCACAATCAGCAGCCACCTAGTGTTACCCTTAATTAATTCCTGCTGCATTCCCTGGGCCTCTTCCTGCCTGTCCCCTTTATCTTTCTCCCTTACCTTTAGGGCTAGAGTTCTCAGGTCCTCCTTCCCCCAGCTTAAGCAAATGCAACCAGTCACACAGCTTTGACTAGCACACAACCTTCTGCTGCCAGCCAAGAACTGACCTGCTCAATCTCTGCAGCTCCTTTTATCTAGCCTGCTGGGCTCTAATTGGCTGCTTCCAGGAGACCTCTTTAGGAAGGAAGATACACCTCTGCTGCTCCTTCGTGGGGTGGGGTGTAGTAGGACCGCAGGGCCTCCAGTAGGGGGCCACGAAAGGTCAGGTACACTCTGTCAGAGTGGGGTATGAAGCAGTGGTGGATTTGGCCAACACAGACCAATCAAATACGCATAGTGTTTCATGTTCGTTCAAACACAATCAGAAAAGTGGAAAGACAATGTGCTAACAATACAGAATTATTTTTCTGTAGTTAAATGAGTGGAAAATAAAAAGTGATGTGGATTGTGGCAAAGAGTTGGAATACATTACTGACTACATTTTCAACATGCCTATACAGCAAATAAATTAGCAGCAGAATGATTTAAGATAGGTTAGATGAAATCTGAAACAAAGTGTAATTCTAGGTGGCAGTCAAAAAAACTAACAGGATCTTTGAATACATAGTGGGAAATGAGAGTAAAACCACACTGCATCCATCATTAAAAGTAACTCCGGGCTATTGTGCACACCTTTAGGGGTCATACTAAAAGGAACATATCATAGGGCAACAAGTACAATTAAAAGGCTCAGAGTTGCCACTATGAATGGGGACTAAAACACCTAAGGGGGAGATTTTCAAAGGCCAAGGTGGAAGATGGGTGTCTAATTCCCCATTGTGACTTTGAAAATTCTCCCCCTAAATTTAGAAAACAAGATATAGTGAGGGGATAAGGCTGGCATACAGAAGAGAAGAGGGATTCTGTTAGCAGGACCTTCTGAGGTCATATCAAGCAGTAGGGAAAAAATAAGAGGAGCCCAGGGAATTTAGACACAACAACTTTATTCAGAGAAGCCTCATTCTTGCAAATGCTTATGTACATGCTTAACTTCTTGCATGGGCATAATTTAATTGGACTCAATAGGACTGAATGGATGTATAAATATTTGCAGGATCAGGTCCTCAGTACATCCTCCACTAGTAGGGCTACACTTACTCTTGCTGGAATACCCAAGACGACCACTTTTCCTTTTGTGGAGTGAATTCCCTCTGAAGACCAGTGATCCTGGCCCAGTATATAATAATGGAGTGCAAAAATTCAGTGTAAAATGACAGCCTGACAATGCCAATAATAGTTCTTTATATTTATTTGATACCAGTCATCTGAGGACTGCAAAGTACTTTTCAAACCATGAATAATTTTAGCCTCCTTTGAATGAATAGGTACATCATTAGCCATCACTATTTGACAGATCAAGAAATTGATGCTCAGAGGAATCCAGTGTCACACAGGCATTCCGAGGAGAGTCAAAGACTAGAATGAAGCTTCCTACCATTTTATTCAATAGAAAAAGAAGAGGAAAAGTTCATAAACTAGTTCTAATATTGTCCTTATTTTGTCTACAGGTTGCTTGACTCCAATAGATGACAAGCACCATATACCTTGATAAATTAGCTAACATGCACAAAAGCTGATATGGCAAGACTGCAGCATTCTTGAGACCAGGGTGAAATGGACATTCATTTCTCAAATTTCTTTCTCATTGTGCAACTCTGCTGCTAACTTGTACCTCAGCCTAGAATAATTCCCTTGCTTATAGGTGAGTTTTAAATCCTCGAAAAAAAAATTACAGCCCTAGCTGTTTAATTTTACTTGGCAGCTTAAAGATTCAATATGAGATCTATTATAGTTTACTGGAAAAGGGAACTACAATTGTAGTAGTTCTGGAAAAAAACAAAACAAAAACAAAAACAAAAAAATCACTCACACCATCCATCAGGGTTCTATACAAAACCTGTCACATATCATTCTATCAATTAATCTGAAATTCATTCTCTCCCACATAAAAGAACACATAAACATATCGCAGCAGCTGGGCTAGGAATGGAGATGCAAGTATTAGAAAGCTTATGTTCAAAAGCTAAACATCCTTGAATCCTTGAACAACCCAGGAAACTACAGACCAGTTAGTTTAACTTCTGTGCCAGGGAAGATAATGGAGCAAGTAATTAAGGAAAACATCTGCAAACTCTTGGAAGGTGGTAAGGTGATAGGGAATAGCCAGCATGGATTTGTAAAGAACAAATTGTGTCAAACCAATCTGATAGCTTTCTTTGATAGGATAACAAGTCTTGTGTATAAGGGAGAAATGGTGGATGTGGTATACCTAGACTTTAGTAAGGCATTTGATACGGTCTCGCATGATATTCTTATCGATAAACTAGGCAAATACAACTTAGATGGGGCTACTCTAAGGTGGGTGCATAACTGGCTGGATAACTGTACTCAGAGAATAGTTATTAATGGTTCCCAATCCTGCTGGAAAGGTATAACAAGTGGGGTTCCGCAGGGGTCTGTTTTGGGACCGGCTCTGTTCAATATCTTCATCAACGACTTAGATATTGGCATAGAAAGTACACTTATTAAGTTTGCAGATGATACCAAGCTGGGAGGGATTGCAACTGCTTTGGAGGATAGGATCATAATTCAAAATGATCTGGACAAATTGGAGAAATGGTCTGAGGTAAACAGGATGAAGTTTAACAAAGACAAATGCAAAGTGCTCCACTTAGGAAGGAAAAATCAGTTTCACACATACAGAATAGGAAGAGACTGTCTAGGAAGGAGTATGGCAGAAAGGGATATAGGGGTTATAGTAGACCACAAACTAAATATGAGTCAACAGTGTGATGCTGTTGCAAAAAAAGCAAACATGATTCTGGGATGCATTAACAGTGTGTTGTGAGCAAGACATGAGAAGTCATTCTTCCGCTCTACTCTGCGCTGGTTAGGCCTCAAGTGGAGGATTGTGTCCAGTTCTGGGCAACGCATTTCAAGAAAGATGTGGAGGAAATTGGAGAGGGTCCAGAGAAGAGCAACAAGAATGATTACAGGTCTTGAGAACATGACCTATGAAAGAAGGCTGAAAGAATTGGGTTTGTTTAGTTTGGAAAAGAGAAGACTGAGAGGGGACATGATAGCAGTTTTCAGGTATCTAAAAGGGTGTCATAAGGAGGAGGGAGAAAACTTGTTCACCTTAGCCTCTAAGGATAGAACAAGAAGCAATGGGCTTAAACTGCAGCAAGGGAGGTTTAGGTTGAACATTAGGAAAAAGTTCCTAACTGTCAGGGTGGTTGAACACTGGAATAAATTGCCTAGGGAGGTTGTGGAATCTCCATCTCTGGAGATACTTAAGAGTAGGTTAGATAAATGTCTATCCAGGATGGTCTAGACAGTATTTGGTCCTGCCATGAGGGCAGGGCACTGGACTCGATGACCTCTCGAGGTCCCTTCCAGTCCTAGAATCTATGAATCTATGAATGATATTGTAATGCTTACTTATATTGCTTATGATATTGCTTTTAAAACTATTACAGCCACTCAAATAAATGAGTTAATTTTTACAGTCTACCATTGCAGATGAAATATTGCAGGCACAAGCTATACTGTATATATGTTAATCAGTATTGCTACTGCCTTTGCCGTTAACAACTATATACATTTCTTTTCTGTTGTCATTCTTGATTACACAGTTTTGGAATAGATGACTGTGATAGCAGAGGGCAGTCAGTTTTTTTTACCATGAGTGTCTTTTGGATCAATTCCCTGATTACAGGTAAAGTATATTTTGCTGATAAATTACCAGTCTATTTTATAGTTTTTAGAATCAATTAACAGTAATGCTCCCAAGCAGGTAATTCTAGCTTTGAAAAAAAAAACTATAAAGAAATACTGTTAAAAGGCTAAAGAAATGCAATACACTTCTTTATGCTACTTGAAGCAGAAAATTCAAGCACTGAACGATTCTTTTTTGAATTCCATTTCAGCAGTTCATAGAAGTAAAATCCTGCTCACCTTCAGGGTTTGCAATCTACCAAGAGCTCTTCATGGAAAAGAATATTATATTATAATGCAAGTCTTTGAGAAATAGGAGGTCACATAATAATTTTACAATGTACTTCCATTTATGAAATTTACAATCATCGTCATCTCTATACGGTTTCAGTTTGATTGTGATTTTTGCAATTTTTTTTGCTATTTTGTTACTTTATTTCTGGTGCTAACATCCTCCTTTCTTTTTTCAAAACTATCAAAACAGCAAGAGTACCTTTTTGAACAGCTGTAGTAGTAAGTTTTTATGCACACAGTGGAGCTATGTTTTACTGTGTACATATTTCTAAATTGTGGTAATAGTTTTCTCTTTCTTGCATTCCTTTGCCTGCAAAACTAAAAAAAGAGGACAGTTTGGTGAATGTAGCAAAAGTACAATATATCTTGAACATGCATGGCTGTGCTTTTCTGGAACAAAGGTATTTTGGTTTGTAAACATTTGCCAGAAGCCAAAATATTGGGAAATATATTATCTCACAAAAAGTGAGAATTGACAGGAAAGAAACCCCTGCTTCTTGTGAAACCATAATGTCCAATTGCATTATTTTAGTAAAGATGGCAAGTCCATGTACATTTTCTATAATTACCATTGTGAGGTTTTATCAAATGCAACCAACCAACAATAACAACAGATTAAAAACCCTGTACAGTCAATAACAATGGGAAGTCATTCCATTTAGATATATCAGGGGCTCCTGTATTAACCTGCAAATCTTACATCCTCCCTCTTTGGCTGACCAGTGAATGCCATATTACGTACATTCCTGTTATGAGCCCATAGGACCCTGATCCTGCAATGAATTCTGCCTGGGCGGATCCCTATGGCCACTTAGGGCCCAGCTGAAGTAAGAGGTTGACCTGCTGCAGAAATTGTTAAATGATCACAGCCATGCTTAGGATTCTTGCTTCAGTGCCTCAGCACTTTTAAATGTGTTGGTATGAGCTGTGAGAGACTTCAGCAAAGAACTCATTTCTCTGCACCCTGCCAAATAGACCAAAATGGACTGAAAGCCACTCAGAAGTGATAATTACACCATAAAACTCAGTTACTATGGTGACAGGTGGCACTATAAACCCCTAAGACAAATACAGTCTTTCTTGGGTTAGTTTACTTTGTCTTGATGTTTCATTCTTAGCATAAAAAAAAAAAGTCCTCACGGTTAAATTGTTACCTTTACCCCTATTTTGGGGGCTTCATTTTGTGCTTGGAAAATGGGCTTCCTGTCCCATTGTAGGTGCTAGTACTATTTCATAGATTCAGTGGGACTCTCCCACTGAGAAAAAGCCAGAAACTGAAAGTGGCCACTGAAGATGCAGCAGTCAGCCAGAGGTGATTAGTAGGCTGCTGAGAAACTTTGAGAGGGCCAGCTGTGTTCTGAGCACAAAACCGCCACCTGGTTCTTCCTTCGCTGCTGCCACAATCCTCATGTATTGGCCAGAATTGCAATTACCTGAAACACATTGGCAAATCTTGGGACAGTCTCTGCCAAAGTGAGATAGATGGGAGATAGTAAATGAGTTTTCACAGTAAGGGGGATAAATTAACTGTTGAGATATATAGAGGCAGATTTTGACTTTGATGCATGTTACTAAAGTACATAATATAAAGGAATTATTGGGTCCTTATTGTGTCTTGCACAATCAAATCAATATAATGTACAGGGACCTGAATGTATGTCAAGCTACATAAATACTTGCAAATCCCCTCCACAATACAATAAATAAATCAAACAGCATCTGGGAAAAGTCCTTCCCCCCCAACCCCAAGATGTGGCAGCAAGGGCCCCTTCTCTCCCTTTGAGAAGTAGGTGGGCTATGGAGTCCTCCCTGGCATCTACTACTTATCCCAGAAGTCAGGCTGTATCTGGCTGTATTTAGGTGGGTGAACCAAATTTGCTGCACTCTTTTCCCACCAGAGTCCTTTCTTGGGATGGTGTTGGCAGGGCTCTGGAACAGTGGATGTTGGCGTTAACCCTCTATTGAAATTATTGGGATAGTTCATATCACTCAGAATTATTGTTTCAGGCTGTTTGTAGATTCAGGCAGATGGCACTGCTTCAGTTACAGACAGTTCATATTTTCAAGGTTTCTTTCATAAACTTTTAGAACTTACTCTTAATATAGGAAAGCTAGGAATCTGATGTAATCACATGACTCCAGGAGCCAGGGTGCCAGGCACTGGTCTATAGTCTGAATCCAGCCCTGCATGTAGAGTGCATATAAAATAATCTAATCTTGAGATGACAAAGATATGGATACCACTAGAAAGGGTTAGCCAAGTACAGATTGGCCACTACTCTACTTTGACATTACTAGATGAAGCAGTTGGAAATTCATTAAGACTACCAAGCTTGCAAACCTACGTCACAAACAGTGTGCAAACTCTCAAACGAAGGAGACAAAATAACTTGTTCCAGTTCTTTCAGTTGTTTTTCCCCTCCTACAAGTGTGATGCAAGACTGCCAAGACACCAAACACCTGTAGTCCAAGATTTATCATTGCAAGTGGAATTGAGTGGAGAGGGATTTTAAACTTTCGCTTTTGAGGAGACATGCATTTTAAACATAGTTCTTTGTATGTTGAGGAAAGAAGCAGAGATTTTGTTTGAAAGAAAAGGCTTGCATAATTTTAAGGGCAGATCACATGCCATTTTGAGAATAGATTTGACAAAGTTCTACCAGTGTTCATCAAATAATTTATTCAGTGACTTTTTTTTTTTTTCAGTGTTCAGTCAATTCTGTGACTGGGCAAATCCTATTTTTTTCCATTATATTGTTCAGCAAATAATGATATTTATTAGATATTTTTGGTGGACTTTTTGTCCATATTTGACTGGGTCTACTCACTTTATTAACTGTGATTCTTCTGGAAATATCTGGATAGTAAACCCTTTCTTCAGAGAGATCTATGGATACTTCAATATTACATTTAAAATTGTTAGAGAAAACCAACATTTTTTTGCTTTTGTGAATCCAGTATTTGTACCAGTTTCCTTATGGGGAGAGGTTTATTCAATTGTAAAAAGATGCTTCAAAGAGGGTGGAGGTATTATTTTATCTTTCAGACCTTCAATACATCTTAACATTCAGTATGATCCACATCTTCTAACCAGAAAGTATGGACCTGATGTGGATCTCACTTACCCCTGTATAAATCAGGAATAGCTTATTGAAGTCAATAGTGTTAAACTGATGTAAAAGATCAGAAATATACCCCCTATGAGTTTTTCCAGCTCAAGATCCCTCTTGGTAAGTAGGTCCCAGTGACTGTATTTTGTAAGTATCAGAATACTTCTAATTTAAAGAATAACAATACATTAAAAAAGTCCCCAAATGTCTGTATAATATCTTTGTAACTTATCTAATAATGTGCTCTACTGCAAATTAACTGCTTCTTTCATTCTATATTTATTTTACCTACTTTGAATTAGGAATTGTGAGTGACAAATGGACTGATTTGAAATATTTACTTTCACTGTAGGTTCTGTGGCACCCCAAACCCCTCCCCTCCTGACTTGGACATGCTATGACTGCTGCATAAGCCCACTTATGGCTGCTAGCTTGGCTACTTTTAGCAATAAGCAGTAGTAGTGCCAAGATCTCCCCGTACACAGTGGGTGGACAAACATTACAGACAGTCTATCATATGCATGTGCAGGGTGTTCGTGAAAAGTTCCTTTATAGTGTTTGCACAAACAAAATGAGACTACTTTCAGAAAAGCAGGCACTGAATGACTTGAGTTCAGAAGTTCTCAAGTTTCCCCATAGCATGGAGGACATATGAATAGAGAAACGCTGTCTCATGTCCTCCCCTTCTATTCATATTTGTGTAGACCACCTCTTCTCCCTTTCAGAATTACCTAACTTCCCTATGGCAACTACAGCTATTGCTCATTCAGGTTAGAATGTCTATAATTAAGCTCGCCTGACCCTTTTCATTATACACATTTTTTTTGGTTGCTTATAACATTGCAAAACTTTAGCTGAAACTTTCCTTGCCAGGTGTCTGCCTCAGGCTGAATATTTTGGAAAATTTTCTGCAAAAACAGTACAGCTGTTTCACAAAACAATATTAGGGAAAAATACATTATTAAAGTCAGAGTTTACAGCCAGAAGGGACATCAGATCTTCTAGTCTAACCTCCTGCTTTTCACAGGCCACCAACATCCCCCTGAACTGGCACACTAACCCCAACATTAGACTGAAGTATTGTAGCCCACAGGAAACTAAACTATTATGTGTAACATTGTAGCGGGGCAGTCACCCCACTCCGACTAAGAAGGGGTTAAGAGCCAGCCCTTGGAGAGTGCTGGGGCCGGGAAGAAAGGCTAGGCTGATTGGGGAAACAGCCACAGCTGCAGCCACACCCCAATCAGGCCATAGCTGGCCCTATAAAAGGGCTGTGAGCCAGGAGCTCACAGACACACTCTTGCTAGCTTATGTGAGAGAGAAGGACCTGGCTGCCTGGGAGCTGAGCAGGCTACCTGAGGTGGAGCAGTGCTGGGGAAGGGCAGAGGGAGCTGCGGAGCTCCAGCCTAGCAAAATGCCAAGCTGCAGGCCTAGTCAAGGGCCCACAAAAGGTACTAGGGCAGCAGAGGGGCAGCCCAGGAATAGGCAGAGGCAGCTGGTCCAACCCCCCTTGCCGATGATGAGTGGTTTACAGACTGCCGTGAGCGGGGGCTAAATGGAGACTAAATGTAGCCACTGAGGCAAGGTGGGGATAGAGGGTTGGGGGTTTGAGGTCCCTTAAGCCTCCCTCCTCCTTCTTCTCCCTGCTCCTGCTTTCTTTTCTGCCCTTTAGTTTTTCCCTCTTCTTCCTCTTTCTTCTCATTTCCCTGGGGCAGTCTCTCTCCCACTCCTGCACTGAAATGTTACTGAATGATTGTCCATTCTGGTATACTCCTCTGAAGAACGTTACTAGCCACTGTCAGGATTCGATGGACCACTGGGCTGATCTGCTAGGCAATTCCTATGTCCTGTTCATTATTTTGCTTATATTATCTATGTACCATGTTATACAGGAATTAGCCTTATAAATATCTTAGCAAATCCTAAGTGGTTTGCACACTTATGGTAGCTCCTATATTCCTTGGGAATGAGTATTTTGTCATACATTGTAAATTATGGCCCAAATCCTGTGCCCTGTACTTGGTCAGTCCAACAGGCTGTGCACGGACGAGTTATAGAAGGTCAGGAGGGGAATGGAATCCTTTGTACAGGCTGCAGAATGGTAACAAAGTCACTTTGTGGCTACTACACATCTCAGTAGTTCCAGTGAGGTTCTTACTTGGGAAGAGCTGCATTAAGGAGGCAGGTGGTGGTGGTGGTTGGGGACTCCCTCCTCAGGGGGACTGAGTCATCTGCCGTCCCTACTGGGAAAACCGAGAAGCGTGCTGATTGCCAGGAGCTAGGATTCACGATGTGACGGAGAGACTGCCGAGACTCATCAAGCCCTCGGATCACTACCCGTTCCTGCTTCTCCACGAGGGCACCAATGATACTGCCAAGAATGACCTTGAGCAGATCACTGCGGACTATGCGGCTCTGGAAAGAAGGATAAAGGAGTTTGAGGTGCAAGTGGTGTTCTTGTCCATACTCCCTGTTGAAGGAAAAGGCCTGGGTAGAGACCATCGAATCGTGGAAGCCAACGAATGGCTACGCAGGTGGTGTTGGAGAGAAGGCTTTGGATTCTTTGACCATGGGATGGTGTTCCAAGAGAGAGGACTGCTAGGCAGAGATGGGCTCCATCTAACAAAGAGCGGGAAGAGCATCTTCACAAACAGGCTGGCTAACCTAGTGAGGAGGGCTTTAAACTAGGTTCACTGGGGGAGGGAGACCAAAGCCCTGAGGTAAGTGGGGAAGTGAGATACCGGGAGGAAGCACGAGCAGGAGAGCACAAGAGTGGAGGACTCCTGCCTCATACCGAAAAAGCAGGACGATCACAAATGCAAGAAGCCTGGGAAACAAGCAGGGTGAATTGGAACTGGAAGTCCTGGCACAGGCAAGGAATTATGATGTGAGTGGAATAACAGAGACTTGATGGAATAACTCATGACGGGAGTACTGTCATGAATGGATACAAACTGTTCAGGAAGGACAGGCAGGGAAGAAAAGATGATGGAGTTGCATTTTATGGAAGAGAGCAGCATGACTGCTCAGAACTCCGGTATGAAACTACAGAAAAACTGAGTCTCTGGATTAAGTTTAGAAGTGTGAGCAACAAGGGTGATGTCGTGATGGGAGTCTGCTATAGACCACCAGACCAGGGGGATGAGGTGGACGAGGCTTTCTTCCAGCAACTAACAGAAGTTACTAGATCGCAGGCCCTGGTTCTCATGGAAGACTTCAATCACCTGATATCTGCTGGGAGAGCAATACAGCAGTGCACAGACAATCCAGGAAGTTTTTGGAAAGTGTAGGGGACAATTTTCTGGTGCAAGTGCTGGAGGAACCAACTAGGGGCAGAACTCTTCTTGACCTGCTTCTCACAAACAGGGAAGAATTAGTAGGGGATGCAAAAGTGGATGGGAACCTGGGAGGCAGTGATCATGAGATTGGTCGAGTTCAGGATCCTGAAACAAGGAAGAAAGGAGAGCAGCAAAATACAGACCCTGGACTTCAAAAAAGCAGACTTTGACTCTCTCAGGGAACTGATGGGCAGGATCCCCTGGGAGAATAACATGTGGGGGAAAGGAGTCCAGGATAGCTGGCTGTATTTTAAGGAATCCTTATTGAGGTTGCAGGAACAAACCATCCTGATTTGTAGAAAGAATAGTAAATATGGCAGGTGTCCAGCTTGGCATAACAGTGAAATCCTTGCTGATCTTAAACACAAAAAAAGAAGCTTACAAGAAGTGGAATATTGGACAAATGACCAGGGAGGAGTATAAAAATATTGCTCAGGCATGCAGAAATGAAATCAGGAAGGCCAAATAACACTTGGAGTTGCAGCTAGCAAGAGATGTTAAGAGTAACAAGAAGGGCTTCTTCAGGTATGTTAGCAACAAGAAGAAGGTCAAGGAAAGTGTGGACCCCTTACTGAATGAGGGAGGCAACCTAAGGACAGAGGATGTGGAAAAAGCTAATGTAATCAATGATTTTTTTGCCTCTGTCTTCATGAACAAGGTCCGCTCCCAGACTACTGCACTGGGCAGCACAGTATGGGGAGGAGGTGATCATACCTCTGTGGAGAAAGAAGTGGTTCAGGACTATTTAGAAAAGCTGGACGAGCACAAGTCCATGGGGCCGGATGCACTGCATCTGAGGGTGCTAAAGGAGTTGGTGGGTGTGATTGCAGAGCCATTGGTCATTATCTTTGAAAACTCATGGCGACCGGGGGAGGTCCCCCGGATGTAGTGCCCATCTTTAAAAAAGAGAAGGAGGAGGATCTGGGGTACTACAGGCCAGTCAGCCTCACCTCAATCCCTGGAAAAATCATGGAGCAGGTCCTCAAGGAATCAATTCTGAAGCACTTAGAGGAGAGGAAAGTGATCAGGAACAGTCACCATGGATTCACCAAGTGCAAGTCATGCCTGACTAACCTAATTGCCTTCTATGATGAGAACTGACTCTGTGGATCAGGGGAAAGCAGTGGACATGTTGTTCCTTGACTTTAGCAATGCTTTTGATAGTCTCCCACAGTATTCTTGCTGGCAAGTTAAAGAAGTATGGGCTGGATGAATGGACTATAAGATGGATAGAAAGCTGGCTAGATCATCGGGCTCAACGGGTAGTGATCAATGGTTCCATGTCTAGTTGGCAGCCAGTATCAAGCGGAGTGCCCCAAGGGTCGGTCCTGAGGCCGGTTTTGTTCAATATCTTCATTAATGATCTGCAGGATGGCATGGACTGCACTCTCAGCAAGTTTGCAGATGACACTAAACTAGGAGGAGTGGTAGATATGCTGGAGGGTAGGGATAGGATACAGAGGGACCTAGACAAATTAGAGGATTGGGCCAAAAGAAATCTGAGGTTCAACAAGGACAAGTGCAGAGTCCTCCATTTAGGAAAGAAGAATCCCATGCACTGCTACAGACTAGGGACCGAGTGGCTAGGTAGCAGTTCTGCAAAGAAGGACGTAGGGGTTACAGTGGATGAGAAGCTGGATATGAGTCGACAGTGTGCCCTTGTTGTCAAGAAGGCTAATGGCATTTTGGGCTGTATAAGTAGGGGCATTGCCAGCAGATCGAGGGACGTGATCATTCCCCTCTATTCGACATTGATGAGGCCTCATCTGGAGTACTGTGTCCAGTTTTGGGCCCCACACTACAAGAAGGATGTGGAAAAATGGGAAAAAGTCCAACGGAGGCTAACAAAAATTATTAGGGAGCTGGAGCACATGACTTATGAGGAGAGGCTGAGGGAACTGGAATTGTTTAGTCTGCAGAAGAGAAGAATGAGGGGGGGATTTGATAGCTGGTTTCAAATACCTGAAAAGGGATTCCAAAGAGGATGGATCTAGACTGTTCTCAGTGGTAGCTGATGACAGAACAAGGAGTAATGGTCTCAAGTTGCAGTGGGGGAGGTTTAGGTTGGATATTAGGAAAAACTTTTTCACTAGGAGGGTGGTGAAGCACTGGAATGGGTTACCCAGGGAGGTGGTGGAATCTCCTTCCTTAATGTTTTTTAAGGTCAGGCTCGACAAAGCCCTGGCTGGGATGATTTAGTTGGGGACTGGTCCAGCTTTGAGCAGGGGGTTGGATTAGATGCCCTCTGAGGTCCCTTCCAACCCTGATATTCTATGGCAGCTCTACTGTACCCTCATCCTCCATGCTGTTGCAGAGAGAGGCATCAGAGAGAAGAGCAGCACAGCATATAGGTGGGACAGAGTTGTGTACTCTGCTTGGCACTGAGGCTTTATAGCTTGCCCCAGTGAGCATGCAACCACACTGGAAGCGACAGTGCGATTAAATGTTTCTATGCGCAGAGTGGGTGCGAGGGAAACATTTGGCCCATACATACTAGTTACACGCCTCTGAATAAAAAGATCCATTCTCAGGTTTTTGTCAGTATTTTCAGGTAATGTTGTTACAGTGTGTTTCTGTGCCAGAAGAATTAAAAGCCTGACTTGGAATATTTTCATGGGGATTTTTTAGCTTAAATGTAAGTAGATTTGGTATTGTGAAGCTAATCCTTTCAAGGCATATTTAACTATGTCCCCAAGGAATAACTCAGGAAACATATATTTCAAAGTTTACCAACATGTTAATAAAATATGTCATTCAGTTCTCAGTATGCATCATGCTTCCACAGTGTGAAATGAGGACCTACATGTAACCCCCTTTCTCCGCCTCCAGACAAACACATTTACCAGGCTCCTTTATTTTTGTTTTGTCACAATTTTGCATTCATGACTGAAGAGCAGATAAAATAATAAGAGACGGGCCTGTGTGGTTTTTATCAATGTGGTGGGATTATTACAGAAGTTGAAATCAATGGATTTATGCCAGCTGGGACCTTAGCCCAATCATAGAACTGTAGGACTGGAAGGGACCTCGAGGGGTCACCTAGTCCAATCCCTTGCACTCAAGGCAGGACTAAGTATTATCTACACCCTCCCTGACAGGTGTTTTTCTAACCTGATCTTAAAAATATGCAATGATAGAGATTCCAGGGCTTAACCACCCTGATCGTTAGGAAATTTTTCCTATGGTCTAACCTAAACTGTCCTTGCTGCAATTTAAGCCCATTGATTCTTGTCCTACCCTCAGAGGTTAAAGAAAACAATTTTTCTTCCTTCTCCTTGTAACAATCTTTTATGTGCTTGAAACAGTTATCATATCCTCCCTGAGTCTTCTCTTCTCCAGAGTAAACAAACCAATTTTTTTCACTCTTCCCTCATAGGTCATGTTTTCTAGACCCTTAATAATTTTTGTTGCCCTTCTCTGGACTTTCTCCAATTTGTCCACATCTTTCCTGAAGTGGATACAATTCTCCAATTGAGGCCTAATCAGCACAGCGTAGAGTGGACGAATTACTTCTCATATCTCGCTTACAACACTACTGCTAATGCATCCCAGAATGATGTTTACTTTTTTTGCAACAGTGTTACACTGTTGACTCGTATTTAGCTCATGATCTTTTATGACCCCCAGATCCATTTCTGCAGTACTCCTTCCTAGGCAGTCATTTCCCATTTGTATGTGTGCAAAGTGGAATACTTTGCATTTGTCCTTATTGAATTTCATCCAATTTTCTTCAGACCATTTCTCCAGATCATGTTGAATTTTAATCCTATCCTCCAAATCACCTGCAACCCCTCCCAGCTTGTACTCTCTATTCCATTATCTAAATCATTGTTGAAGTTATTGAACAGATCCAGACACAGACACAGACTTGATCCCTGCTGGACCCGACTTGATATGTCCTTCCAGTTTGACTGTGAACCACAGATAACTACTCTCTGGAAATGGTTTTCCAGCCAGTTATACAGCCATCTTAATGTAGCTCCATCTAGGTCAGTTGTTCTCAACCTATTTACCATTGTGAGTCGCATATGCAGCTCTCTCTCTGAGTTATGTGGGTTGCATCCACGCAATATATATACTATCTATATATCTACCAAAAAATAAAGTTTAGTATGTTATCTGACAGCAATGTGATTCAAATCAATATACTATCTTTCATTCAAACACTGGAAAATGTCTACTAAGAGCATTTTATTTTGCTAATTTAAGTCAAAACATTAACCGTTAATTTGGTCTCACTTACATTAGGGTCTGAAAATGGCCAGTAGCGGATGGGCAGGCGGTCGCTGACTGCTGCAGGCAGCCCAGGGCACACTGCAGCCTGGAGCATGCTCATCCCCCCTGGAGGTGATACATAGCAGTGGCTAATGGGGAGGGATGTGCCCCCACATTTCTCTGGACAGACACCCAGAAGTGAGGAGGTAACACTCCCCCGGGTGACAGCACTCTCAGTCATCCCCTTCTCTTCCCCCACATCCCATTCTCCTTCCTCTTCCCACCCCATTCCCTTTCTTCTCCACACTGTCCCTGGCCCCATTCCCATCTCTGCCCCCTGTCCTATATCATCCCTCTTCTTTCCCCACTCTCCCTCTTGCCCTGTCCCCCCATAGGCACTCACCAGTTGTCCAGAAACGGGACCCAGCACTCATAGAAGTTGATAGTGATGGGCATTAGGACCCAGAGGGAGCCTCTTCCCTCCCTGACAGCTAAGCAGAGTGCTGGAAAAATCGAGGATGTGGGGAGACAATGCCTGATCAAACTACACCCACGGCTGGCATGGGTTCCTGTGGTAACTGGATTTTTAGTGTCTGGTCACCAGTATTAACCAGATACTTGGCAGTGTGTTCCTGCAGCATGGGGAGACGGAGACGGGAGTGAGTGGAAGCAGCAGGCTGCTGGCTGACTGCTGGTTGAGGTCCTTCCAAGCCACAGGGGGCTGCTTTGCCTTTCCTGCTGGCAGGAGTAATCCATCAGGGCTGCATAAGCAGGCTCCCCCTCACCTAGCTCTGGCCTCACCCCCCGCCTGACCAGTGTGGCAAACCTTGAATTATTTTTAGCACACACCTGTGGTGCTGGGCTGCAGCTGTGTGCTATTTGGGCTGCATGTAGCCTGCGGACCACGTGTTGAGAACCACTTATCTAGGTTGTACATCCCTAGTTTGTTTATGAGGTCATACGAGACAGTATCAGAAGCCTTACTAAAGTCAAGATATACCACATCTACTGCTTCCCCCCTATCCACAAGGCCTGTTACCCTGTCAAAGAAAGCTAATAGGTTGGTTTGACATGACTTGTTCTTGACAAATCCATGCTGACTGTTACTTATCACCTTATTATCTTCTAGATGTCTGCAAACTGATTGCTTAATTATTTGCTCCATTATCTTTCCAGGTACTGAAGTTAAGCTGCCTGATCTGTAATTACCTGGGTTGTCCTTATTCTTCTTTTTATAGAATGGCTCTATATTTGCCCTTTTCCAGCCCTCTGGAATCTTACCCATCTTCCATGACTTTTCAAAGATAATTGCTAATGGCTCAGATTTGCTAGAAACTGGGAATGGGTGACAGGGGATGGAAGACTTGATGATTACCTGTTCTATTCATTCCCTCTGGGGCACATAGCATTGGCCACTGTCAGAAGATGGGATACTTGGCTAAATGGACCTTTGGTCTGATTCAGTATGGCTGCTCTTATGTTCTCAGATATCTCCTTAGTCACGTCCTTGTGTATTCTAGGATGTATTTCATCAGGCCCTGGTGACTTGAAAACATCTAACTTGTCTAAGTAATTTTTAACTTGTTCTTTCCTTATTTTAGCCTTTGATCCTACCTCATTTTCACTGGCATTCATTAAGTTAGATGTCCAATTGCTACTAAACTTTTTGGTGAAAACTGAAGCAAAAAAGTCATTTAGCACTTCTACCATTTCCACATTTTTTATTATTGCCCCCACCCCCATTGAGTAATATTGAGTAATAGACTTACCCTGTCTTTGGTTTACCTTCTGCTTCTAATATATTTTTAGAATATTTTCTGGTTACCCATTATGTCTCTAGGTAGTTTAATCACATTTGGTGCCTTAGGCTTTCTAATTTTGTCCCTACTTATTTATTTATATTCATGCTTCATATTTTGACATAGTTTCCACTTTTTCTAGAATTCTTTTTGTTTCAGATCATTGAAGATCTCCTGTCTTTCCTATGCAGAGAGATAGTTTGTTCTTGTGCCCTTAATAATATCTCACTTTGAATATTCACTTTGAAAGAGTAAAAACCCTAACCCTAACCCTTTTTCCCCCCTGTCCAAATAGATTGTTTATAATATGGCACTAGGGAATGGGCAACTCTTTATAGTGAATAATTCATTCACTAATCTTAGCCATGTTCTTTCTGTTCCCAGGTTGTTTGCAAACAAACTAATATTTTAGAAATTATTTGATGAATATGTTATGCAAACATATTTTAGCCTTTGGATTGTTTTTAACGATTCACGCTGAGTATGGCTTACCTTCTCACAATTTTTTGCGTCAATTTAGCTATATAAATTTAGTCAAATTGGTGCAACCCTCTCACATGGAAACAGTTATATCAATGTAAAGGTGATTATATCGGTTAGATAATTCCATACATTTACCAATATAGTTAAAAACTGGGTGTAGGCCAGCTCTATGATTTGGTTATTCCTGGTGTTCAATTGGTTACTAACGTGACTTGTTATTTTTTCTCCTCTCTGAAAATGTTGGCTAAAAGTTTTATGCATAGGAATAGGGAAATCTATGATATTTCAAAGTGGTTGCATGAACACTTCCAGCATCAAACTTTACATGAAGATACTACCATGAGTATCTACAAGAGCTTTGCTTTCTATGAACATTCTTGCAAACAATGAACTCGCTCCTATGAATGTCCATGGAAAATTGATATAAAAGGCTGAGAAGATCAAAGCAAATTTCAGCTTTTTAATTCAAATGAACATTTTAAGAGCAAGTCTTTATTGCAAGTCTTTTTATATGTTGGTCTCTCGTTTAAAGCCTTAACTCCTGTAATCAAGTGATTATATGAGACTCTCAGCTTTCGTTTTTAAGTAAAGAAAATATCTAGTCCTCACAGATGTGGGAAAAAAAAGCTTGAAAATGTGAATCCTAAAGGCTCAAAACCTAAAGGCAAATAAAAAGAATCCAGAAGTTTTTATTTTAAAAATATTGATTTTGGGGCCTGACTCATAATTTCCAAGTATTTGTGGTTGGCAATATTGAAAATTATTTATTATTATTATTTAATAGTAGTAGGAAGAGTAATATTATCATAGCACCTAGAAGTCCTCATCATGCCCAGGTTAATTATAACTTTATCACATTTTAGAAGAAGAGAAAGGGAAGCACAACTCACTCTCCCTTCCCTTTCCATGGTTAGGAGGAGCTCAGTTTCCCCAGAGTTCCTCCTTCTCTTGCTTCTTCTCTGGATGATGAATGAAGACTCATCTGGCTGGAGAATATGAAGGAGGGACACCAGGAGCTAGTGAGCAGCTGGAGTTGCACTGAGCTCCAAACCTTCTTTCAAGTAGATGGAGCAATATCTGCCCCTGGGATAAAAGAGGAATTGATCAAACCATGAGATCTCTAACTGCTTTTTTTCTTCTACAGAGAGATTTGCTGCTTCCCTTTTCCCTTCAGAGAAAAAGGGAGAATGTTTCACCTCCTGATCTACCCCACTTTCTGGTGAAAAGTTTCTTCTCCCCAGTATATGGGAAGCAGAATGGTCTTGTCAGATTCCTCTCCCCTCCTGGTACACTACAAGCAGGTATGTGAGTGGGAAGTGTGGTTGGAAGCATAAAGGATATTCCTACGCATAGTTTCACACACACGTTTAGCTATTTAGGGGCCTTCTTGGGGACTTTGAATCTTTCAGAGACATGTATTCCTTTTATCTCAAGGTGTGTCTATATTTAAAATGCTACAGCAATGCATGTGCAGCTGTGTTATATCTACACCAACAGGAGGGCTTTTCTCTTCCCTGAGAAGTAGTAGCTAGCTTGATGGAAGAATTCTCCAGTCAACCTTGTGCTGTCTACACTTGGGGTTAAGTAGGCACAGCTATATCTCTCACGAGGTTGGATTTTTCACACCCCCTGAGAGATGTAGCTATACCAATATATGTTCCTAGTGTAGACCTGACCTTAGTTTTCTTTCAAGTGTCATATCCCATTGCACACAATACCGCAATGTCACTTCACTATGTGACTTCTGATGCCATACTGATAAACTGCCACCAGAATGACTGAGTTTCCCTTTCTGTTTAGATCTGCTTTAATCACTAAGTTTAATCATCTGATGCTGAGACAAAATGCACCCTGAACAAAAATATCAGAAACCATAGCAATAATACAGTTGCCATCTATTATATTTTACACAGTAGCTCTTACTTTCAAATGCCTTTTTGTTTGTATATTTATGTTTCTTCTTCCCATAGCATTTACTGAGAACATTATTTTCCTGCATCCTTCAGGTACTTTTATTGCTGCTTTTTTTCTATTGTTGTATTTTCACCATCTTCTTTAAATCAAATGCTTAAAATCTATCCCCTAGGGAAGAAGCTGCCTTTGAGCCTGAGTGGAAGCACTTCTTTGCATTTCCTAAGATTTCTTCTTCCTTTGCCTTTTGTTCTTCATTCCTGGTACATTGAAGTTTTTTTCTTTTTCTTTTTTATTCCCCCCCCTCCCGCACCACCCCAAAGAATTAGAATTTGTTTAAGGTGTTTTCTTGACTGCTTACTTTTACTGCCTAAAAAATATCAAAGAGCACAAATAAAATGATAAATCCATGCTGTTTAATAAAGTCCCAGTGCTGCCATTCCCCTCAACTTCTTGTGCTGTGAAGTATCACTTACAGTAAGTGAGTTTAAAACTTGATTAAATCTGGAGCACTTTCTCATCAAAGGAAATTAAAACTGAGGGTTTTTTACGGAGTTAACTACCCAGGAAAGTTGAGTGGACTTCAAAATGAGTGGATGGCCTGTACTGGTGTGTAGATAATATGGGTGAGGAGCAAAGTTTAAAAATTGCAATAGAATAGTTTGGCACAATCTATCATCACTCTGAAGTTGTTTAAGGGACTTTGATTGCTGAGCCACAAATGGAACGGAGAGAATCAAATTAGTTCTAAATATACTCCAATCAGCTGACAAGGGAAGCCCAGACCTGTTCTCATTTATGGATGAACTGTGCTACAAAAATTTAATAAGAAAGCTTTGATCTACAGGGAAAGGAAATACAGGGTTTATATTAGGAAGTCTATAGCATAACCAGATCAGCAACACCAGAGTTAATACAATATCTCTCTGTGATCCTCACGACAGAGATTAAAGCCTGCAAGCACCCATAAGATTAAGAAAATTGCTTACATAAAGCATAATCTGTTACTTTTCTGGGATTTAGCTTAGCCACACAGCCAGGCAGAACGAGCATTTTTTTTCTGCTAAAAAATAATTTTATAGTGATGCTTCGCAAAAATGAGCATTTTTATACGATCATGAAATCCAATTTTCTTTGAATTGGCTCCTGCAGGACAGCTACAATGGAAAGTTAAAGAAAAGAGTCAGTCTGTACGTCACAAACTATTGCCCAATACTCAGGGTAGTCTCTGCTCAACTAACACATTCTGGATTTCAAGCATCCCCTCCTGATCAATGTAGAAGCAAGTTTCTCCATCCTATCCTCCTCACCCTGCACACCTTTCACATGAGAGTGTTAACAGGTTAAAGTTTGGCCTTGTTATCTGCAAGTCTATAAAGGAATTCAAGAAGCTAAGCAAAGGGAAGAGCCAGGCCCTCTGTTCTCTGTATATAACTTTATACATCTCTTCAGAGGGAGAGTGTTAAGAGGAAGAGGTTAGATGAATGGCTGTTTTATCCCCATTTTCATAAGCATGGCCAGTTCATCTGTTAGTTCCCTGTTTATATCCATTGGCTAGGTATGCTCTTTGATGCTTGTTCACAGCGGTATGTGCAATTCATAGAATCATAGACTATTAGGGTTGGAAGAGACCTCAGGAGGTCATCTAGACCAATCCCCTGCTCAAAGCAGGACCAACACCAACTAAATCATCCCAGCCAGGGCTTTGTCAAGCTGGGCCTTAAAAACCTCTAGGATGGAGATTCCACCACCTCCCTCGGTAACCCATTCCAATGCTTCACCACCCTCCTAGGGAAATAATGTTTCCTAATATCCAACCTAGATCTCCCCCACTGCAACTTGAGACCACTGCTTCTTGTTCTGTCATCTGCCACCACTGAGAACAGCCTAGCTCCATCCTCTTTGGAGCTCCCCTTCAGGTAGTGGAAGGCTGCTATCAAATCCCCCCTCACTCTTCTCTTCTGCAGACTAAATAACCCCAGTTCCCTCAGCCTCTCCTCGTAAATCATGTGCCCAAGCCCCCTAATAATTTTCATTGCCCTCCGCTGGACTCTCTCTAATTTGTCCACATTAGTGTGGGTATCAAAACTGGATGCAATACTCCAGCTGAGGCCTCACCAGTGCCGAATATAGAGGAATAATCACTTCCCTAGATCTGCTGGCAATGCTCCTACTAATACAGCCCAAAATGCCGTTGGCCTTCTTGGCAACTAGGGCACTGCTGACTCATATCCAGCTTCTCATCCACTGTAATCCCCAGGTCCTTTTTTGCAGAACTGTTGCTTAGCCAGTTGGTCCTCAGCCTGTAGTAGTGCATGGAATTCTTCTTTCCTAAGTGCAGGACTCTGCACTTGTCTTTGTTGAACCTCATCAGATTTATTTTGGCCCAATCCTCCAATTTATCTAGGTCACGCTGGACCCTATTCCTACCCTCCAGCATATTTACCTCTCCCCCCATCTTAGTGTCATCTGTGAACTTGCTGAGGATGCAATTCATCCCATCATCCAGATCATTAACAAAGATGTTGAACAAAACCGGCACCAGGACCAACCCCTGGGGCACTCTGCTTGATACCGGCTGCCAACTAGACATTGAGCCGTTGATCACTACCCGTTAAGCCTGACAATCCAGCTAGCTTTCTATCCACCTTATAGTCCATTCATCCAATCCATACTTCTTTAACTTGCTGGCAAGAATATTGTGGGATAAATATTGCTTTATTTTCTCCACAGCCTCTTGTTTGGTGTTTAGTCTCTGAACAAATGTGGCACATCCAACATTTCCCAGGTCTTTTTTCCACCATAAAACACCCTCCAAAACCAGCCATGAAACAGAACCTGAGATTGGCCAATGGTCACTGACCTAGGGTGACCAGACATCCTGATTTTATCGGGACTGTCCCGATATTTGCTTGTTTGTCTCGCGTCCCGACCGATGTGCAGTCGGGACACTGGACAAACAAGCAATTTTGCTCTCCCTGGAGGGCTCTCGCGCCCCCCCCCACCTCGACTCCATCCCCTCTTTCCCCCATTGGCTCCCTCCTCAAATCCCCGCCCTGGCCCCGCCTCTTACCCAAGCACATGGCATTCCTCCTCCTTCCCAGGCTTGTTGCTGTAATGGCGGCAAGCCTGGAGGGAGGGGGTGGTGGCTGGCTTCCAGTTCCTGGAGCTGGTGACTAGGGGCACCGGGCGGACAGGGGGACTGGCAAGGGGGCTGCTCCCCCAGGAGGTAGACGGGGGGGGCTCTGGACCCCAGCAGGGGAGAGTGGCTTGGGGCCGCACGAGTGGCCATGTAAAGTTTATCGGCTCGGGATGGACCCCGGCCGGCTCCTCGCCCCTGTAGGGGAGTAGCGTCCACGCCTCCCCCCTCGTCCTGGCTCCTCAGCTGAGCCCCCACCGTCGCCCTCCTGGGGGAGCAGCCCCCTTGCCAGCCCCCCTTGCCCACCCGCCCAGTGCCCCTAATCACCAGCTCCAGGAACTGGAAGCCGGCCACTACCCCCTCCCTCTAGGCTTGTGCCGGCATTCCAGCTGCAAGTCTGGAGGGAGGAGGAATGCCGCTCAGCTGAGGAGCCAGGATGAGGGGGAACTCGGCTCCTTACCTGGCCTGCGGCGGCCGGTGAAACATGCTGGCGTGGGGCGGGGATGCTACACTACAGGACAGGGCGAGGAGACGGCCAGGGTCCTCCGCTAGCTGATAAACTTTACGTGGCCACTCACACGGCCCTGAGGTGCTCTCCCCCGCCGCTGCCAGGGTCCGGAGCCCCGTACCTCTAGCTCCAGTGGCTCCTTCCCCGCGGGGCAGTGGGACGTGCCGCATGTGCCCGGGGCCCTGAGGCGGGGCGGGGCCACGGCACGGTCAGGGCCTGCTAATTCCCCCAGCACCTGCAAAACGGCTTTTTGTTTGTTTGTTTGCGGTTTTTTTGCTCCCCCCCCCCACGTCCCGATATTTCCTGTCAGTGATCTGGTCACCCTACACTGATCTGCCAAGCTAAGGTAAGAAATGACCTTTGTACTGACAATTCAGCTCACTAATTGACATCCCCATGACCAGAACAAGAAGCAGAATGTAAAAATACTTATCTATAAACATTAACATTATTTATCTGAAGATTCCTGTGTGAACCAGATTCATTATTTGTGACTATACTTGTGGAATTATTAGCCAAGCATGTTAGCTGGGTAAATAATTTAGTATAGTTATACTGAATAAATCCATTTGTAAAATATCAAAATATTGACCAAATTAATCATCAGATGAACATTATTTGATTGCCTATACTCATGATGACCATCAACATGATATGCAAAAGTTTGTTTTACAATGCATAGTGCTATTGAAACTCCATCTTATTATATTTAGAATGATCATGAGCAATATGATCTAGCAATCCAAGCGGAGATGAGAAATACTGCAGAAAATGTTAGGGAATTTGAGAGTGTATTTAGTCTACAGAATAATCACTCCCATTCCTTTCACTAACATGTAGCTGAGATCTGCTGCAAGTGGAGGCCGCACAGTTGTTTAGCATTCTATTATTCTTGACTGATGGATCCACCCAGTCTCTGCAATGCTCCATAAAATAGCCTTGATTATTGGTTTGTCATTTGCAAAACAACAGGAGATTTGTACAATATTTATTGCTAATGGAATAATCAGTTCTCTTTGTCATCCTGCTGAGCTTTAATATTTGGGTTATAGCTCTAAGAATTTTTAATTGTATTATGTATGGAGAAATGGTTTATTCTTCTTTTGAAACTTTAGACTTTCAACAGGCCTTTATCCTGAGAGGATACTACTTAAAATATTTATATATGGGCCACAGATGAAATGCAGCCACTTCTGGGGTGTAACACAGCAAATGAATTTATAGAACTAATGTAACTTAATTGTACAGTTTGAGTATCATGGTGCTCTTTGGGAAGCTATTGATGTATTTATTAGAGATGGGCTGATGAAATGGTGTTAGGCTAAATTTGATCTGAATCCTAA
Source organism: Trachemys scripta elegans (assembly GCF_013100865.1). Classification (NCBI taxonomy): domain Eukaryota; kingdom Metazoa; phylum Chordata; order Testudines; family Emydidae; genus Trachemys; species Trachemys scripta. The sequence goes on along the minus strand of NC_048304.1, from coordinate 100,535,315 downwards.
GGTTCAACATTTGTGGATAAATCAAATCTAGGGTTTGAAATTGTATGAGCTATTGTCAAACGATTTTAGCCCTAAATGTTAGAAATCTCATGAGAACAGCTGCTGTTCTAGGAGTTTGTATGAATCCAAACATTAACCTGAAAAAGGCCCCCACTGGCTTTCACTTTGACCTGGAATCACAATTACAGGAATTCAAATCCTAACTCCTTTCTGAATTTGAAATAGTTCTGATTTGACATTTTGACTCCTCCCTAGTCTCTACCAGAGATTATATCAACAAATGCTTAATCACTAATGAAACAAGTTCATCCTAATACATAGGTATTACGTATCACATGCTTATAGGAATAAACAGTTGTGAAAGTTTTAATCTTAAATTAAGATTTGTTTTCAGATGACTGGTACAACAGGGGTGGAAAGAGATGGAGATGAGTTCTTACATAGGCTCCTAAAATATATAGGGGGATGGTAAGGCTGGCCCTATGCTCTCAGACTTCATACAGCATTGGCAATGATTAGTACAAAGAAATTTTGTTGGAAGAATGATTAAAAGGTTAAAACGTTATTCACTTAGGGTTCATCTAGAAGCAACCCCCCTGCCAAAAAAAAGAAAAAACTCTCATTCTGCGAGTCTCAGAACCCCAAGCAACTGACCTGGGCTTGTGTCAAGGCTGATTCCCCACTCTGGCACTTTGAGTGCAGAAGGTGGGGGCCCGCAAGGATTCTAAAAATTAATTCTGGCCATTCCAGGCTTGTATTAAACTCCCAAGGTTATAGCTTTTCTCTGACCTTGGATGGGTAGATGCTGCCACCACCCAAGTTCAAAACTCCTTTGAGAGCCCAGGAAGGCACACTTGGGAATTCCTTCCTGCGGGGTACCCTCAAGCCCTTTCACCACTCCCTCCAAGAAAGAGCTGAGAAAGAAAACAAAGGAAATCAGCTGTTGCCACCAGCTAATTAAACAACATGTGCACGAACCTCTTAGGACACAAAAATCCAAATCTGTTCTTAAAAAAGGTAAATTTTATTTAAAAAAAAGAAAACATCTGGAAACTCAGGCTATTGCTAGATTTTAAAAGAATAACTACAAGGATTAGGCACCAATAATAGCTTTCTCGGGGTCCTGCTTAAAGGTTACAAGCAAAACTTGGGGTTAGGACAGAGGAGTCCACAAGCCATAAAGAAATAGAAAGAGATAAACCTAATTGCATCTTCCTAGACATTTCCTGATCAACTTACATATCTGGGGTTTCAAATGAGTAGTTTCTAGATATGATACTGAGGATTTTTCATACCTGCCCCCAAGCTTCTTACAGCATAACTCTGTCCTGTCCGCCTCTCCCCGGAAGAACAACAACAGTCAGACAAAAGGAGGGTTTTTTCTTAATTTTAAAAAGTTCTAGCCTTCCCATTGGCTCTTTTGCCCAGGTGCCCACTCACTTCCTTTTACCTATGCATAGCAGTGAGACTTTTTAACCCTTTACAGGTAGGGCAATTAGAGAACAGCTACTAAGAAGGATTTTATAGCAACTAGCTGGCTGGGTGCCCATAAAAGGGAGCTACCTCTTCCTCTTCATTTATCACAGCTTGCGACTGGGGCTAAGAATAGTAATGTTGACATTAGGGCTGGGGCTGGAGCCTTCCTCTGAGACGCGCTCCACTTGCTGAGGTCCAGAGCTCAGGCTCCAGCCCGAGACTGAACATCTACATTGCTAGTTTTAGCCCTGTGGGGTGAGCCCCACAAGCCCAAGTCAGTTGACGTGGGCTCTGAGACTTGCTACCCTGGGTCTTTTTTTTTTTTTTTTTGCTGCGTAGACGTACCCTTAGTAACAAAATATTAGAATAAAAAACAGTTACACTGAATTACCTAATGAAACAGCAAACTGACCTAATCAAGTTGATTTGCACCACTGACGTTAACTATTGGTGTTATGGTGTCATAGCAGCAAAACATTTAGTGAAAGGAAGGAATGTATGAACTAATAGGGTAAGAATGGTAGCACAGATTAATATACTGCAAAGTGACCCACCTGAAATATAAACCTCCTTTATTGTATGATTCGATGAAGATAATATATGCCTTAAAAAGAGAAGCAAGGAAAATGTTGGGTGGCTGATGACACCCTGGCGTATGTGCCAATTTGTTTGGGTTCGGTTAGCACCAGGATCTTTAAGCAACACTGAAGGAATCAAAGGAGGTGCTGACTTAAGATGATCTCAGCCCATTGTGTTTTGGTGAACAGCTGACACTCTTCAATGACCACTTGAATACTAGCACCTGTTGTCTTCCTGGTCATAACTTATTGCCCCTTGTCCTTTGACATACAAAAGAACAAAAATACAAAAGTAGTTTCTTACCCATTCAAACATCTCATGCTTACACTTCTTCAGGATGGCCAGTGCCTCAAACAAAATAGGAGTTTGCAGAACTATCACCACATCTGGGATACTGGGTGAAAGGTTATTTCCTTCTATCAAGGCTCAGAGTCAAGCTGAGTCAAAGCTACTTATTAATACCCTAACATAAGCATATTAAAATATAACCAATTAAAGTTTATACTCAATGTCTAAATGACTATTTGCATACATATCCTACATAAGCATGGAGATGTAGGTAGGGAGGAACTGTAAAAAGCTTTGAAAATGCTCGCACAGGTAGCTTGTGGAAAGGGAGAGGAAGCCAGTGAATGGATGAAAACAAGAGAATGACAGGTTGGGAGAGGAAGATAATTTTAGTTGGTGGGTTTTTTTTTTTTTATAATGTAGTGCGGCAAGATGAGTTGCATAGAATCTCAAAGTAGATGACAGCATCACAGTAAGTATGGTTGTGGAGCTGTCAAATAGTTAAGATTAAGAGATAAGAACAGTCAACAGTTTGCTGAGTATCTACAGATAAGAGTGATTCGGTGAAATTAGAAAACATAGAAAAGTTTCAAGTATCAGAGGGGTAGCCATGTTAGTCTGGATCTGTAAAAGCAGCAAAGAGTCCTGTGGCATCTTATAGGCTAACAGATGTATTGGAGCATGAGCTTTTGTGGGTGAATACCCACTTTGTCAGATGCATCTTTGCTGCTTTTATAGAAAAGCTTGTAATGGTTGGATTCAAGGGTCTTGTATAGAATTTCATGGTTTATTCTTGACACAGATAACTGAAAACCCTATATGATTAACCTGTAAAAGTCAAGGACATTCATTTGTCAGTAGGATGTTATAGGACAGACTGGGTAGGAAAAATGGCAACAAGTTAAATGACAGACTCTCCTTTTGTGATCAAGCACTAATGTACAGTTTAGAATATGCAGATCCAAATATCACCGTGATAATGACTAGAATATGCTAATTTAAAAGGGCTCATTCTGGAAGGTGTTTTATTTTGTTGCAATTTGAGGGTTTTACTGGACATTATAACTGATACAGAATGAGCTTCAGTGATGGTTGTGTTGGATTTCTTTGCATTTGCATGTAATATTAAAGCAACTGTAAAGCAGTTAATTTGCCATGGTTATCATATTTAATTAGTATCTTTAAATGACAAGGTATGAAAACAGTACAGGAATTACTGGGAAATTTCAGAGCCAGGGATTATGCACTCAATATACAGTTCACACTAGAAAAAATATACTTTGTCAAACATATACACACTATATGTTCCAGGTGTGCAGAATGTTCACAGAATGAAACCATTCAAAACTTCGTCTCAAATCTTGTTATAATCCCAAAATTCAATCAGTCTTCATTTAAAAACTTTCTCAGGCTCACAAACCTCCTTGATGTATCCTAGCCCTGCTTTTGGTGAATGTAAACCCTGTTTTCACCAAACCTAAGTCAGTTTATGGTTTTATGTCATGTTAATGCATATTTTGCTCTTTCCAAAACCAGGTAGAAATCTATGGTTTCAGAGGAGTTTCACTTTCAAGTCTGGGGTTTGTTCAAAACATGGTATCAAAGCTTAAGTAATGCCAAGGAAAACTTAAAGCAAGAGGATGAATAGACATAGAAGGGAAACTCAGGTTTGCAAAAGCACTCAGATGGAAAGCTAAGAATTTTTTCCCACCAATTCCCATTGAAGAAAACTGCTGAGTTTTAACCAGGTCAGTTGTTTCTCATTGAGACAACACCAGTTTTAATGGTATATTTAAGGTACACCAGGAAGAATATCTAGGTTTTCTACAAATTATTTAAAAGGCTATTGGATGGGCAAATGGCATACTCACGTAATATACTGCTGAGGAACATAAACATCAATTTGTTAAAATTAAATTAGAAGTAAAAGACTCTGGGGAGGATGTTAAATTGGAAAGGCTTACATTTGTTTGGAAAAAATACAGATATTTAATGAAATATTTGAATTGCTAAGTGGCATGAGGTCAGTAAAGGGGGGGGGGAATTATTATAGGTGATTGATCCAAAATTTTTAAATGACGAAAGTGCTACAAAGTCCTTGTCTAGCTCAAGGGTATATTTTCCCCATCTGTCACTGTGGGAGTTGGTTGTGCCAACTATCCTGGGAAGATGTAGTTATTTACTTTGCTATTACCCAAAGAAACAGTATCTCAGATATTGGTGGTCTGATGTTCTAACATTCAGACTAACTACATGCAGAGAAAGACAAAAATGGGTTTATTCACACAGAAGTTCCATTGTCAGTCCAGCCAAACATACAGTACCCCATCAGTGAGTAGAGCTGGGTCTAACCCAGAGTGTGGTCTCTCAGTGGTTCAGGTCAGCTAGACAGAAAGACTCATACCTCTTCATATGTAGCCACTTCCTTTTCATGTGCATCTCGGGATGTTTTGTCTTCTTGAGCATTTCTACCCTGCTCACCTTCTAGTCTGTTAAGAAGGAAACTCATTATTAAGCCAGACAATGCAATCAATCAGCTTAAACTGCCACATAGGTGTTCATGATGGAAACTACACACAATACCCCATGAGATATGGATACTGCCATTCACCGTGTCTGGGTGCTCTGATATTATAAACAAAGGTGGGTCAATGAGCTACAGAGAACTAAGCCCCCCATGGGATTTTGTCCCAGGAGCTTCATTAGATTGTAAAATGAAAAGCAAGTGAAAACAACACCAAAAGCTCCTGTCCTACTGAAAAAAATGGCAGGACTTCCAAACTGGAGTGGAGGGAAGGATGTGAGACAGCAAAGGGGACTATAAAAACATTTTATACTATGTATAATCTGCCCCAACTAGAAGTTTACAGCAAAACCTAAATTTATTATTTGAAATTACAGAAGCACCTAGAGACCCCAATCAGGGAACAGAAGCCTTTTGTGCTAAGCAGACTTTAAGCAACAAATCCCTGCCCCAGCTAGCTTGAAGTATTATGTAAAAAGAAGAATGAGATGCAGAAGAAGGGGGAAGAGGCCAAGTGAACCAAGTAAGTGTTGTACAGTAAGCAGTAGTCATGGTTCAGTACCAGCCTAACATTCCCACAGGACAATATCTCAAGTAAAAAGAAAACAAGTTTAAAATTTGAAATCATTATCAGAGTGAAAGAAGGATCAATCAAATCTATTGAACTTAAAATAAGAAACCTCTTGTCCAGGTAGATGGCACTTCTGCATAGTGAATTAATGTGGAGATCCACACAGCACAGAAATCAGCTCTGGAAAGACACCTTTCTAAAACTAAAGTAATCTTTCCCTTGTAGTAAATTGGCTGGAACTGTGGCTTTTTTTTTTTTTAAGAATAAATGATGTGTCTCTTTTCTAGGACAATTATGTGGAAATAGCTTTATGTTCACCCTCTGATAGAGCAGCAGAAAATAATAGATCCAAGAGCCCTATGGGAAAGGTGCTGAAATGAACCAGTTTCCTTTTTATGTCTAGAACTTAATCCTAAAGCGGATGCAGAATTCTGTCAAAGTGTCTGTGAGTTGCAAGGTACTCAGCTAGTCCCAAGCTTTGGCATTTTGAAATCCTGCTGAAGTTGGTGACCACAATAGGCGATGCAGAGTGCCCTGTATGACTAAAACCCCTGCTGGGAAAAGGGGAGGTTGGGCAGCCACCAGTGGCAATTTTAGATAGGGATATATAGCCATAGAACACAATGGAACACTGTAAGTGAGAGGGATCTCAGTGTGCACCCAGCAGTGTTCGCTCACCTTATATATGGGATAGGTCGCTCTACTCAGATGCTTTCTAACTTCCTTCTTCCATCCTGCTTCCAAGGCTGAGGAACAGTTTTGCTGGGAATGGCAGGATCCTTGTGTTAGTAGAGTTAATGCAGCAACTCAAGCCTAATAGGTAAGTTGAGTAAGAGTCCCTCTTTTGAAGACTGGGTGTAGATTTGGCCAGTTGCCACTCAATAGTCAAGGCTCTTCCTGTTCCGGTCCAGGAGACAATTAAACAGCTAGCAGGTGGCATAGTGAACTCTGAATTCTTTCCCAGTAGCTCAGCCCTAGCACTGTGAGCTCAGAACTCAGAAGGTATTCACATCAAATAAGCAAGAAGGTCTGTTTTCTTATCAGCAACTGCACTGATTTTTACAAAATATTAACAATATACTATCTATAGCAATGCACAGTTCAAACTATCCATTTTAAACACATGAAAAACCATTTCCCCCCTTTATATTTTAATATTTTCACAGGTTGCAATAGCAGTAAAGGCATTTCTTGACATTTCTTGTAGGGCATTTCTTCCATCTTGTAACTGGCTGGGTTAAGACTATCAACTCCTCTATCTGGCCAGGAACTTTTCTACTAGATGCTCAATACAGTATTGGTCAAATATTAAAAATATTAAAAAGCACATAGAAAATGTTTATTAAAATAATCATACTGCCAAAAATTCCAATTAGTTATTTTTGTTTAGAATGGCACCAATAGACCAAGAAACTGGATTCTGGTCTAATTTGCACTTGTGTAAACTTTCAGGTTAGTTATTCCTGATTTACACCAAATGGGCGATGAGAACCAGTCCCACAAAGAAAATACCAGTGAGATTTTTTTTCAGTAAAATATTTGTTTTAATTTGTAGAAACACAAATAAGATGTACCCAATTTACATTATAATCTGCCATGTAATCACATTGGCATTACAAACTCATTGATTTAATAATATTAAGCAGCTCTTTGGACAGAATTCTTTTTTTCTCCAACAACAAAAGTAGCTTAAATGGCAAGCCTAAGAAGGCCTTGTTCATTAAATGGGTTTATTATTTCCTGAGCTCTGTTTAATTACCCCTTTAAAGTCTGTGTTCATTGAATGTTTCCTTTTTAATCAGGAAATATAAAGGAAAGAGTTGTTGTTAGAAATGGTTGATTTTACATATGTATTAGTACACTGGATTGCTTAATGAATTCTGACCAATGAGAAATTTGTATTGTCCCTGAAACAATCAACTTCTTAATTATTGCCCATATTTTCTGGGGGGGGGGGGGGTTAATCTCTCTCTTTTAGGAATTACTTATTTTCAAGTCCTGCTGATTATTAATTATTATTATTTGTATTTCTGGTTGCAGTAAATGACTCCAGGCCCATGGTATTAGGCACAGTAAACACCCATAAGAGAGAGTTCTTGTACTAACGAGTGTACAATCTCCGCATAAGACTAGAGGCAACAGGTGGATCCAAATGGTAACAATGACACAATTATGATAAGCTGTGGTGACAGCAAACCAGCTGTCTAGGGCTTCCAGACATTTGAGCAGATGTGCATATGGAGGGCTGGCAAAGTAAAATAAAATTAAATAAACAGACAGTAGTGTGGAAAGGGAGGATGAGCCAGCTGTTAGATTGTTAACTTAGAACTGAAGAGAAACAGGTTCAGTTCCTTGCTCTGCCACAGACTTTTGATGTGACCTCGGGCAAGTCACTTAGCCTCACTGAGCCCCAGTCCCGTGAAAATCACTTCCTTATCTCACAGAGGTGCTATGAGGATAAATACAAGGCACTCAGACACATAGCAATACCTAAGATAGATGTAATTCTCTCACAATATATCCCTGACCATCTTATTGAACAATGATAATTTACTTTACACTTGCTTATGTTCACAGAACACCAATCAAAAAGTAATCATAAATTTGACCCAACACTCAAGCTCTTTTCAATATCAGAAAACTTTGAACAAGAAAGCACTCACCTCAGATTCACTCCTAATGAACCGTGTGTAACAAAAGTCACTAAAGTTGCTAGATCTGGGTGAATTAATACTAAAGATAAGTAAATTTAAAAGTGACAATTTTCTTGAATTTTAAAATGAATTTGCTTTGATCAACTACATGTTCCTCTTAAGAATATTTGTATGAATAAGTCTTACAAACATGATTGTTTTCAGGAAGCAAATGTCAAATGTTGTATATGTGAATATTAGCAGAAAACATTTTAAATTCATTCATCTGAGTATTGATGCCAAAAATAGTTGCACACTCCTCCAATCAAGAGTAGCAATATCATATATCATATGACAAATCATATCTAATTAATCCCTCTTGAATAGCAAATGGTTAATACTCAGAGAGGTCTGTTCAATAGCAATTCATTTTTAAAAATTACTGAAGAATAATTTCAGAAATGTCTGATGGAATAGCAAACTGCAATAAAGAGAGAGATGGATTATACAAAGCAAAAGTGAAGCACAATCCATATGTAAGTTGTTGTGTGGATTTATTTAATGAGATATAAAAGCCTAATCTTGTTCCTTAAAAGCCTAATCTAGAGATCACTCATTAAATTCATAAAGGTAATTATTTGCCTACATGTTTATGGTAGACAAATTAATTAGGAAAAAATTAAAACCGTGTCTAACTCTAATGACAAGGTATTCCAGCCAATATCCTGCTGCAACCATGCTATTGATCCAGAGATAACACTGGCAGTATGAACAGCTGTCTGTGAAGCCAAGAATTACATGCACTCCCTTAAGAATAGCTTTCAAAGCTTGGCACCTGATTCTTTTAATATTTAGTTGTGCGCCAGTGATTCTACTACTGCAGGAAGGAGGCAAAAAAGAAAAATAGTCATGGCTGCATTCTTTTTATTATTTTCCAACTGTATTTTACTGAACAAAAATGTTTTTATTGCAGGCATAATTTGAAGAGAGATAAAACCGTACATGTTTTAGAAAATGTAAATGTTATATTCAGAAACATACTGTGATAACAGAAAAGTAAACAGAAATGTTCAGACAACTATGGGCCAGATTGCCTATTGAGATCCAGCCCCTTTGCACAACTCAGGAGGCACAAAGGGGCCAGAAACTGCCCACACATCACCAGAAGAAAATTCCCCTGTAGGAGGGGTACTCCCCATTAGCATACAGGTGACAGGTCTGTATCTTTACCATGTGTCCCGCCCTCACTCAGCATAAATTGCATGTTGCAAGCAGGAGGGGGCATGTAGGCGCAGAGAGCGTTGAGAAATGTGGCAGAACTCAGCTCTGATACATCTGTGCTCCACTGTGGTACGGTCTAAGGATCTAAGTCAGTAGCACAAATTAGAGATGTATGGAAGAAGTTGAATGCAAACTAAAGCTGATCTTCAGAATCCAGGAGACAGACAAACTCCTTGATGCCCCTTATCCTGTGCCAAGCAGGGCTCTGGGCAGAAGAGAATCTGCCCATGATCTCTAACTAAATGTGGATATTACTCTCAACTAAAGAGAAAAATAGTCAGTTTTTCATGACTCCCTTTCCCACAGTTCCTATTATCTAGTTAATGACCACAGACTCCTCCCATATTTAAAGAATGTGAAAGGTGTGGCACAGTAATAACTCTGGATCCAAGGTGAATGAAAAAGATCATTTTGATTCAGGGATGCACTTCCCAGCTGCCTCAGCATAGCAGAACATGGGCTTCTGCAGCACCCCTCCCCCAGAATTCATGTCTGGGAAGCTAAACCACTTAAAAGGTACAGGTCTCAATACCACGGAAGGGAAGGCCTGAGGTATTTTCTGATCCCTTTGCCTGAATTCAGAAAAGTAAGCTTTAATTTGCGATAAAAATGGTTTTACGCTGCTCCAAGATGGCTTTACAATTCCTTCTTTGGATGTTTTGATGCAGTGAGCTGGTTAGGTATTTTCTTAGCTGGGACAGGTAAGCTATAGAGGTATCTGCATATTTGGGACAAGCTCCCTGTTTGAAGGGAAATGCTTAGTATAGTATAGCAGACAGAGCCTCTAGTTTAAGAAATAACTCAGCACTGTCAGAATTGTGCGGCAAGGGACGTAGCACAGTCTGCATGAGTAAATAAGAGTTAGCCAGCTTACCAAAGATCTGTCTGTCCCCCCGCCTCCTGGATTTGACTTGAAATCCAAGTTGAAAATAATGAATCTTTGTGGCTATTCCATGATGTCCCCAACTCTGCATGCTGTGATAGGTCTTGCCATTGGGAGGCTGGTTGGTTTACATAGTGATCATAGCTAGTTTTTCTATGGAGTTCCAGGTGCTCAAAACCACCCGAATGTAATCTGACAGGGTTTATAGCATAGTTACTTCCACTGTCACCTCTTTTATTTCCTATAGTTTGGCTGAAATGTTTAAAATTGAACCCCAATACTAGGGTGAATAAATATGCAATGTCCAATCAGAAAAAGAAAGATACTTTGGTAAATTCAATGCTAAGGACAGAGCTTCCAGCTTTCAGTCCAACCATGAAAACAAATCAGGCCATAGCCTCATCTGGATCCTTTCAACCTATCAGCATTCTCTCTATATATAGTTCTTTGCTCTTTCCCACTCTTTGAGGAGATAAGATGTCTGCTGCCAACTTAGCTGTAATTCTCCCTCAAGGAACTCATGCTAACTTATTAACCTTGAATTGATTAATTGGTGAAGAGCAGGCAGAAGCTGTAATGTTCCTGATCAAGGTTTTTTTCTCTTTTCTAGGTAGGAACTGGGCAATATTCCTCCATCCCATAACATTCTGACTGGGATTTCCAGAGATCCATGGGAGTTGAATACATAATGCTTAGGCCCCTTTGAGAATCTCAGCCTATGTTGTTATTACTAACAAAGCCTTAGTACTTCAATTTTGTGGTCAAGGGATGTGGTGTGCTGAGAAGGTAAGTTTGTTGGGGTTGCTCTGATGAGGATTTGCAATGGCAGTTAGTTGTAGAATATACCTCTACCCCGATATAACGCTGTCCTTGGGAGCCCAATAATCTTACCGCGTTATAGGTGAAACCGCATTATATCGAACTTGCTTTGATCCGCCGGAGTGCGCAGCCGCGCCCCCCTCCCTGGAGTGCTGCTTTACTGCGTTGTATCTGAATTCGTGTTATATCAGGTCGCGTTATATCGGGGTAGAGGTGTACTTTTTTGTGTGTTTGGGGTGTAAAAGTTTGACCCACCTCACAGATGTGAGCTGGATTTGTAGGTTAACATCAGTCATACCCAGTTCCTAATGCAATTATGGTGTAATGATTACTGTTGGAATCCTCAAAATTATTTTCTTTGATACATGAAGCTTCAGCCTTTATGTGCCAGTTTGGAGCCAATGTGTGCTTAATTGTGGATGATAAGGGAGATATGGACATTTGCCAGGGTTAATGCATGTAATTCAGCAGCCAAGGGAAATCTGCCTTAAGGGAATTCCAGCTCAGCGGGATGCCTTCCAAAGACTAAAGAACCTGCAGTTTCACGGAGCAGGTTAGATTATTGTGCAAATTGAACTAAAATAGATTTTGAATATTTATATTAATGGTGTTAAAGGTTCATTCAGATATTACAAGTTATTACAGACAATAGTGCTACTATAGTTAAGACTGAATTGACATTTGCAATGAAGTCTCTAGTTTTTCTTATTCAGTATATTGTATTTTATTTTATCTTCAGTATATCAACTGTTCAAAACGCACGAGGCTGGATTCAGACCAGCTGGAGCCACAATTTGCACCTCTCCACGTAATGAGGAATACTATGCCCTCGTAAAGGACAGGTAGTAATGCTGATGCTGCCCTCCCTTTGGCATTCCAACGGAGCAGGGCAGATTGAAATCCCCCTTGGAGATCCTCAGGTATTATGCCCTTCCCAAGACAGACTGTCCCACTTTTGGGCTGCATTGCTCCTCTCAGTCCGGATGAGTACTTGCAGCTACTTTGCCAATCTTCCTTCCTAATGGACTTTCTGCTGGAGCTCCGTTGTACACCTGGGAATGGATCCGGTCCTTGATGTGTTTGCACAGAAAGTTTGTCTTTGAATTTAGTCTTGGTAAGAAACCCAGGAGTTTAGATTGTTATCTAAATCTCTCGCATCTGTAAAATTTGGCTGGATATTTCTTGAATAGTCTGGTGTTTGCTGGTATTTCCTGCTTCTAGTCAGACTACAGATGCCAATAAAATACCTATTCTAGTTATAGTGCATAGGAATTGGGGAATATCCCGTAAATAGCTGGGGAGCCCTCTAGTGGCACTCACTATGTTCTGTATTTCAGATCTCACCAGAACCCTGCCAGAGCAGCTGTGTGTGTATATACATATATATATATATTTCTAGTCCTGGCCAAATGGGAACCTGAAAATGCTGAGGCACAAGATAAGAGTGAGAGAAAGGAGTCAGCACCAAGAAGCAGTAGCAGACCTTTTTACAGATTTCATATTGCCCCTTCCCATGCAGGCAATACATTGACCGAGGTAACGGGGCTAAGGGTGGCATGAGCAATGTGAGAATCAGGGCTTTTTTGTGATGACGCTGGAAAACACTACCAAAAGAATGTAAGCATTTTGTTTGCTCATCTCATTAATTCAGTGCTCTGGGTCATGTATTCTTGTTTTGCGACATTGTACTAAATGCTTCATCATACACTGCCTTATCTAATGGTTTAGGAACATTTCTGGTGGGGAAAAAATGATAGAGGTAATGTCAACATTTCTGCTACTCTTGGTAAATCGTATGATTCCCAATGTATTAGTATTGCTGCATTACACTGACAAAACTATGCTCATAAGCTAATATATTGTGTACATATCTTGTGGCTACCTTGTGAAATGGTTTTAGAGTGAGTTGCAGTTCAGCATATGTATCTACCTTGATCTTAACATATTTTGTATTTTCCCTTCTGGAGGACAGGAACTCTGACATTTGAGAGTGCTTATTTCATTATGGCAGTTGTGCCTAAGACCTAACTAGCTAGCCAACAAAAGATGCAGAACCTACCTTGGTATATGTTATGATTGAATGGATTGCAGCATCTTAAGTTGTTGTTACAGGTGAATGAACCAGTTTAGCGGCAACCCTAATTCTTCAACAGCTGCAATTCTTACTAAACCACTTTGAATTTTATAAGTAGGGTATAACTCCTCCAGGGACTGCCTTGTGCTAGTGTCTGGCAGCTGCTACATCAAGAGCAAAAAGATAATAATCATTTGTAAGCTTATTCTCTGAACACAAACCACTTGTATTTGAGTATTGCTGTGTTTTTGTTTTTTTTTAAAGCTGCTATGCCACTTGGAGCAGCTACAGTCTTTTCCAGTACAACTATTCTAAAAACTCTGAGGGTGAGGGGCTGATTGTCTTAGTAGTTAATGCACTCTACACTGTGTCCCATCATATATACAAGAGGACATAATGCTCTGATTTTGCCTTTCCCCACTCCTTAGCCAATCGGAAGTATGTAAGATTATTATTCTGCAGTCATCAACATGAAATAGTTCTTAAACCTTAGGGTTTTTTTCTTAGTACTGTAATTCCAGAAAAATCCAGTTAACTTGTGGTTATATTATCCTATTATAGATTCCATTTTGTAGCACTGGCAACAGACTTTTACCTTGTCTTATGAAATACTTTGCTAAATATATATATTTAAAATAATTTGGTAGAAAAATTTTGCATAGTTGGGCAAAACCTATAGGTGCTGATTTTAAAAAGAGACAGGTGAATTGGGTGCCTCAGTTTCTGGATGTCCATCAAGAAGTGTGTCCAATGTTCAGGGGGAAGCCCTTGGTAAAAATCAGTCCCTTATGTCAGAATCCCAAAATCACTGGTTGCTTTTGAAAATGTAGACCTTACTTTCGAAAAATCAGGGGGTTGGGAGGGAGGAAAAAAACAGTTTAGTTTTGCACTAATTTCCATGTAAGCTTCTTGCCAATGGTGCTATCATACGCAATTATTTAATAGAAAAGACAAACATTTCAGAAAGCTTTTTGCGTGGGGTAAGTTTGTGGTTGTTATATGTACATTTATTTGTTCCATATTTAGCCAATCTGCTTTTAGTTTTGATAACTCTTGATATTAAGCGGTGCAGAAAAAGAGTTAAGAACAAACAATCTGCTTAGTCTTGCCATGTAGCAGGAATGTGCCTTTCTGTTTTCATCAGCACAGTCTTCTCTTGACCACTGCCTGAGGATGTTACTTGTCTTTTGTACACACACAATTCTGTATAATATGCTAATAGGAATGGGCACCTGGCTCACCCTCTGGCTCCCATGATTCACTCACAAAAGCTGCTGCTTGCATTCCCCTTTCTTGCTATGTTACTGAACACAGAAGCATGAGTCCCTTAGATTCCTCCCAACTTAATTAAATAGTGTGAGCTTCACTTCAGGAGGTGATTGGGCGTCTGTTATAGTGTGCCTTCAAAAACACAGCACTTTTTACTTGTGTATTTTTATTTACCAGTAACTGTATCCTGAGTTACCAATTACTGCCAGGGAGTTATGATCCACTCACTTGCTTGCTTTCCACTGTAATAAAGCTATTGCTGTTCCTTTCTATTTTTTTTTTTTCCTCTCTGGCTTGCTCAGTTTGTCTGTGATAACTATAGCATTACTTCTGCTAGAGGCTATGTGCCAGCATATGGGCTGTCACTGAATCACAGTCCTAGAAGCCAATAGATGATGCCCTCTTCTGCCCCATGAGTGGATGCTACTAATAAAAATGACCTCTGGGGGTTATGTGGGTGCTTTTTGCAATGCAGCTGCATACACTATGTGTTAGTAATAGGAAAAAAGCAGAAGCTTCACTGTTGAACTACTGGAATGAAAGTATACTTGAAATAGGAGAACGAGGTACCAGTCAGTGATCGCTCTGGTTAGAAGCGAGGAGAGGTACAGAATTAAGAAGAAATATATATATTTTAGAGCTAGTCAAATATTAATCAACACAAAAATCTCAATGATTTTGTGTTTGTAAATCATTCATAAACTAGTCCTGTTAGCTGTGAATATATTCAGTATTTGAAAATATTCACTAAATATTTTTGACAAATACTTTCAGACCATGAGTTGTTCTCAGACTCATAGGAATGTAGGTCTCGATGGGACCTCTGGAGGTCATCTAGTCCATCCCCCGCTCTAAGGCAGTATTAACTATATCTAGATATCATCCTTCACAGATGTTTGTCTAAACTTCCAATGATGGAGATTCTACAAACAAGCACTGAAACAGGTTACCTAGCTAATCTATTTTCAAATTAGAAAGATTTTCCTAATATCTAACAAATCTCCCTTGCTGCAAACTAAGCCAATTACTTCTATTATTACCAGACTATTTGACCTGGCATTGTGTGTACTTTATGATTGGATAAACGAAAATACCTCACAGATAATGAATGGAAAATAGTAGATATGAACAAATGAGTTTAGTTTCAGTACTTGGCAATCATTCAAATACTGTAAAGTTACAAATAGCAAAATCCCACTATAGCAGTGGCTCACTATTTATTTATTTAATTCACACACCCACATTATTCCTGATTTGTAGAGGAATGTAGTGAGGCAATAGTGGATTTGTCCTACAAACTAGCATATTTACTTTTATGAGTGCAGTTTTACTAGAAGATTTTCAAGAAGACATCTACAAAAATCAAAGTGAGTAATTCAGATCAAAGAGTGAGTTGAAAATTAAAGCAGTGTATCTGAGGATACCTTATCTCTTCCCCCAGATATGAGCAGCCAACTCCCAGACAAAAGGCTGAGAAGTTGTTTGCTTCTCAGCTCAAATACACCTCCATCTACAAAACTAAGCCTATTAAAATAAAATATTTCCCCTACTAGCAGTCAAGCAAAAGCACAGATTTCACCCTTTCCTTAAACCTAGTCTCTCCTCTATCAGAGTCCTACTGCTCCCTTCCTTCCCCAGATATACCCAACAGCTGGGCCTGATAGGTTAGGGAACCCCACTGCATATGCACCACACCCTTTAACTTTTCCCTGTCTGCATATACACCTGTGCCAATACAGAGAGAGAGAGAGCTAGCTTAGCTGAGCTGAGCTGAGCTGGGGCTGTCCAAGTGACTCCAAATCCATTTATAAGGGGCTCAGTGACACACATTGTGTTCCCTATTTGCTTTTACATAGTAGCTTTCTTTGTGCTTTTTGTTTTGAAGTAAAGTTACTTTTTAACAGATCTGCAGCTGAAATATCACTGCTTTTACTGTGTTTTTTTAGTAGTCACTGAAATTACATTCTATCATAGTAGTCAGCATTGCAGGACCGGGAGGGGAGAGGGAAGAGTCAGGGGCAGATACAACCACATGAAACTGCTTTGCCACCCTGTACACTAACCCCAAGTAGAACTATCAGTTGATAATGGTGGACCTACAGAAGCAATTGTGTTCTTCTTGTTTTCATTGGCCCAGCTATTACCAATAATCATCTAGTAATTAGGGGGGAAATTCATAACATATAGCATCAGTATACAGAAAGAGGAGGAAATAGAGCAGACTCCTGCCCCATTTGGTTAGTGGTGGAGGGGGAGGAAGGGGGCAACTTCCCATACCTCCTGTGGGACTTTGTGTATGCCTGTTTCCTTTTCAAGCATTTAGGAACTGACAAAAGGAGATGTATGACACCAATTTTCACAGGGGCTGGAGCGCAAACCAGCCCCACACTCATCCAGCAGTCGTGTCTCCGGTGGGGCTGTGCCCGTCTCCCCACTCCAGGCATTGTGTCATGGCACATGAGGTCATATGGCGCTGTGACACCATAGAATCATAGACTATCAGGGTTGGAAGGAACCTCAGGAGGTCATCTAGTCCAACCCCCTGCTCAAAGCAGGACCTAATCCCCAACTAAATCATCCTAACCAGGGCTTTGTCAAGCCTGACCTTAAAAACCTCTAAGGAAGGAGATTCCACCATCTCCCTAGGTAACCCATTCCACTGCTTCACCACCCTCCTAGTGAAAACGTTTTTCCTAATATCCAACCTAAACCTCTGCCACTGCAACTTGAGACCATTGCTACTTGTTCTATCGGCTGGTACCACTGAGAACAGTCTAGATCCATCCTCTTTGGAACCCCCTTTCAGGTAGTTGAAGCAGCTATCAAATCCCCCCTCATTCTTCTCTTCTGCAGACTAAATAATCCCAGTTCCCACAGCCTCTCTTCATAAATCATGTGCTCCAAAGGCACACATTTGACTCATATCCAGCTTCTTGTCCACTGTAAGCCCTAGGTCCTTCTCTGCAGAACTGCTGCCTAGCCACTCGGTCCCTAGTCTGTAGCAGTGCATGGGATTCTTCCATCCTAAGTGCAGGACTCTGCACTTGTCCTTGTTGAACCTCATCAGATTTCTTCTAGCCCAATCCTCCCATTTGTCTAGGTCCCTCTGTATCCTATCCCTACCCTGCAGCCCAGTTTAGTGTCGTCTGAAAACTTGCTGAGAGTGCAGTCCACACCTTCCTCCAGATCATTAATGAAGATATTTAACAAAACCGGCCCCATGCACCAGCTCACACCACCACACACTGAAATTTTGGTCAGCCACCCCTCTGTCATGATGGAGGGGCAGGAGGCTCTGAAAAACCGTGCACCAGGTTTCCACATCCAGAGTGGGAAGCTGGGTCCAGCCCAATGGGACAGGAGTTGCCACTGCCAGTGCATACTGGAAGAGCGCAATCTCCAGCACTTCCTGCCCTAAGCTTTCCCTCTGCACCTGGCTGGGATTATTACAGGGGCAAAGGGTGCAGCAGGCATGATAACATGCTAGCCAATAGGTTTAACTGCAGGTGGCACCACCAGTGACCCATCGCCCCCAGCTCTGCTACTGCATTTGTGGTAAATCTCCCCTGGAAACATAGCTGTGGTAACATAAGGCACATTGTGTGCATGGTGAGTTTGGCTTATATATACATATCTCAGTATATTTTTCATTAAAACCATCATCCAACAAGTACAGTACAATACTAGCACTATTGCATATTTTATATAGTATACCCTTGAAGGTGTTTAGCAAGTTCCTTTTATAAATGATTCTAGCTAGGGAATGTCATAAAAATGGATAACTTCAACCAAAGATGGCTGTAATTTCTTTTAATTTTGAAAGTGTGGCTAATGATTATATTATATAATACGAACCACTCATTTGCTGTTATATGGGTGTCAGGTATCAAGGATTGTAACTATATATACACACAACACTCTGTGAACACATGCCTAATTTTGTAATTGCTATTATTCACAATAACAGCTAAGTCCATTTCTGATAAATAATGTATATTCATATGGTGCCTTGCTACCCGCAGCCAGAATAAAGGGTCATTTATAGAAATTAAAGCATGGGCAAAATCATCTGCTTCTACCATTAGAGTCATGAGAAAATTGAATTATTTACTAACTGAATGGATGGATTTGCATTGCTATGAGTGAGGTCATCATATGAGAGGGCAGCAGCCGAAGTAAATTCTCTCATGGGTTATGCTGACATGTAGGGCCCAATTCTTCACTCTGTTGTACCTGTTTAGTCCTTTGCACCATGTGGAACACAAACATTCTGATTTGGAAGAGCTTTATCTCTACTATGCATAGGTTTAAATAGCTGCATTGTGACCAGTGGAGACTTCCGTAACCTTTGTAACCCATAGAGCCACAGGCATTTTGTTTATACAATCTCTATCTCAGCTGGAGATCTGAACTAATAAAGTAATAAAGTAAAGTAACAAGCTGAGTTTGCCCCTTCCTGAATGTACAGTCCCAGATTATTACAGGTCACACTGGGAGATAAGATCTTCCACAAATATGGCATGACAAATATTTGATCAATGGAGAGAAATGCAATCTTAAGAAACAAAATGATAGCTAGGACCATGTAGTTGTCCTTCTGGCTGATAAGGCTTCCGGTGGGAAATGGCTTTCCCATTCTACAAAAATGAACTGAGATTTCAAAAAGTTCAAATCGGGATATAAAGTTGAATTCTTAAAATTATTGGGAATTGAAAATAATAATCATAATGCACTCCCCACCCACCCCCCAAAAAACCCTCACTCACCCATGGTTTGGGTTGATCAAAACATTGTGTTCTGTTAATTTTGAAACATTTCATTTAGATTTTGACCATGTCTACTCATGCTGGAAATTATACCTCCAGCTCTGGTGTAGACATACACTTAAGCCCTCCCCAGAAGAATTTACAGTCTATCTTGCTATATGTTTGTGTATTGCCCAGTAGGATGAGGCATTGGCTTCTATGTGCTACTGTAATACAAATAGATCGAAGAAGACTGGGAAGAAATACAGCAGTATCATTCATTACCTCTGTGAACAAAATCTTAAAAGGGAGTTTATTGGACAGTTGAATGCCTGTGAAAATCAAGTTTAGTTAACCATAGTAAGAGCTGGGTATTCTGTCCTATATTTTTTTCTTGATGCTAAGAAAAAAAAAAGAAGGAAGAAAGAAAGAAAGAAAGAAAGAAAGAAAGAAAAAGAAAATAAATTACTGTTACAATATGGGCTTGCTTCAATGGCAACTGAAGTCAATGACAGACTCCTGTTGTCTTTAAAAGGCCTTGGAACAGACCCTGTATGTAAATGTCTTTCAACAGCTTGGAATACAAAGATCTACCCCTCTCCAAAAAGTCCATGAACTACAATTAGCAAATGAATTAGCTTCTTGTGAATAACAAGAGTCACAATCTGCCTTCCATTTCCCCCCTGCTCTGGAGGTGGGAGCGATATACCATCAGCCCTTCTCATCCACACTCCTCTCACATGTAGGTGGGATGTAACCGTTCTATGGAACTTGCTTTTTCCTCAGCATTAACACCCATAGTATGGGCATCTGGTGCAAGGGAGGTCAGGGCACAGAGGATGGGCCACAATCTGGCCCCTTACATGTCTTGCTAATTGTATTGGTTTCGTTTTTGTGCTTTTTTGTATTTTTCTTGAAAAATCACTAAAGAATAAAAAAAAACCAGCAAAACCTAACAAAACATCATTCTTACTTAGTTTAGGTGAATATCTTAGATCAGTATCCTAAGAAATTGTGTGCCATTAATTCTGTTATTAGAAATATAGCTTGCATTTTTTAACACAAAACAATTCATGGTAGATAGCGTGCGAAGAGAAGTACTTTTTTATTAAAACAAAAATAGTAATTTAAAAATAATACAGTAATTTATCTCTACAGTAGCCACTTGAGACAACAAAGATTTATGTAATAATAATTTTACAAATTGACATCCGATCAAATACTTTTCATTTAAAGTAACCCACATTGGAGCTTTTCAGCATAAAGAGATCTTAGATATTTTAAATATTTAATAATTTTAAGTAGACAAAATTTGTGTAATTTGGCACTGACAAAAATGTTATCTGTAGATTGCATCTGTCATCCTTAATTCTCAGATTTGAAAAGCTGAAGTCCCTGTCAGTGCTTTATTCTGCGCTTGGCTTGTCTAAATGTCAGAAACACATTAATGATCAGTTCTGCTTTACTCAGACCTTTTATTGCTCATCAACATGGGTAATTTATTAGTCACCCAACCAATACTCACCTAAGCTTTTCCAAAATAAAGAATGAATTGTGCTTTAAGGTCAACAACATTGAGTTACTGTATATTGTAAGTGACAGAGACCCTGCGCTGAACACTGCCTTGCAAAAGCACTTAGCTCTTACCACTTGCCCTTCTTGTTGGTTTCTGTACAAAAAGGTTAAAATGTAGTTTTTCTGTCAAAAAAATCTAACAATTCTTAATTTGTAGCCAAGATACAATATGGAACATGTACTCTATATATTTAAATAATGGCCAATTCTGATACTATAACTAATTCATGTGGAATGACTCAGCTGTGCATTTAGACACAGTACGTACTCCAAAGCACGTGCCCAACAGACCACTCAGACCATCACACAACTTGCAGGCTTTGCTACCTAAACAACATAGTAACAAAATCAACTTTATGTTGTTATTTACAGCAAAATGCTGAACAGAACATTAATAGAAATCAAATATATATTCTCATTAGAAAGTATTAAATAAGCAAAGTGAGCAGAACAGAGATCTGTAACAGTCTGTAAATACCTTATTTTAATTAAAAAAACCAATATTTCACCTAAGGCCACTTATAAAAATATGGATTAAATAAATGTCTTTAATCTCCTTTATGACTATAATGGGGTTTTGAAAGGTAATTGTAGAGAAATAAATGCATTTTCATTGTGACACCAAAAATTTAAAGCTCATACTATTTGTTAATATTCTGAAAAATATTAATGACGTTCAGGTATTAATAAAATTATGGGGAGAAATATGGTTTTCCATAGTTAAGGATGAAACTGGCCTATCATAAACCCAATTATAGTGCCCTAAATCTTCTAATTTTGACCAAACGTTGACTCTATCTCCCCTTGTAAGTACTCTCACACTTCTTATCACACTGTCTGTACTCGGCTAGCTTGATTATCACTTCAAAAGTTTTTTTTCTCTTAATTAATTGGCCTCTCAGAGTTGGTAAGACAACTCCCACCTGTTTATGCTCTCTGTATGTGTGTATATATATCTCCTCATTATATGTTCCATTCTATATGCATCCGAAGAAGTGGGCTGTAGTCCACGAAAGCTTATGCTCTAATAAACTTGTTAGTCTCTAAGGTGCCACAAGTACTCCTGTTCTTCTTAATGTGTTTTAAATTTCACCACTCTAGAATTGTTCAGCCAAGCATGAAGTATCTCAGACAAGAAATCCAGGAGATTAAAAAGAAATCCTATGCCCCCCCTTTTTTTATGTTTATATAGGTGTGGGCTGTGGGGTGGGTTTTTTTGGATCGCCATACTTCCAAAATGTCTTGGCAAAGAAACTCTGCAATTCTTTTAATCTATTGGTCTTAAAAAGAACTAGTGCTATCGACTAGGTATGGGAACTTTGTTGTTGTAATGTATTTGTTAAAAGTGGCTTGTGTATACCTTATGGGGCTGGTGGAACATTTAACTCTGTCTGGCACCAATGCTACCTTTACCTAGTCTTCATGGACTGTCCAAATACAGTAAATATAATGGGGGAAGTGACATGAAAAAACATGAGAGGGTATTGGGGGCCACTCTAGGGAGAGCAGGAAGGAGACAGCCAGCTGGGTGGTAAGGGGAGTGGTAGGGTCCATTTAGCTGTACAGAGAGCACTCTCCAGAGAAAGACACTAAATCCACTTTACATGCTGTTTCCCCATAGTAGGGGAAGCAGATGAGAAAGAGAGAAAGGACCATTCCTGAGCAGCTTATGAATGTTTTAAAATAATTTCCAATGTTAAAGGATGGTTAAGGGATCAGTCTTAGCCATGTCCAGTCCATACAAAGTCAAACTTTTGAGTGCACAAGCAAAGTGTGCAATACAGTCATTTAAGATGCCCACAGGCACAGGAGATGAGTTTAAAGTCCTTATCAAACTCTTCATTGAAATATTTCTATTTTACATGCAAATTTTGATGGATGTACAGGATAGAAAATTGGTGCTGAAAGAAAGGCACACTTAAAGATGTTTGGATCTTAATTATATTTTCACATATTTCAAACTGTTTATAGTGTCACCTTAACTTTGAACTTCTAGAGTAATGTTGTTTTTTTGAGAAAACTAATGCCTAATATGTTTTCAGAAATATCTCAAAATTAAACCCCATCTTAATTAAGAGCTGTGCTTGTGAATTATTTCTAGAAATTATTTCCTATTTTTGATTTTGGCCTCTTTGGGGATCCAAATTATATACCGAAGCAAACCAAAATTTGTTTTCATTATATGAGACACCCAGAATAGGTTTCCTGATATGTTGTAGTCTCTTGCTTGTACATATATCTACCTCTAGATGATTTAAATTTAGAGGGAAGGTTAGTGGAAGGTTGTGCCTTCCTCTCCAGAGTTCTGCTCCTATTTTTTTCATGTTCAACCTACTTTACCTCACACAGAAATTATAGGGTTTTTTTCTTTTCATTTTCACTTCATAATTTCAGCACTTATTTTCCTGCAATCATAGTCACTCTGTAATTCTGACAACAAGCTATGTTCTTTTTATTCTTTTGTGTCTAACAACAGCTACAGTAACTAGCAATCTGCTTTTTAAACTGTAGTTTATATTGTGAAAAGCACCGTGAGGTTTGGGAAAGAACACTTCTAACTAGCCTGATTATTATTTGAAAGCTATTCACAGCTTTTGTTTAAAAATACATACATAATGTTGGAATTTGTAAGAAGATCTATGCAATTTTGAAATTGAAACCTCTAGTTGACTATAATGTACACACTGAATTATTAATGCAATATTTTCTTTTCTGGGAGAAAAAAATCACAGCTTATGAGAAATTATTTTTAATACAAACAAAATAGATTCTGTGAGACGCAGCCTCCTGGTTTTACAATCAGAGCCTTTTCAGATGTACAGTGTCTTTACTGATGATGTTCTTTAAAGTTAAGTATATTCTTATTTCTGATGCAGTACTTGTTCCAAGCTGGGAAGACTGCTGTGTTTTGATGAAAAGCTTTTTCCTTGAATGCAGGAAAAGAACAAACATCTACAAAAGACATTTTGCTTCAGCTGGTAAAACTGTATCTAAGGATGCAGCAACAGAATTTTTTCAGTTTGTAGACCTTCAATATGTTGCTGAGTTCATTAGTATTTATCACAGTGTTCATCTCCATTTCCTTCCTTCCCTTCTAGTATTTCATATTATTTAGAGCATTCAGATCTGATGTGATAGCAGCAGCAGCTTATGCTAATCACAAAGTAGGAAGGGATAATGAGCAAGAAGGGTGGCTTTAGGTAAGTATTTGAAGAAGATGGTCTATCTTCTATTGTATGACCAACTTCATTGTATCTTTAGGGTCATTTTGGTCACTGTGAATGGTTCATGTCTATATAGTGTAAAGACTAGTCAGAGTAAACTAAATTCTAGGAAGAATTAAGTGCAGGTCCTACATTCAGAATTACAATATGGGAATTTAAATTACACTGTAATTGATCTAAGCCAAAAAAAGAGAGAAGTAATAGAATATAAATCCACCACAAGAAGGTTTATTTTAAAACATATAGGGTGGGATTTTCAACAATGCATGTTGTTGCCCTATCTCTATTCCCACTGAAGTCAATAGCACTTCTCCCCACCTACTGACTTCAGTAGGAACAGAGTTAGCCCAACCAATGAGCACTTCTACAAATATCACCCTAAAGGGTAACATTTTCAATAATACCCAAATGACTTAGGAGCCTAAGTCCCATTTACAAAAGTGACAGGCCTATAGGAGCCAAGGGGTGAAATCCTGGCTGCATTGAAGTTAATGGGAGCTTTGCTACTGACTTCATAGAATCTTAGAAATGTAGGACTGGAAGGGACCTCTTAAGGTCATCTAGTCCAGCCCCTCATTTTGAGGCAGGACCAAGAAAATTGAGACCATGCCTGACATGTGTCTAACCTATTCTTAACAGTGTCCAATGACAGAGATTCCACTGCTGCCCTTGAAAGTCTATCCCAGTGCTTAACTATGCTTATAGTTAGAAAATTATTCCTAATATCTAACCTAAATCTCCATTGCTTCAGATTAAGCCTTTTACTTTAAGTCTTATCTTCAGTGGGCATGGAGAATAATTGATCAACTTCCTTTTTATAACAGCCCTTAACATATTTGAAGACTGTTATCAAGTCTCCCCTTAGTCTTCTTTTTTCCAAGACTAAACATGCCCAGCTTTTTAACCTTTCCTCATAAATCAGGTTTTCTAAATCTTTTATCAATGGGCCAGTATTTCTCCCTCTGTTTCATTCAAAATCAATAGGACTTATGAGGGTTCAACTGAGCTCTTCATAATTTCAATTGTAACTAAGAAATTTTAACATAGGTCCTCAAAGACTAAATACTATTGTCTTAATTAAACATTCACCTAATAAACACACAGAGTTTGGGGAGGGGGAATCAACCTCTCTTTTTTATTTGTGAGAGGATGTATTTTTTGTTGATTTCTTCTATGCATTAATTCTTTATTAAATGTCACTAGTCAGGACAAGAAAAAGGAAGAATTAACATATGAGAAACAGGTA
The DNA here is from genome assembly GCF_013100865.1 of Trachemys scripta elegans. Lineage (NCBI taxonomy): Eukaryota > Metazoa > Chordata > Testudines > Emydidae > Trachemys > Trachemys scripta. The sequence goes on along the minus strand of NC_048304.1, from coordinate 100,510,128 downwards.
GGTTATGAAATGGCTCATATAAAAGTCAACTTGCGAGAAATGTATTTGTTATGAAAAGCATGTAGAGAAGCAACAATTCTAGACTTCAAAAATAGTGATGAAGAAATACAATTTAAAGAGATTTCACTGATGGTTAGGAAGATCAATCAAGTTAAATTGCCTACAGAAACAAACCAAAAACATCTCACTGCAAATCTAGAAAATTAAATTTGTAGTTTCTTGGGAATGTTGCAACTATTTGTTTTTATTTCCTTGACTTCTCTTCATTTATGTTTTGAGATTTGATCATTATTTGGGGAGCCAAACAACATCAAAATTTGTTCCCCAAAGACGCCAGGTGAAAGTAATGTTTACCAAAGTAAAGCCAAGTAAAGAAATCAAAATGGGGTCCAGTACTTTTAAAAAAAGGAAAAGGGAGAAAAAACTGGATAGTAAGAATAGCATGATTTTGCCATTGTTTCTTTGACCAAGAAGTTTCCATCTGATAATTTTTAACCTTATTGGATAGCAAAAAGCAGAAATGGAAACCATACTAAAAATTGACTTCCAGTGACTCTGACCTTTGTGTATTTTTACTTTGACCATATTTGTCAGAATTCATTAGCAACATAATTTCTCTTGATATCTATGGGCCCCTGGAAGTTCAAGGGGAAAAAAAGTAAAATGTTCACCCTATTCTTTGCTTTTCATTCATTTCATGTTAATCCAATATAAACAAACTACATTATTTAGGAAACTAAAACCTACAGAGAAATAATCTAGTTGCTTTAACGCAATATGATTTGCAGTTCTTTGTGTTTGTGTTAAGTTTGGTAGCACTGTTGAATTGAAAGAGAGTGGGAATAAATATGCTTTTGGTATTGTGTTACACCTGAATGTTACCTTAGCCTATGACTTCCTTAATTTTTAGTGTTTATGCTTAGGGGATGCAAAAGAATAGAACTCCACCTGGGTATGTTCACCAGCTCTGGGGTTGTCAAACCTGGGTTGTGGGCAGCCAGATGTAGTGGTCAGAGGCAGAGTGTACAGTCAGGAGTCAGCTGAGTCAGGATACCAGGTGAACAGAAGCAGGAGACAAACTGGAGTTCAAAGCCATGAGTCAGAGGTCAGGAGCCAAGCCAGGTGAGAATGCCAAGAAGTCAAGCCAGTAGAGGAGTAAGGGGTGGGAAGGGGAAGAGCAGGAGCAGGGTGGATCCCAGTTGTTCAGGCACCTTCCTGTTCTTGTTGCTGGCTTAAGAAGGGCTGGTGGGCCAATTGCCTGCCCTGAGACTCAGCCAATGGGATGCCATGGGCAGCGCTTCATACTAGGGCTGGGCATCATGGGCCTGGGTCAGCAGTCATCAGCAGGCTGCTAAGTGGAGGGTTGAATCATGCCTGCTCCTGNCCTGGGTCAGCAGTCATCAGCAGGCTGCTAAGTGGAGGGTTGAATCATGCCTGCTCCTGTGAACCTGGGGTCAAGACCTGTGAGTTATGACAGTGATGAGCTAAATACAAGCAGTCCTTGGACTTACAACACAATTGGTTCCTGAAAATTGCGTTGAAAGTCAAAACATCGTAACTCGGAACCGCAATCCACTCCATTGTGGGACCAAGTGTCGTAAAATCAAAACCAATTGTTGTAAGTCAAATCAGGGTGTCAATTCAGAAACATCATAAGTACTGTTCATCGTAAGTTGAACATCGTAAAGTCGAGGATTGTCTGTACCTCCCACAAGCCCTGCAGGCCTTATTTTTCTGACCCTTCTACGAGCCCTAGGAAAGCTTGGAGACATGAGGAGGGAATGGAACTATGAGGTGGAGAAGTAGGTGTGTGATACAGGATGCATAGAGTAGAGAGGACTAGGTGGGGGAACAGAAGAGCAGTGGGGATGCACTAGTGTTTCCTCAGCTTCTGAAGCGTATGGACTTACAGTGGTTTGTCAGGGGGAAGCTCCTGTGGACTTATTTTCCCTTTATTTCTTGCACCATGAATAAGGATAAGAGTTTGTCATGGAGGTCACGGATTCTGTGACTTTCAGAGACCCGTGACATTTTCCGCTGCAGCCTCAGCCCCAGGGTGGTGGGGCTGGAGCTGCCAGCCAGTGGGGATCCCGGAGCTCTGATCCACCACAGGCAGCGGGAGGCCCAGAGTGCTGTAGGTGGTGGATGCTGGAACCCCTCCCCCCAAAGCAGGGTTTGGGCTCTCATTCCTTCCCCCACCACCCTCTGCAGAGCTCAGGCTTCAGCTGTCCCTCATCAGCTCCCCCTCCCCCCATCTACCCACCCATTATTTTTAGTAAAAGTCACAGACAGGCTTCTGTGAATTTTGTTTATTGCCTACGACCTGTCTGTGACTTTTACTAAAAATAACCGTGACAAAATCTTAACCTTACCCATGAAGTATCATGTACTTTTTTCATGATGTTTGTACTGGGTGATTTGCATCTTTTTATTTTTATCTTTACTATTGAAAGCTACTGCTGTTCCAGCTGCACTGCATGTTGCAGAGTTTGCCCCAACATTAAAGCTGAAAGCTTCTTGGCTAGAATCCTAAGTACTCGATTGTCGCTTATATGTTCTTTCTTACTGATTGCAAAATCACTACATGCTGTTTGTTCACATGTGGACAGTTGTGAAACTACTGATTCTGCCTCAATTTCTCTACCCTGAGTCTGTAAATAAATCCAAAACACTCTTGTATCAAAAAATGCCTATTTTAATCAACAGAAAAAACATGCCAAACAAGCAAAGACCTTCAACTAAGGTCCCAGGTCCCAGTCCTAGCTTAGGAGTTCCATAGCCTTTAGATTTTCTTGCACGGCCTTTACATTTTCCTACAGTAAAGAAACTCCCAGTTTCTCTCTCCAGAGAAAGGGTACTTTTCTCATCCATCCTTCGGTTTCTGTTACATAAAGAACCCCTCAATCCTCCGCTGCATCCTGTGGTTATCTTTACCTAAAGCCTTTTCAGTTCTGCCACCCAGAGCTGAGGTTCAGATTTCACCAGTCCATCCCACACCTAGACTGGGATGTTATCCCTTTGTTCTCTCTTTGGGGTCTACTGTGTCCAGGAGCCTTGCTTTCTCAGCTGATCACCTTTCCACTCCCTTCAAACATAAGTTCTGTCTGCCTTCTCATTAAAAGTCAGGTAATCACCTACCAATTAAGCCACCTGGGCAATCAATTAGCTCTGAAGCTGGCTTACCAGCCTTGGTCATAGATAGACTGGCTTGGATTCTTCTAAAGGGACAAGTTTCTTAGGAAAGTTTCCATGCTTTATCTAGGCCTCTGTACCCTTTAGTAGAAACATGCACATATATTGTTATGTATGTATGTCTTATATTCCTTTCTGGAATGGAATGCTCATCACATGTAACAGGTGGACTAGAGAGCTAAGCAGCCTAGTGGTTAGAGTGCACGGCTCTCAGCCTCCTGCTTGGTTGAGGAGTCTCAGTCTTTAAGACCAGGGGGTAGGAAGACCCAGGCCCTCCCTCTCCACTAGGTCCCAGCCCAGGTCTTTGTGTACATCAACCCCTGAACAGGGGAGGCCCCTTCCAGCAAGGATTCAAAATCCATTGCCCTAGACTACTTCTTACCAGTCTGTTCAGTTTGGGGCATGTCCCCTCTGCTCCAATTTTCTGGGCAGCTTGCTTTCTGTATGGTCCTCTCTTGGGAGACACCTTGCCGCAGTCCCAGGCTCCTTCGGGCACAGCACCCACAAGTTAGGCTGAGCCCCTCAATGTCTCTGGGGTTCACTCAGTCAGGTATCTCAGGTGCTGGATGCTCCTAGGTCTCCTCCACAGCCTCCATGAGCTGGGGGGACAGTGTTTACGCCCAGCTGGCTGCCTTGCCTGGCAGGCTAGTGCTCCTTCCCCTCAAGTAGGGAGGCAGCTAGCTCCTGCCTCTTCACCCATCAGCGCCAAACTGAGCCAGGCTCTCTTTTCCCCCCCCCCCCTTCCAGGCCTGGCATTGGCTGCAGGTACAGCGAGGCAGGGCTAGCTAGCTCTTTAACTCTTGCTGGGCTGACTGGCAGTTTCCTCTGCTTCATCACATCACACTTGAAGAATGATGTAATTGTTCATCCTTATCCCCTTTCTCAGTAAAGGTAAATGATCAATACATATTTTTAGTTTCACTCCCTGTTGCATCATCTGGGCTGCACTTCACAGCTCTCTGTGTTAAGCTTCTGTGTGGTTTGGATGATAATGAAACACTCCTTCCTCTCAGGATATTTGGTGGACTTAGCAAAGTGAAAGCCTTGTGGAGGGCCCAACTTAGTCATTTTTCTTTAGCTCTGATTTTTCTGCAAAGGTAGGATACTACCGGACTGCTACCCAATCTTTTGAAGCACTAGGAACTTTCAGCTTTTCCTGTTCTTTCTTTTTTCTCGTGTCCACCAGTGTTGTGTTGTCTTCCATACTAAAAAAGAAAAATCAATCCACAAAATCTCCTTTCAAATCGTTTAGGTTTTGTACATTCTAAACCAGTTCAAATTTCTTCTAATTGCAGTTTTCAAGAATATGGGAATGCAACACGGGATTGGTAGCCCCACATGAAGTATCTACATTAGGAACCCCTTTCTTTGAAGCCAGTGAAATCTTTGCCACTAACTGTGACTAGTGTACTACCCGTATTAACACCTGACTCTGTTTCCTCTTGTCCTGTGTGTGGTACTGTGTAGTCCAGGGATCGGCAACCTTTCAGAAGTGGTGTGCTGAGTCTTCATTTATTCACTCTAATTGAAGGTTTCACGTGCCAGTAATACATTTTAACATTTTTAGAAGGTCTCTTTTTATAAGTTGTGACAAAGTTCCTCCTTTATCTTGGTGGATCCTGCGCTTATTGGCGGATTTTCTTGCCTCAGAGATTCACCATGTGGGTTGGGGAACAGCCCAGAGACCTTCCCCTTTGGAAGAACCCACAGTCCAGGTCAATTGGGAGGTTTGGGGGGAACCCGGGCCCGCCCTCTACTCCGGGTTCCAGCCCAGGGCCCTGTGGACTGCAGCTGTCTATAGTGCCTCCTGTAACAGCTGCATGACAGCTACAACTCCCTGGGCTACTTCCCCATGGCCTCCTCCAAACTCCTTCCTTATTCTCACCACAGGACCTTCCTCCTGGTGTCTGATAACACTTGTGCTCCTCAGTCCTTCAGCAGCACACCCTCTCAGCTCCTTGCACCTCTTGCTCCCAGCTCCTCACACTCACACCACAAACTGAAGTGAGCTCCTTTTTAAAACCCAGGTGCCCTGATTAGCCTGCCTTAATTGATTCTAGCAGCTTCTACTTAATTGGCTCCAGGTGTCCTAATTAGCCTGCCTTTCTTAACTGGTTCTAGCAGTTTCCTGATTACTCTAGTGCAGCCCCTTCTCTGGTCACTCAGGGAACAGAAAACTACTCATCCAGTGACCAGTATATTTGCCCTCTACCAGACTCCTGTACCCCACTGTCACAAAGTCTATAATATATAACTAAACTATTGTTGTATGCTTCATTTACCAGCAATCAGTAGAGATCACCAAAAGAGGAACGGTCCTTAACATATGCCTGTTATCTTTAGACTGATGCTCAACGAGCAGGACAGGGTAAGATTTCTCTCTGACCATGCTCCACTGCTCATTAATAGCAGTGTTGCACCTTGTCAACGCCACTCCTTAAAGCTTACCCTAAAATTCAAGTGTAATATATGCCTATGGCCCGTGTCAGCTGACTCAGGCTCGCAGGGCTCAAGCTGCATGGCTATAAAATTGCAGTGTAGATGTTCGGGCTTGGACTGGAGCCTGGGATTTTATAGCCCCACAGGCCAAGCCTCAGAGACCTGAATCAGCTGACCTGAGCCAGCCACGGGTGTTTTATTGCACTGTAGACATATGCTTACAGGCCAAGTGCCATGACACCTGTGATACATTGAGAATCGCATGATGAAGCACATAAAGTAGTAGCCAAATAATTTGAGCCATCTGGCTGGGCTGCTACTTTCTGATAGTGATTCTTGGGTAAGTCTGAGCCAATATCTCAGTGACAGATAATCCATAACTCACTCCTTGATTATCCAGCTGAAAGAAGGATAAGGTCGGTAGTTGTACCTCCAAGCCAGATATAAAGGATTCCTAAAAGAAATAGGAAATCTGTCTGACAACATGGTGGAACTGGTTGCATCAACATTGTTGAACTATATGTGCATGTATCTTCCAATGGCAATCTAAGGAATGTGAACTCCTCCCCACAGCATTATCCTTCTGAAAACCACGCCCGATACTCTGCAACTGAGTTGAAATTAGAAGAGGGAACTTTTCCATAACTGAATCCTGCTGAACCTCTGAATCCACCCTTCCATGGCAGCCACTGTGTGCTGGTAATGAGTCAAAATCAGGCTTTGGCTGCCATGGTTCCTATGATTTCCAAAATTTGCCATGAAATTATCACTGTGGACAGATTCTTGGGCCCTGCTACAGTCACACTTGTCTGAAGACATTGCAGGAGCGTGGGTTCACTGGCTAGAAATTCAAATGTCAGCACCCTCTTTGCCTAAGAAGCTGCTGGATTTGCTATATTCTTAATGTTCACCGCCTGGGGGCCAGTCAAACCCACACTGCAATGCCAAAGCTATCAGTATCAGCCACTAACATGTATCAGTGCTAACATGAGCGCCCACTGTTAATCCACAGTTGCACAAATTCCCTCACTTGACCCACCAACCGATTGGATTGGATATGAAATCAGTCAGTCATACTTGGCACATTTCTGCAATGACTGGAACCAGCATTGTCGTGGAAATTCTAGCATTTGGCGAAATACTCTAGATCAGAGAAAAGTTGTGAAACTTTTAAAACTTCGCAGAGAAGAAAGGGAAAAATGACACTTATGAGATCTTCAGGGTCCCACAGCTCATAAAGCATTTACATTTATTAAAGTGACATGAATCTAAACAATAAAAATAAATGCTTGCAAATATATTCATGGATACCCTTTATTCTATATTATCTCAATCCACAAGATGATTCTGTATATGCAAAAAAAAAACACAAATCAAGATGAGACTGTACTATAAAGTTTTATTAAAGGGAGTTTCTCTGGCATATTATGCATGAATAATAAATATTATATTTGTAAATATATCAATGTTTTGTTTAATTACAAATATGGCAAAAATGGTACATGAATAAAATTGATTGTAATGGTCTCTTCTGGCCTGAAAAATCTATGAAAATCATTATCCATGCTCCTGTATCTATATACAACTATTCAGACCTGTAAAGAACTAGTTTTGAGTTTTGTGTTACAGTATACACATACCTCAGCTGATGTTCTGAGGCATGATTTGGAGGTAAATGCTCCCATCTGAAAAATTGCACATATCGCATTATGGCCTGTCATGTATAGAACATATATACAAGGTTGGCAGTGGCATATCTATCCTAACTGTTCAAAAGGGAAGTCCAGATTCAAAGCCAGATGAGCAAACATGCCTGAACATTTGTAGTCAGGGGAATAAACTATTTCTAATAGATGCTCTTCCAAAATATGAAGACCTACATAATACACCAAGATTATGAATCAAATCCAGAAAATCTTTGACTTGTAGTGTAAGAGCTTGAAGACTTGGGTTTTCCCCCCCAAAGATCAATGGCAAGCAAGGTGGAAGGACACCAATATCTCCAACTAATACCTTATTAAAGACCAAACAATCCAGTGGCTTTTCATTCCCATGGAAAATATGGTCCACCTTGAACAGCATCCACACCTCACATGGCAGAAGCACCTACCTTCTTCATAAATGGGGACGGATACAATCCTATCTATGACAGCAGAAATAGACTTCTAACTATGGAACACCTCATCAATCAATGTCCCAAATGATCATATCCCAGCAGTATCTCTGACATCCACTCTGTATCACTTGAAGTAATCAATTGGATTGCCAACCTAGACTTGGACATCTAACATTGTTGATTTTAAGCCATACAAAAGAATAAGGTGGAGTATAAATATGGCATCCCATTGTCCATCAGTTTGTATCTTATTTTCATTACAGTCTTTGTACACACACACACACACACACACTTGATGTTTTCCAGTAGTCTCCTAATATATGTTCATTACTTAGCTCTGTTTCATTTTGTGCTCCCGAAGAAAGGGGATGAACTGTTGAATGCTGGCTTTGCCCATTTCTTGAGGAGAATTCTGACACTGGTAAATCTTTTGAAGTTTGTGTAGGAAAACGTAGAAAGAAATATGACAGACACAACTGACAAAGTCACTTTCTGTTTTTTGACCTTTTGTCTATGGGAGTAAGATACAGGGAAGAGCAGATGTCATTTTTTAAATAAATTCAGACTAGGTTTAGGAGCATCATGGCAAGGTGACAGAAGATAAGCAGCAATATATGATTTTGGATAAGAGCATGTCAACATGTATAATCTTGAAGGAAACTGTCAAGTTAAATACCTTATATTACATGTGTTACTCCTACTATCTAATATGCTAAATTCTGTTGTAATATGATACATTCTGGTCAATTAAATCTGGACCAACTGCATTGATTTTAGTGAAGTTTCTCTAGATTTAGAATGGCAGAACAGAGCAGAATTTGCCCTTTAGATTATTATTGTTGAAAGTATTATTAAAATTGAAGTTACATATCACCATTTAGGGTGCTTACTTTTTGCATTTCACTCTGCTACACTAAGAGAATCAGACAAGTCTCATGCATTAGTTAGAACAATGGTGTTGTATTAACGGTTTCCAACAATGCAAGGGATTAAATAAAAAAAACAAAACAGGAAATTATTTTACTTAGATATAAAGGTGACTAGTCTTTCTTCTGATTTACAGAGATAAATATATTGAAAACTTAAAGCAACACAGGACAAATCACTGGAAATTGAGTGGTCTTCTCTCACTGGAGTAAGACTTCATGAGTTTAATATGTCTTCCATTCATTTAACCCGGAAGAACTTCCTTCTTTTGAAAGACCCATGCACTTTTAGTGGTCTGCACTCACCAGTCACACCATATTTACAGTAAGTGAACTGCACCTGTCTAAGCAAGATACTTCACACATATCTCTGAGCTACACATAGCTAGACACACAGTGAATTCTGGTAGTGACATCCAGATAACCATCAAAGCAAAGCTTGTAGAGTGTGGGGTGTCATAAAACTTCCAAGCTGCACGTGTAGGCACATTGGCCATTTATTATAGTTGGTATATCTGTGATGAATCACACAAAAGATTCCCTCTGTCCTTCTAAACTCTAGCTCACTTGATCCTGAAGTATCAGTCCAGCACTTTAATGAATACAAAATGCACATAAAAATTAGAGCTGGCTGAATTTTTTTGTGTGAACCATTTTTTCCATGAAAAAAGGCAGATTCGACTGAAACAATTCATAAATTTGGCTTGATTTCGGCAAATTGTCGATTTAAAAAAATGCTGATAGCTCATTTCTGCCTTTTGGAAATGTTTCACCTTTTTTGTTCAGAAAGACATATTTCAGAATTTCATTCAAACATTTAAAGAAATTACAAACCCTCAAAAACAAAATGTTTTGATATTTTGTTCAAGCCAAAACAATTTTTTCCCCCAAATTTTCATTTTGGCCACCAAACTGAAAAATCAGTTATTTGCATTACATAAAACGACAGCATCTATGTAATAGAGCGATACTAATAGAACAACATGGTTTCACGCCATTGCCAGTATGAATTTTGGGATCTGATCCTGCTTTCATTGAATAAATGGGATAAATAAATGGGATTTTTGCCATTCAATGGACGTAAGATTAGGTCCTCTCTATGTTGTTATGCTGCTCTGTTTCATGTGATTCATCAGATATATTACTTAAATCAAATTGGAAGAAAGTTTAAATAATGAACAAAGATGAAAAATATATATATACCCAAAAGAAGCAGCAGAACAGCAGGACATTAACGTTTTTGGTTTAAAAGTTGGCCACTTGCAGTGCTATACAATACACACTTCATTTGAATGGTTCATAGAATCATAAAAGTAGTGGACTAGAAGGTGCCTCAATAAATCATCTAGTCCAGCCCTCTGCACTCAAGGCAGGGCTAAGTAATAACTAGACCATTCCTGACAGGTGTTCTTAAAAACCTCCAATGACAGAGATTCCATAACCTCCCTTGGCAATTTGTTCCTGTGCTTAACTACCCTGACTGTTAAGAAATTTTCCCAAATGTCCAACCTAAACCTCCCTTGCTGCAATTTAAGCCCATTCTTCATTTTGAATTCTTTAAAGTGCCAGGTCATTAATTTAAATTTAATAAGTAGATTTTATTTTCTTAAATTGTAAGAAATACATGAGAAATACCTATGGAAAACTTAACTTTCCTTGGAGGAAATTGCAAATTTCAAGCAGAAAACAGAAAATCTGCAAACATCCAGACTGACTCTAAAGTATTTCCATTAGATCTTAGCAGAAATAAGCTCAGAAACTGCACGGACTATGGAAAGAAGACACAGGACAGTTTACTCCTCAGCTGGTATAAAATGGGCTAGCTCTATTGACTGCAGTGGAACTATACTGATTTACACTAGATGCTTTATATAATTTATTGTTATTGTGGGATCTATTTTGTCCTCAATGCTCCCATAACTCCAGTTGACATTAGTAAAAATTTACATAAAAATCAATGGCAACAGCAATGTGTTCCTCATACATATAGTAGCTCTCAAACCAAATACTGTCTGAATTCTAATGCTAGAGACTAAAAAATAAAAATGAATTGGCTTAAAATATTTATTAATTAAAAAAGTTAAAATATTTTGTTTATACAAAGATGATGAGAAAATGCTCATGCAAAATCTTCACATACAATAAAAATAACTCAAATATTAATATGATAGTTTTACAAGATAGCTTCTTTATAGTAACTTTGATGGGGAAGTGTTGCTGTAATCTGTGTGCCTGAGAGCACCATTCAAAGTAATTCCAAACCCATATTTGAAAGTTATAAGTTTTTCTATGGAACTTATGCCAAGATTTACACACTCATCACTATGATTAACAATTAATACCCTATTACTACTACTCAGAAAACTAGACATAGACATATGAACATTGAGTAATGAATTCCTCAATACCACTGTACTTCTAAACAATTTATGTTAATGCATAAAGTTGCCAAAAAATAGATTTAGATAATTCCCTTAAATGATGAACATATCTTGAAATTGTAATGGATGACATCTGTTTTCTGCTTAATTACAAATCTGCATTGAATTTATAATTTGTGTATATTATAAGTAATTTGCATAATTAAAACAATTAAGGGATTGACATATCATGGCAATTAGAAATGCATCAAACTATGAATGTTGTACAAAAGAGAGCTTCAATATGAAACATTAATTCTCTGAGAACTAAATATCCTACAGGTTCCTGCAGAGGAACCTGAACAAATTTAACTCGTGTTCACTGAACCTCAGTATGAAAAGATATTTCTCAGGGATATCTGGTTCTTCTTTAAATTATTGGAACTTGAATCAGAAAAAGACAAAAAATGCTGTTTCTTCATTTCATTTTCTATGGCAGTCACAGTATTGACTTGTGTGTTTATTGCAGATTTCAAGAATTCTTATCTCATTTTCCGTAGCCTTATTCTGTTTTCTTTGTCCCTCTTTTTAAGAATAAGAATGAACTGGTTGAAAAAATGCTCTTGGTCTTTTTTCTTCTGAACAAGTCGAAACCGCTGATCTCTGCCATATTTCTCTGCAAACTCTTTAAATGTTGTTCTGCAGAAAAAAGTCATACATGAGCAAGGCATCATTTAAAGCTTTACACTTTTGAATATATCATCAGATTATTTAGTCCTTAGTTTTACATTTTACTTTTCATATGGCTCTTAAAAGTACCAAGATTGTTCCTCCTGAAACCTCAAGAAGGTCAGTGTCACCACTGTACGAGAAGAGGCAACACCAAAGTCAAAATCAGCTTTGCTCCATAGAATCTCAGGGTTGGAAGGGACCTCAGGAGGTCATCTAGTCCAACCCCTGCTCAAAGCAGGACCAATCCCCAATTAAATCCCCAAATGGCCCCCTCAAGGATTGATTTTTTACCCTCAAGGATTGAGCTCAGAACCCTGGGTTTAGCAGGCCAATGCTCAAACCCCTGAGCTATAGCTTGAGATGTCTATTATTATTTCCATCATTATTCCCATATTCATTATTCCCATATTCATATACTCTATATTTATTGATTTTTTTACCCTGGTGATGTAGAATCATGGACATGGTGGTTGCTAAAATATGTTTTTTATTTTCTACTCTAGCTAGGTAATACTCTTTGTTGCTGAATGATATTTTTAGAGAGGCTTATCCTCGGCTTTCCCAGGATTATTCAGCATCATAATAGAAAACACTACAATGTCTAATTAATAGCAAAAAAAAATTTCAGCAATACATGGTATATGATACCTGAAGAAAGAACTCTAATTTGATCTCTTCTAAAAGACAGGAAATTTGCCTAAGGACTACATACTGGAATCATTCCAATATTTTCAAATGTGATTGCTACATATGAGAACAAAGCTGCTGAATTATATTTGACTCAGATATTATGGTGCTGAGCATGGTAAGCACCTGGATAAATAGACATTTGACTGAACAAAGTCATATGATGTGTCAGTAAGTTTCTGCTCAGAAATCGCCAATAGCAAAGTCAGGAAATATGTTAATTAGTTATAGAATATAATAAAACATTGGCATTTTGACTCACTCAAAGGTCATTAATATGTTATTTTCTTTTCCTGGATATCTAACTTGATATTTCCCTTTTTACATTTTTTTTTAAATTACACTCAAATTATTTTGAAAAGTCTTGGAAAACTACAGAGGTAACAGAATATTGGAGAAAAGTAATTATAATATGTAGGAGCTGGTTTACAGAATGTGCTGTGAACAGGAGATGGGCCCAAACTGCAAAAGCAATACTGGGATCTATCTCTAGTTCTGCCATTAACTTGCTGTGTGACCTTGCACAAAGTTATTTATCCTCTCTGTGCCTCAATCTCTCCATATGTACAATTTGGATTGTGATACACTCCTTTGTGAAGTGCTTTGAGATCTTCAGATAATTGGTATTAAACAAAATAAAATATCTAAATGTCACAAAAGTTTAGTTGGAATAAGATCCAGAGTTTTGTCTTAATATCCAAGTGCTGTATGGATGCATTATTGCAAACTTATAAACATAGAATTATGTGTGTGTGTGTGTAGGGGGGAGTTGTGACATTTGGATCCAGAAAGTACAAGGGGGTTTATATCTAGAGATGGTTTAGGATCATCTCTAGAATGAATTTTGGGAATTCTGGAGATTGGTTTGCTATCTGCTCCTCTGTGTCTATTGTGGCAATACTTGTGGCTGGTTGCTTTACACTCCAATTGGTTTATTTTGTCAATGTTGGGGCTGGCTTGCTGCCTACTTCTTTATTTTAGTTACTGTTCACTCCCATATGAATGTTGGCAATGATGGTTGTTCACTAACTGTGTGCTGTTGATAGTACACAGATTTGTGATGTTCATCTTGGAAATTATCTGTTCTTTATTTGATAATATTAGAGACTGATCAAGTATAATTTAAAGGGTGAGATTATTACTGCAGTTTGGGTGTCACAGATGAATAGGGCAACCTGAGAAAGTGTAAAATCATCTATACTCCTGTATACCCAAAGTCAAAAAATAAAGAAAAAAAAATATTTATCTTCACATGATTTACAATGAAAAAGCAATATCATACGAATTTCATTTCTTATACTGCATATAGTTCTTGACCCTATTACTTGAAAATGGCTTTGAAGAAACAAGCAATAGCAACTTAAAATCTCATTGAGACGCACAGACACGGCATTAATGATAACTTCTTTAGCAAATGTAATTTCTTTTTTGTCAAAAAACAAACAAATGGAAAATGCTTAGTGATTGTACATTAAAGACACTTCTATGCTTGTTATTTTTATCACACTTGTGGTATACTCCCCTTCCCAGTAATGTCACAAGGTACTAAAAAGTATTATTGAGAAAGAAAGCATAAGATAACCTTAATGTTTAGGGCAACAGTAAAAGAAGGATAAGCCAATAGCTTTATCCCATCCACAGGACTCAATTTGCAATGTAATATTTTTTTCTACAAAAATTGACTTTGAAATTTTACCGGATGCCAAGAATAACAATCATAACCTAATGTTACTATTTTTTGTTTTTATTAATAAGAGACAATAAGTATTAATTGCTTCACATACCTTGGTGACAGTTTGGATTCCTCCAGAAGTTTTTTAAATTCTTCTTTGGCTAGCAATAATTTATTTTTCTTTTCCTTGTACTCGTCTCTTATTCTGGTCTTGACAAACTGCTCAAATATCTTTTTTTTTTTTAAAGGGAGACAAATATAGAAGTATTTATTAACAAACACATTGGGGTGTGCCTGATTGATCTAATGGTTACAGACTTTCACAACTGCAACGCTTTATCTGCATAATGGGTTGGAGGTGCCAATTTAGGCAGTTAATGTCTGCATCCTAACACAAAGTGCAACCTTAATCAGAACTTCTTGTCATAGATGTAGATCACTCATCATGCTCACAGCTAAATATTCATAAGATTCACATTGTATTTATTTGGTTTGAAGTATGCATCTTCCCTGAACTGCTTGAACTCCTGACTGTGGACCAGAAAACTGTCCATGATGCTCAGATAACAATTTCTGGAAGTTACATAAAGAAAGATTGAATGATCCTTCAGCTCAGCTTGATGCACTGTACACATGTACATGAAGCCAATAATGCCTATGTGAAATCAGTGGGATGCAGGCACCTAGATTCTTTAAAAAAATCCCTCAAGATGCCCATCTGCATCTTTAGGGACCTAAATATCTCTGTGAATTGTGCTCGAAAAAGAAAGGGCTGTGTAGGCACAATAAAAATGTAATGTGTTGCTTACAAATATTTACAATTGTTTAACATTGAAATGGTGGAACAAAAGGAGCTGTTCATCAAAACACTCTCAGTTCTCTTTATCTGCCAATTTCTTGTTTGCATTGTAAAAAGTACACAAACCTAGTCTGGGTACTAAGGAGTTTCCATTCACTCATGAATGATGCATCTGTGCAAATCTACATTTCATGCAAAATAAAGTGAAAAATCATTCGGTCTACTCTATGAAAATGAAATGAAACTGGTATGTAGTAACATGGATTCTTATCCGATACTCAGTTAAAGGAAGTAATAGAACTGGTAAAGTGTACACTCAAAAGTGGTATAAGAAAGAGGGACCAAGAAACTGCCAAAAATGCAGATTAATTGATTGTAAGTGTTCTTACAATTTGGCTAAATAAGTGCATGATAGGAACAAATGAAATACATAAAACCAGTTGATGTTGCCTTTGTAAGTGTTACCACCATGCTTTCACCTTCAATATTGGCAAACCCATTATCATTTAGTTCTATCTACTGCAAAAGTGCTGGGCTAGCAATCATAATTGTTTTCTAGAAATACTAACATATGAGAGAGCTTGTCAAAGAATATATAGTTTGCCTCTTGGGGTTCCAGTGGAAGGCACTCCGATCATACTGCTTACACAGTAATTATTCTTGTCCAAATCTCAACTATATAAGGGAAAAAATACAATAGAGAGTGTTCAATCTCTCCTCTATCAACAGAGAATTCCAATGAATAATGGAGTTTTTGTTAGTATTACAGAAAAAGAGTGCTTAAAATGACACTTGGTGATCTTAATAATTCAAAATTAATAGATTGCTTATTATCTAATACAATATCTCCTTCGCACATCACTATTTCTTTCCATAGGTTTCCCCATGCTCTAATGTATGATGCTGTCTTTCCACTGAGTGGTAAGAACCCCTTGGGAAATACTGATAAGTAAATAGACAAAACATGTAGTATTCCATAAAAGATCATTCCATTCCTCAGACAGCACCAAGAAGCTACACACAAACATAAAAAACAGAGTTCACATCACAATCAAACTAATACTAGCAAAAGATCAAGTCAAGAGACCCTAGTCTTTCAGACAACCTGCAGATAAAATGGGTTCCTGCCCTTTCTGGTTGTGGGAAAAATTAACCTACACTTTTCAAGCTTCCTCTTCGTCTGAGACCAAACGAAGGAGGCCGCATCAATTATTTATTGTATAAAAAGCCATCACGTGGACACTGATTCCTTTATTTAATTTTTATGTGGGCTCCACAAACTCAACATAGAGTCTCCACAACTTGGATTAATTCAGATAACTCCAAAACTGTATGGGCATGTATCTACCTGATGCTAAAAACTTACAGATTTACAGCAGAGATGATTTTTCTCCCCCACACACTGATAGTTTAACATGAAATAAGGCTCCAGAGTCAGCGTCAGACAAGGCAAAATTTCCCATGCATCTGATGATAGGGGAAATAATGTTTCTTACTAATTTTAGCCATATTGAAACTAATATATGATGATTCATTAAGTCAGCCATCTAATCTTGTCCAAGGCCACTCTCCCGCTCAGGTCACTTGAAATAAAAGAGAATGATGGCTAAATAAATGTAATTGCCTCCAGTCTAAGGCCACAACATCTAAGTATCTATAATTCCAGTATTCAAACCACCTACTAAAATATATTAGACCCGTGGCACCTGACTCACAGTTCAATATTTCTATCCAGCAAGTCATCTAAAATTGGAAATCTCTTTTCTGATTGACCTTTACTTACAATGAACTATTTTAGGTAACGATCCTCAAAAATGCATGGATTAGTTTTTAGTATATGCATTTTTAAAAATAGTTCCCAGACTGGTTCATTTGACTGCTGGCTCAGAAAATCCAGGGCTCTCTCTCTCTTCACCTTCTCCATGCTTTTTAACACGGCATCTAATTATTTTCCACTTCTACATTGATTTTAAGCTTGAATTATTTTCTGTCTCAGTACCAGCATTAGC
Source organism: Trachemys scripta elegans (assembly GCF_013100865.1). NCBI lineage: Eukaryota > Metazoa > Chordata > Testudines > Emydidae > Trachemys > Trachemys scripta. The sequence continues at coordinate 100,493,196 of NC_048304.1, read as the reverse complement.
ATGACTTTGATCTTCTCTATATAGTTATGCCAAGTCCTTGCTTTTCATAATCATTTTCCTTGAGTATTTAATATATCCCATAAATGAGGCCCATGTCAGCAAGACTTCAAGCTAAAGCCTATATGATATGTTTTTATTATGTGTATTCATTATGTTTTTTTATTGTATCATGCACACGCTTGATAGAAAGAAAGAAGCAATAAAGCTTGATTGATTGAGCAAGGTCTACATTGTGCCCTTGTTGAGTCACTGAAGGAAATACAAAGCCTTCTTGCTATGTCATCCCATCTCCTTGATCAATTACTAAGCTCCCATTCTAAATGTTTCTCTCATATTTTCACAATCAAACATTATAAAACATTTAAAGAAAAATAAAACTTGGAAACGGATTACATGGAAAGGGTATGTTAATATATTTTTAATATTAATGACAAAATTAATATTACTGTATATTTCTTTAAGGAACTTTCCCTATGTACGCTGTATCACAGGCAACTGTTCCTCCCTATAGAGCCCCCCAAAGTTCAGTACTCTTCATATCCCATTCAATAACTATAGAAGCCATTTGGGGAATGATGGAGATAATATCGGCGGAATCATCAGCAATAAAAGGACAACACCCAGTTCTATATCTCTTGTATGACAAAAGTTAACACGACCATCTCCCAGCTTCCTCAAGCTCTTGGATGATGAGCATCTGATTGAGAGCTAAACCCAGAGTGACTGAGGTAATGATAAGATGGAAGCTTTAGGGAGAACAGACCTTCTTCATAACATTCCTATTATTGGGGGCAGTTGCCCTCAGTTTGTTAGGTTGGTTTAAGCCTTGGAGTCCTTTTGGTACTGGATACCCAAATAACCATGGCTACAAAAAAAAATAAATCCACTTCCATTCACAGCTTGCCAGAAAACTGTGCTCATCCTATCAGACACAGACCTAGCCATCACAATTCCATTCATCCATGAACTCCAGGGATGACTACTGCAACATATCTCAATGAATAAAGCCAAACACCCTGAGAAAGTTTTAGCTGGTACAAAGTGCATCAGTCCATCTGCTAAAGTAACACAAATCACTGTAGAAACATCACTCTATTGTCCATCCTCCCTGATTTTCAAAGCTATTTTGGGGATTGGTCCTAGCTATATGAGCGCCCATCTATCTGTTTCTACAATCCTGGCCAACAGTGACAGCTATGTTCTATGGGTTGATCAACATGGAGACTTGTGAGTACAGGAAACAGGACTTTCACAAGAACAGCACCTAGACTCAATCTCATTCACAATTTTTTTTTAAATCCTTAACTGTAGTTAACATTTTAAATCCAGGGAGGAAGAGAGGGAGGTTACTCCTGTTTATTTTTTAATTTGGGAGGCAAAAAATTTCAATGGTAAGTGTCACCAGTAAGATACTGGCTAGACAGATAGCATGCCTTACTAATTCTCTTTTGAACTCACCTGTTTACGTTCTTCAGAGTTTAGCAGAAGGTAGCGTGGGTCAAATACTATTTTGTGTAATTCTTTTTCCCATGTAGAAAATGCTGAGACCTGAAGAAATACATGAATGCATCTGCTTTAGATAATATTACTAGAAGGCTCTGGAATAAAGAAGTGTTCCAATTTCCAAAACAATGTTTAATTGCATTGATTCCCCTGCAAAATATTCACTAAAAGGTGACTGGGGTAGAATGTTTCTGGAGAGAAATAAAATGAAGAATCAAAGTTAAGGGGAAAACTGGATGAAGAAAACTAACCTGAAAGTGAGAGTACCATTTCAGAGACTTGTCAACACAAACAAACAAGATAGCATTCTGATAGAAGGCTTTCTTGAACTAGTGAGGAAAAATATTGTACCCAACAGGACAAAAATAAGGAAACAAACATATATGAGCAAATAAACAGGGTAAATTATTGTAATTTTTCAATTCCTTGGGTTAATTTTAATTGATTTCTCACCTTCACTGTACATTATTTTATAATTTCACTTACTAGACACCTCTATTTAGCCATCTCTGCTTATCTCCAGATAAATATATCCTTTGATCTTTATTTACCTGTAATCTGACCATCTGACTACTGATATTTCCTTAAATATAACCTTTAATTCTATTTTTACTGGAAGTTTCAGTCTGTTTATGTGAAAATGTTTATAACCATAAGCCCCTAAAACAAAAAGAGGTTGGCTTTAACTAAGAAAAACAATAAAACCCCCTCTTGTTCTGGATGTGGTGTGGGGCAAGCACAGTTGAAAGCTAGGGAACAGACAGATAGTTAATGAGAACTCTGAAAACAGGTTGGTAAAATATATTGTGACTGAGTGGCAAAGGATGGTTGAATTCTAATCTGTGTGTGCGGAGTAACAATTTATCTGATTAGTGCCAGACTATCAATACTGATTGCTAAGATAAAGTGTAACCATTAGGTAGGACTGCATAAAAAAAGGAAATGCCACATGCCTTCTCTCTCTCCCCCCAATAAAAGATTTCACTGAACATTTTTAAAAACAAATGAATGAATGATGCACATGATTTAGTGGATTAAGATATCATTAGTTATTTGCATAATGGTAGTGAGTAGAGGCCTGAGCTCCATTTGCTAGGCACTGTACAAATAGATAACGAAATAGCCACTGTCCTGAAAAGGTAGCCCCCTCAATGCTCCTGCAGAATACTCTCCGCCAGTAAATCAAATCAAACTTCAGTTAATTTAAAGCAATATATATCATCATCTTTACCCAAATAAAATTTAAGGGCCCAATTATGGCTGTTTATGTGAAGGTACACTAAGGAGAGTTATAATAATTGGGCCTATAAATTTACCCTAATTGTAAGCTCAACTTGGGGGGGAACGGATAAAAATTTATAAAATGCCACAATAGCCTTTACTAAAAATAAGGGGTGGGGGGCGAGGCTGATGGGGAATGACTGAAGCCTGAGGCCCACGGAGGGGGAAGACAGCCTGAACCCCACTGTGGGGGGGAGGAGGAGGCTCCAGCATCCACTGCCATGGCGGCTGACAGCTCCAGGCCCTCGCCGCCCACGGCACCCCAGGGCCCCATTGGCTGACAGCTCCAGCCCTGCCTCTCCGGGGCTGAAGCTGCAGGGCAAAATGTCGCAGAGGTCTCTGAAAGTCATGGAATCTGTGACAAATGCTCATCCTTAACCATAACGCTTCCTTCCACCACCCTTCTTCAGGTGTTCCAGCAGTTCCATCCTGCATTGCTCTCATCCCAGTTCCCCACTGACCCCCCAGGACAACCATTTCACCCTAGATTACATATATACTTTAAAAGGGCTTAATTCAACCAAACAAGAGCCGTTTAGTAATATTATGAAAGCTCAACTCAATCCAAACAAGTATATACACAAATCAATGGAATGGAGAGAAACACTCTAATGGGGAGCATCTGCCTTGTCTTTTTAGACTGTATACTCTTCGTGGGAGGGACTGTGCCTCCATCTGTTTTTGGAAAGCAGCAGCACTTTAGGTGATAGAATAATCTAAATAATAATAATAATAAATTGTAACAAAAAGACTTCCTGATGTTCTCAGAAACATCCCTGCGGTTCCTCACTCTGAATGTGTTATTCTTTTAGGAAGCCATCAGAGGCAAGCATGCAAACGACTCCGCCTCTTTTGGTGCAGAATTATCTTTCTAGTGCCCCAGGCGGACTCATTTTGCTGCTATTAGCTCAATTATCAATCAAGCATTTTCCTTTGCAGCCAAGTCCCTGATATCAGAAGCATCATTAAATTCATAAGGCCAATGGGGACAAAACATTAGAGATGAGGATCTTTTATTTTCTTATTCACCTTTGCCCAGAAACCTTTTTGATGTGGCATCCTCAATACATATGCGTTAAATCCCTAGCATGGCTTTCAAATTCCTACATCTAATTACAAAGAAGAGTAAATCACTAAAAATAAAATAAGTATGTGAAATATTATTTAAAAAGAATAGTTAACAATCAACCAGGAAACTTTTGATTATGCAAAATGGATCTAAAGGAATTGGCTTTGCTACTAGAAAGCAATGGGAGCCAGAAAGTTTCAAAGTTATCTCAAGCAAACTTATAGAATTTAAAAAGATTGGTTAACTTAAAAGTTGCTAGTTAAAACTGTTACTCTCCCTTGTGTCCTTCTATAACATGATGCCCCTGGATGGGTCATCATCATCTGTGAAGATTGAATGTGGATCCCTGATCTAGAAGCACAAATCTCTAGAGTCTTGGAATTTTTTTTTTTAATAATGTTTTATTTTATTTTTTGGGACTTTCATGTTATTTTGTTTAATCCATTTTAAATATGCCAGGGGGGTGCATGTGTGGGGTTGATGGCCCTGGATAGGGTGGGGTTTGCAGAGCAAGCTTGCCCCGTACGCACTGCACATTGGCAGCTTCTGTCCCACGGGTGCTAGGCCCAGTTCCTTGTTTCAGGTGTTGCAACCTCGTGCATGGGGTCACAGTGCTGCTCAGGTTTGGCTCAGCCACTCCTCCATCATGATGACAGAATAGAGGCCGAGCCAAATTTGAGTGAGTGGTACTGTGATTCCATGCACCAGCTGCAACTCCACTCACTCAAATTTGGCCTGGCTGCCCCCTTTTCATGACAGAGGGGCAGTCGGGTCAAACCTGAGCGGTACCGAGACTCTGTTCATGAGGTCACAAAGCCTGGAACAGGGTGCCAGGCCCAGGGCTTCAGGACACCAGCTGCAACTGCAGGGTGAGTTTTTTGTTTTATTTCATTTTATACATTGATTATGGTTTCATTTCATGTCATTTTGCATTTGCAAAAAAAAAAAAGGGGGGCTCTAAAAATCTCTCTTGCCTGAGCCTAAGAATCAATGTAATTTAGTGCAAAGGCTGTAGCAGCCCTAAACCCCTAGATATGGAATAGCCACTGTAGGGGACAGATAGCCACATTATGTTAGTGTGGGTAACACTTCCAGAGTTTCCTTGTATCTTGTGATTCAATGTCAAATTAGACCAGGTGAAGGACTTCTCCATCCTGAGTAATCAGCGCTGGGGATCTACTCCTGCAACTGTCTTCTGGAGTCTGTCTATGGCATATGACTTAGGGTTGGTTTATCATTTACCATTTTGTCTTCCCTTTTTATCCTTGGTATTTTTTAAATCTCCCCTGAGTATATACACAAATTCTCTTTTTTGAAAAAAAAAAAAAAAAAAAAAGTTGGGCTATTAAAGTCATTATTGTTTTAGTTGCTGCTATAGATCTCTGCATGCTGTTCCAGCTGTTTGTAATGGACATTTCAGAAATGAATTTGAAACAGTAAATATCTTGGCTACAATAAACTAAACTCCATGTGAACATTGTACTGTGGTCTTTCGACTGGTTACATGCTACTTTGTGAAAGAACTGGAGAATGCAGAGTGGAAAACAGGTAGAGATACTCTGATGACATCCAGAATTCAAGCAAGAAAATCCTCCCAGAACAAACCATGACCTCTGCAGCCTTATTCCCTAGCACAGAAAGAAGAGAAAGTAGAAATTTGAGTTTGCTTTTTAATAATGCATTTGTGCTTTTTACCAGTGTTCAAATTCATTAAATTCAATATATTGAGTTGGAAGAGTGTGTTTAGAAGTTTACGGAAGTTGAAATAGTTCATGTTATTACCCTTAACTAAGGGCCATAAGATACATGAATAGATTCCAAGGCTGTACCTTTAATATAAAAATTTATAAGAACAGAAAAGAGTGAAGAGTAAAAGATTCCTAGCTTTTGGTGACTCATCAGACCGATGAGAAAGAATGCCACAGCATGACACCAGTTAGTGAGGCCAGGCAAAAGCAGCAAGACATAGTTAGCTAGGCTGCCCTGTAGGAGATACAGTTCAGGTGATGTTATTGTTCTGGGCCTGTCTGGAAAAGGCAGCCTTGGAAGAAACTGTACATTATAGCATAGTTTTAATTCTGCTGCTCCGTTACAGCAGGAGCTATCTATTTAAGTACACGTATGGGCCGCTTACCCCAAGTACTCTGACATCTTCATGTGTCTCGTTCCCAAAGCCAGCTGCCATCAGCAGCAAAAGTTACATCAATGTGTGATAACTACTGCTATCTGTTGCATGAAATTTCAGGGGTGAGTGTGTGTGAGAGAGAGATCATAGGAACTCTATTGCCTAAATACTACCATAAAAGTTATTGACATTTTAAAGTGTGTACAATCCTGACATTCTTTAATAGCTGAAACCCATAGGACTGTAAACTCTATTACTTCTCCACAAGCATGAACAACATGCACGTCCTCGGTATAATATTAATAACAAATCAGCAAGAGCGGCATGCCTCATATAAGGACAAGGAGGCCAGAGGTGTTTTTCCACCCCCTTTCCAGCCTCTGAATACTGGGGGTGTAACTTAGAGTAGTCTCAAGACTCTCTAAATTGTTTTGCATTGTATCAGCCCCCTAGTGGCCACTACAGTTGCAGGCGTCACTTGAATTGAGAGCACTCCAGTCATGCTCTAGCACAGCCATGACAACCAGGGGACTGGCAGTGGGTGACAGAGAGCCAGAGTAGTTACTTCTGTGTCTGCCAGGGGTTCCTAGAGTGTGTATCAAAATCTGGCCCTCCCTTTCCAGTAAACCTATAACTGCATTAGTTTGTGTCGATTAGTGCCTTATTTGACCTGCCTTCTCTCATCCAAGGGGACAACTACAGAAATTGAGGCACTGGATTACACAGAACCGCCATGCACAACCTAGCAGAAAATGAAATTTATTTTCCTAATGGTTAATATTAGTAGGGGTATAGTTCTGCAGTCCCTAATAAGGCGAAACTGCCTTTGACTTCACTCTAAGTTTTGCCTTTGTACAGAATATTCAGGACTGGGCCCTGGAGCTGACAAAATTAATCCTAAATAGATCATATCATTGAGACTGGGCTTTTATATAGGAAAACTTGCCATACACTTACATGTAGTGCTATTGTTTTACACTATAATACATAAAATCATATAACTGAAAACTATATTTATGTTTAGCATTCTATTATTCACGCATGTATATACATATTTTATATATGTGTACACACACACACACACATACACTCTGTGGTATACAAACAGAATATTCTGTGCCAAACAGAAGTCTTGATTGGCTGGTGTGCTTTGTATTTCTAAAAATGCCTGCAGCAGCACTAGTGCTATTCAAAGAAATCATCTTTGAAGAAACAATGGCACTGCTGGAAAATGGCAAATTATATTTAAATAATCAGTGTGAAATAGCAGTAATGACCTCACTCCACTGCATTTCTTGAGGAAGTTATAACCAACTGGGATTAACCATCAACTTGCCCTGGACAGTTAGTGTTTAGTAAGTGCCTTGGGCCTCAGTCATTAAGCAATGTAGAATCAATATATATTTAAGTGATAACAGAAATGGCAAATTTCTGATTGTTCTAACAAGTTAATCTGAATTTCAGCAGTGTACAGCAATTTCAAAATGCCTTTCATATAACAATGCTGGTACTTTTAAACTTTGACCATGCCAGAGGAATCCCTGAATCATTGCACATTTATGGTGCTATAAAAAATGTTCAGTAATATTTTTAAGTATTCTGTACATTTTTGAGCATAAATAATGAAATCTTAATAAGATAATTTACTGCAAGACTGCAGACACGCATATCTTAAATTCTGTCACCCCCACAGTGTGTGGATTACTGATTAAAAACTTCCCCCCACCCTACAGTGTGTGTGTGTGTGTGTGCGGGGTGTGTGTGTGTATGTGTGTGTGTGTGTTAAGATATGTGCCACCACTTTGAAATGCTTTTGCTTAAAAATCACATATTTTCCTATAGGAAATATATTTGGGGGCTCTATCCTCCTTTTGATGCAGGGAAGGTTAAAGGCCCTGATTCTGTAACACTTATATATCGGAGTAGCTCATTGAATACAGTGGGACTACGCATGTACATAGTTATGTATGTGCATAATTGTTTGCAGGATCAGGGCATATATGTATAATGTCTGTTAATTCCAACAGGATTTTATACTTGAATTGAGAGCAGAGGAGACGCTGCGGGCCTAATTTTGTGGGTGCAATTTTTTGGCCATAATATTAGACAGATCTGTAATTCAGATTGGGTGGGGATTACGGGACTGATATGTCTGATTTATTCTAGCTGTAATTTAAATGTACACTTTATCTACCGGATCATAATGTTGAATATACAACATTAAAATGGCCTGGACAACTCCAACTACTTCAATAACTAATAATAATCTGGGGTCCAGATTCACTGGTCTAGATGAGGTGTGCTCAGCGCAAGATTGAAAATGGGGGAAAGACAGTTTTATGCCACTTTTGCATTCCCTTGACTCTGTGGTAAGCCTTAGGCCACATAGGCTACTGCCATAAATCCAAGTAGGCTGGTCTAATTTACAGCCAGCAACCAAAGGCCCTAGCATATGGTCAACAGTTGAGTCTCCACACCTGAAACCTGCACAGCTTTCAGGAATTGTGTGGATTCCAGGGGATATTCTGCAGGAGGCAAGATGCTCCTTGCATCCGTGGTGCTGCCCAGCTTCACTGGTCCCTGGTAATTCAGCTCTTGTGCTTTCAGGGTCTTCTCTCTTCATAAAAGTGAGTTATCATGCTGTATTAACTTGTGCTGCTTTCCCCTGATGCTTTGGGCAAAAAATGGTTTGAGCCCAGCCTGTCCCACCTGCCTTTTAAACTTCAGCTATATTAATCTGGAACCAGGCCAAGTTCCTATGACCAGAGAGAAGAGCAGACGTCATAGTGCCCTGTGGCTCCAATCTCACAATCACAAATACTCATGGAGGGAAACATGGAGCTATTAATGCTTGTGACACTCATCTTTGCCTGGTGTCTAACAAAACACTACATAGGAAGTGTATGTACTGCAGCTGCATTTAGTGCAGGCACCTAAGCTGAAGCCCCCCCCTTCAGTATAGGAGAGAGTGCATGGCTGGCAGGGTGTTCGCTATTAGAACCCTGGACCTTTGGAACTCTCTTCATCCCCAGGTTTGTAACAAGGTGAAGTGTTGGCTTTCAGGGCAACCTCCAAGGTCTACCTTTCTCTTTGCCTCAGGATGAAATTGATGTTGGGCAGAGCTGGATATGGGATTCTAGGGACTGTTTGAGGTCGATTAATTTCACTTATATTGATGTTGTTGCTGAGAATTTGAATTGATCAGGGGGAATTGACGGATCTTTTAATTTTGGTGTATTTAAAAAAAAATTCTCAATAGTGCCTACACATTAGTGCTAACATAAATCTAAATGAAGAAATAAATAATAAACATTTGCTGAACATCACTGATCAAGTAAGGAAAAATAAAAATGTATTTAAATTAAAACATCCACTTTTTAAAATATTGCAGTGACAAACTGTATCTTTGCCGGAAGCTTTTATAGGCCACCATGCCAAAGCAAAACACAATTTCATGACAACACTATTTCATTGCCAAAATGCTGGGTTAAGACCATTTACTTTGGTTCATTTTAGGTTACAGAGCAGGCAATTTTCTTAACAATTCTTTCCAATTTCTCTTTTCTGTGGTGATTCCTTCATATACAAGTAACATGAGAACATTCCACAATGCCAGACCTTTACAGGAAAGTGACATAGCATGTCAAAAAGGAAGCAAAAAAAATATTGCAATTAATTTGGGGGCTAGAATTCCAAGGTGCTTGCTATAGATTTCAGATTAGGTATAGTATTTCCATAATTTACAAGACTCAAATAAATAAAACCTGTTTCTTACCCCTCTTTCCAGAAGCATATCTCGGAAATGGGTAATGCGTTCTTCTAAAGGAAGAATAATCTGATGTGCTGATGTTTTCACAATTTTCTGTTCCACTTCAACCTTCTCCTGATCAGCATTCTGGGGATCTTCCGTTCTTTAACAATGTAAGATATGAATGGTTCAGTAAATACACTGTGTACATTTTTTAACCCTCTACTTTCTCTAGAAAACGCTTTAGGAAAGAGGTTTAAATGAAGGATTTCATTGTAAAAAGTATGTAATATTGACAGCTAATCCTTTGTATTTAATTACTAAAATGGAATTGTTCTTGAGGACCCTTCATTGAAGATTAGGACAAATATTTATATTGAAGTAAAGTATTTCTGTGTGGTCAGAGCACATGATTGAACATGAGACATCAAGTGATGGGAAAACTACTATTCTCCATTATGTTTGACAATGAGTGAAGATTTCAGAGTAGTGACTGGAGAAAATAATCTTATTGCTTTTAAGCTTAAAAATCAACTCTAATCTTTATTTTAAGCTCCCAAGAGTCCCTTAAATTCACTCCTAGGGGAAACAGTTTGACATATTATTACATGTACACAACCTGTAATGAAACATCAGTGAAGAGTGCCTCTATCAGTGCAAAAATCTTTACAGACATTTATAATAATTTTCCAGGATGACTTCATTTTAGAATAAATAGCTGTTTAAAAGGAACTAATTACCACTTTGCTTTACAAGATTCACTGGAGGATGACAGACATTTAGCACAACTGTGTTGATTGCAGGGGATTACATGAAGTCATGAACATTTTTACTTAAATGTATATCAATAAGATATTAAAAATACATGGACAGATTTTCATCAGGTGTAAATATGCAGGGCTGTCCCTAGGGAGGCACGGGGCGAGAAGTGACAAATCCGTCACTTCTGGGACCAACTGCACTGACCAATCACACCAGTCCGTGGGGTCCCCCAAAGCGCGGGGCCTGGAGCGGTCACCCTGATACGCCGTACCCAAGGGATGGCTCTGTAAATATGTATAGTTCCCTTGGAACCAGTGGAGCTACACCAATTTACACCTACTGAGGATCTGCCGCATATATTTTTAACTGAGTCTAGTGATCACTAAACCATTAAAAACTCCAAAACAAAGCAAAACAAACAACAAAACAATGCACACCATTTTGAAACTAAAATTCACTATTTTTCTAGTGTGTAAGTGCAGCACTGATAGTACAAGCTCTGCGTTAACACTGGATTTGTGAGGAGCACCTCCAGCAATAGGCTAATTAGAAACTAAACTTCAGTTTGAGCCTGTCAGTAGCTCTGTCAATAGCAGTTTTGTTTGTTTGTTGTGAAGCAGATATTTGTCCACATGGACAAAAGTGAAACCATAAACTCATGTCACAAAGACCACTGAACATCCTTGAGTATAGAATGACTTTCGGTCTCTACTAATAAATTGGATTACAGTGGCAGATAGGTCCACACTAAAGCCCTGGATTTGAACACCCATAATTGAATTGTGGAAGTATAGATCTAGACTCAATTTTTTTGTCTTAGTCCCATCTTTACTATTTATCAATATCCTGATCTGTGTTTAAAAAATAAGGGCCAAAAGATGTGATAATATTGGCCAAATTTTTCAGACCTCAATGCTACAGTAAAGCACTTGCATTTTAGACACCTTAATAAAGGTGACAAGATTATCAGAGGCAATGCAGTTCTCATTGAAGATAACTAACTTTCTGCATCCAAATTTGAAACTGTTGAACAACGGGTGGGGGAGGGAGGAAATAATATCCAAAGTGCTTTAACTTGCACAATTTGAAAATGGAAAAAGTTAAAATATTCTTTTCAGTTAATAAATTACATCAGTCAGTAATGCAATACGAGTCCAAGCATATTATCTCTCTTCTATCAATAATTGCATTCTACTTAAATCATACTAAAATTGTATTATAGCATTAGCAGTTTCAAAGGCATCAAATTGTTACTCTTCATATTATTATGGTGATTTTTATATTGTGTTAGCAATTTTCATTTTCCCTAAATCATAATATTTCGTAATATGATCCATGAATCTTCCATTCCAATTTCTAGTATCCACAAAGAACTTTTTCAAACTGAAACTGATAGAAACCCACAATGCTACTCAATCAGCTAAGACAGCAGGAGAGACTGTTTCTCCTTTAGTTTGGTTAATTGAAAATGATCCTTCAAATCAGATGGATTTTTCATTTATTCTCAAACCAAAAACTACAATAAAAGCAACAAAAGCAGTGACAGAATGCAATCAAATATGGAAATTCATAGTTAAAAAGACACTTTTAAATAGTCTATTTTACTTTTTACTCTATTCCTATCACAGTTTTTGAAACCTACAAATCTCAAAATAGATAGGAAGTATTTTTTTTACATAGAGTTCTGTTTCTTATTTGTACTGGGATTTGCAGTTGAATATTACAAATTTTCTATAGGGACAGGAATCACAGTGAAAGCTGTCACTCCTGATAGGGGATGAATCTTTCCAAATTATCACAGCTGATTTACCTTAATATGTTCTTTGGATTACATTCTGACCAAATACAGCAAGATAGCAGATGGGACTCAGTTTTGAAGATGACCAATTAAAACCTATGACATGAATGGTGCTGATGAATTTTTAAAGCAGACCAAAGCCTTAAGGCAAACTTGGTAGGCAAATGTGGTTGTCTGTATTTTAAAAACCCTGATCTTAAACCCATGCACTTGGAGTTACAATCTGGACTCCCAGAGCCTTTAAAATCTAGTGTAAAAATTGCATTGGATCTTCTAAGCAGATAAAGGTATTAAGTCATATGCTGCCTTCAGCTTCTACTGAAGTAAATGGGAGCCATGTGGTAATCCAGAGACTGAATAGGTCACATTACATTGCACATTCTGTCACATGAGAACTGAAGATTTTTCACACAATCTCACAAAAACAATGTAGTAGATGTACTCACAATTGCTCCATATTTTTAAGCAATTAAGAATAGGCAATTTGAAGACATTACAGATAAACGCCTGCTTCTAAGTAATCTGACTTTTTAGTAGAAAAAAAAAGATTTTTGCCGCCTTTGTATACAGTATAATTAGTGTGTTGCTTGAGTAAGTATTTGGCCTGCATACTTTAAGTACAATAATTAAACTGTATTTAAATATAAATTAAACTACAGTAATAGGTACAGAGCTTCTTACAGACAATAGCTTGTTGAATCCAAAACAACTGAAATGTAAGTGTAGATTCAGTACTGGAAATGTGAAATAAGGAAATATGAAATAGACTTGATCCAAAGTCTATTGCAGTAAAATGGGTGTCTTTCCATTCACTTCAGTGGATCAGGCCTTAAACCAGCTATTGAAAATATATTACCATTGCAAAAAACAATGAAAGGAAGAGAATTAGAGTGTGAAGTATAAACCATTTCTACTAATGTGCATCTGACCTATCCATGTGAAAATCAGGAAAGGCAACTGACATAAATATACAAGGATTAGCAAACTTTAACATATATATATATATATATACACACACACACACAGTAACCTGACTTGCTGTGCTCTAAGTATAATGAATTAGGGTTTAACTTTGATGAAAGTGGATATTAACTTTAGAATAAGACTTTCTTTGTATCAAATGATTTATTGTGTGTCAAAGGAATAACATAATTTATTTAGGTAATTTTACTTTCTATGATGGAAAATAACTGAAAATTCAGTGAGGAACAGGGCAGGTTTTCCAAACCATTATGTTTATGTTTATCACACTCAACCAAATTTGACGTAGTATTTATTGAATGGGTATTTCCTACAACATGTAGCTACAAGGGGTCTGATGCACAAAATGTGCTTTATTTTATTCTATCATATGATGATATGCTGTACATAACATACATACAGATCGACTGGGATGCAAGGGTCCACCAGACCCGCTGATCCTTCTATTGGTTGGGGCACAAGGTATTTGGGAGTTCCCAAGTTCAATTAACTGTTCTGCCAGATTTCGTGTGTGAGGTTGGGCAAGTCACTCTGGGACGGAGTTAGGCTCAGTGTGGCAAAACTAACTTTAGTTGCTATGCCACCTAATGGAATCCACAGTCCTGAGATAGGTGTCCAGCTCCCTATACAATGCATGGGGAAAGTTAAGCGCCTAAGAATAGGAATCACTGAAGCCAGCATACTGAGTGGGGAGCTGCCTGAGCTAGCAAATATGCGTAGCCCAGTGGGCTAGTTTACCTCTATTATATTCACTGCTTTCTATTATATTCTGCCTTATTATAGTCAGCAGTACTGCAAGGTCTTGCATCCTGTAAGACATTAGCTTCAGCAGTTAGCATGAGGCTTGAGGCCTATGAATTTTGGCATAAATAAACTTAGGTAACCCCTACATTTTGGGGAACTGGAAGTACAGTGTAAGAGGGAATTTTGTCCATATTCAGCCAGCCACAGAAACATGAACACACACCAGCTTCTGGAAGGTTTTGGATGGATCATCCAACTGCAAGAGTGCCATGGGAACGAATTGATATATATGATAATGGGGTGAAATCATAAATATACTAACCTATAGAAAAAGGACACCTTAACATCGGTAAGGGGAGGAAATACAAATAAGGAATAGGGAAGAAACCCCCACTGAAAATGTATTAGACATGGTAATGTCAGCGTAACATATTATAAAAGTGGCATCTCCACCTGTGGGCAGTAGGAGAGAGAGGTGTAGCCTTTGGGAGGGACCAGAGGAACCAGGGCCACTGGTGAAGATGAGGAAGGGGATGGTGATGAGGAAGATAATGGCTAACATTTCAAGTTGTTCTGCAAGGAATGGTGTGAGTATGGATGTTCAGATGTACTTTCTGTATTATATCTACCTTACTAAGTTAGAATGTGTGTGTGACTTTGCTAAATGTATTAATAACTTATTTATTTGTAAAAATAAAAGAGATCCTATAGTGTGAGTGTTGCACCCGTGCACATCGGGGTTCCCAACTGTATAATAATTCTAATAATACTGGGCCTGATATTGGGACAAGAACCTGTCTACCCTCAAAGTGATAACTTGGGACTCTCATACATAATCTATAGATCAGGCTACATAGGAAATGTGGAGAACTGAGTATGGCATAAACTCCACTCCTCAAAGGGAGTTAGAGGAAAGCACCTATCTCCACTTGGGACTCTCAGCCATCCATGAACCTTCTCCTGGAGGTAAGCACCTAAGTCAGGTCCCCTGTCACAAAAAAAAAAAGTTGTTGTGGTAGTGGTGCTCCCCCTAATAGCCCAGTGATTAGGGCACTCACTTGGGCTGTTGGAGAATCAGGTTCAAGTTCCTGCTCCAATTAATAAGTATTGTATACCAAGTGGAACAGTTTCAACAGGAGAAATGAAGAGACATTCACCCCAGAAGACATTGGTTAGGGCACTCACTTGGGAGATAGTAGGAGCCAGAGTTCAAATGCCTGCTCTGAATCAGGCAGAGTGGGTATTTGAACCTGTGGGTATTCTCCCACATCCCAGGTATAAGCTCCAACCAGTGGGCTATGGGGCATAAGAAGGGAGGGCTCCCCCAACCACACACCCCACAAGCAGGGAATGCCTGCTGGGGCTTACATGTTCCAAGAAGGGGCTCTATTTATGAGCCCAATTATCCTCTCACTTACAACTGTATGGCAATATCTCCAAATGAGTTGCCATAATCTTACACAGATATGAAAGGCAGAACCAAGACTACCGAGCCAAATTTTCCTCTTCATTCTGGACTCTCTGTACTACTCAAGCAGCTGAAAAGGTGGATAGTCTTAATTGGGTAAAAAAGGTAGAGATGGCTCCAACATCACCCACCCTTAAAGGCTCTTGTGCTCATGATATTCTTGGGTGGCATAACAGGCTTATAACTAGCTGGTATATTTAGAGAAGCCCAGAGACTACTGTAAAATATGCAAGGGCTGGGGGCCAATGTAGAACTAGACCCAGGATTAGACCCTGCAAATGGTTGTTCTGTGGCCCACCCTTCTCCAACAGCACAAATGAGAATCTGAAATAATGAACAGTAATATCCTAGTGCTTCTAATAACAGTTTATATCTGAGGCCTTACTACAAATATAGGTAGAAGGACTTTCCAATGGCATATATATGTCATGACCTCCAAACCCTAAGAATCTCTAGAAGACATTCATAACCCCAGTATTATGGCAGGAGAGCTAGTTAGGAGTGTTAACTATTTCAGAATATTCAACAAACTTTTAAAGGGGGGATAACTGTACTATATCTTTATCGATACAGATTCCACCTGGCTCGTATGTGGGCCCACAATGTGAGCGAGGGAGACCATCAACCAATACTATGAGCAGCCCAAAAGAGTGCCAGCCACAATTCCTGCCCTTGTGCTCAAGGGAACAGGGACAGCTCCCACTGTACTACCCTGATGGCACACACAGCCCAAAGGGAACAGGGAGGAGGTGGAGCCATGACTCTGTTGCCATTACTCACAAGCCAGTGGAGCTGGCTGTGTTCATGGAGTTAGGGATGGAGAATATGCTGCAGTCTTCTAAGTAAGAAATTTGTAGGAGGCATTCTGCCGCCTTGAGAATGCATCCTTATGCTATCTCTGAGGTGAGGTATTTCTGCCCCATCCCTTACTATAGGTCAGGCTATGTGCCATCATTTTAAAATAAATTCTAATTTCAGCTACAGTACATCTTGTATACATAAACATGCTGGCATAGGGAACCCAATGCACTTAAGCAGTTGTATTTCAGTTTCAGGTGCTGCTGGCTTTTCAGTGGTTCCTACTGCTGCAGAAGCAACAATGATCAGGTATCGGCTTGAGGATACATAAATTTACTTGTTGGAGCAATTATCTGGAGAGACTAGAAATATACAGAAGGAACATTTGATGGGCTTTCTATCATCAGTGGGGTACACAGACCATCAGAACAATGACTAGTACTACAGTAAAGTCATCTGGACCATTCTCCTGTGAATCTAATTAATTAAAAAAAACTAATATAAAAGAGAAAAACAGAACTAAGAAAGGAAGATAAACTCCATTCTATGAAAAACTGCAGTTTATTTCTTAGAAATTCTTTGAATGCTTTAGTTTTTAATGTCATAGATTTGCAGCTACAATCCAAATGTTGGTATATTTAAAATATATATTTAGACTAAATGTTTTTAAAGTAACTGTTGAAATATTAGCTTTCTAAAAATCCATGTAAGTACTGATTTTCCTGTAGGATAATTTGACCATGTCAGGAATTCCTTATATGTTACTAGAAAAAAAAGTAAAATTCAAAAGAATACTGCTTAAACCATATAGTAATTTGTGCATGTTTGCTATGACTACTGAAATATCAACACATTAGGGAGGTCAAATCATTGCGGGATTGAGATCACAGCAATGAAGTTTGAAGGACTACTACATTTTTTAGTCAAATATTATTCTGTTTACTTATATGAAATATGTAAATAATGTCTTTGATTTACTCTTTGTGAGAGTAAGGCAACCATTCCTCATCAGGACAGTTATTTTTAAAAAGTGGGAAATTTGAAGGTAGATTTAATTGTGGGCCTCTCGGTGTCTTTTAAGATATCTTGTCACAAATTTCAAATATGATAAAATTTGCGCTATTTGTTACACTTGAGCAATATATTGTTTCAGGCAAGAGTGAGAAAATCTTGCTATCAAACTCAAAATTCAATATTTAGGCAGTGTACTTTATAGACAGTATGTAATGCACTTTTACTAGGTGCTATTTTGACTTCTACTGCTATGTAAATTTACTCCTGATAGCAGTCTCTGTTGCTAGTGAATCAAATTACCCTCAGAGTAAAGAAAAAAAAAAGATAACTTGCCATCCTTTATGTACAATGCAGTACAGGTAAAATTCATTTGTGGTGTGGATAGCCAATATAAAGCACTCTACAGTAATTATTCATCACACTGGAGCTTCCCTGGTCCTTGCTCACTCTGTGTTTGCTGTGGAAGTGGTCTCTGTACTGGCTGCACCTTGAGAGCTGTGATGGAGGAGGTAAGCCAGAGGAGCTATATTTATGCAAGTGGTGCAGACACGCTGCCCTAGTGCATTGGCTGCGGAGGGCTGTGCGACAATTCAGATGCCTGGGCCCACCAGGGCTGCATTTGACTGCCTCAACCTGAATGACATTTATGTATTTTTTTAAACAAAAATATGTATTTCATGGACTTTGCAAGGAAAATATAGACAACAAGGTAGGTCAAATTTGGGGTCTCTCAATTTTGACAGTGCCCTTTTGAATGTAAAGAAGATAAGAAACCATAAAAGAGTCACCTTTTAAAAGATGAATAAGTAATGGAAATCCAACCAACATTGGACAAATAATCTCTATTCACAAGTAGGCAGTGGAGGAGTCACTGTTTGACCTCATGACATTCTGGGTAGCAAATTTTATATTATCAACACACAGAAATGGAATAAATATGGTTTTCTTGAGATTACTAAAGAAGAACAGTCTGCGTCAGGAGTTCCTGGAACTTTTAGTTCGAGCATATTAACAGTCAGAGGTTTTAACACTTTCCCACCCTGTCTTTTAAAAAACCCATCTTACACCAATAGGATGAAACTATGACCTATTGAAGAAGCAAAACTGACACTGACCTCTATAAGGGCAGGTATAATCAAGAGGAACTCCAATGAAGTCAATAAAACTACAGTGAGAAAAGCAGCATAAATGGGAAGATAATTAGCCCCACAATGTCCATCTTGGAAATTTAGAAATACTTTGTCTCCACTGTTCAAAATTTGCTCAAAGCATATCAGTTGACATCGATACAGACTCTATTATGCAGGAAATCCTTATGTCATCTTATATAGAGCCAGCATTGTTGGAAATAACTATTGTTTGGGGTAAGAAATAATTCCTCACTAACCATCCTCCAGAATGCATTTATTTCCTTTTTTATTTTTTTGCAAGGAAGTATTTTTGTCTTATTCTGGTGTGACGTGTGCAAAAGAATATTGGATGAAGACTCATAATGAGGGGCAAATCCAACAACACTTAGCAGAAACATCTTGAAATATAATTTAGGGACCAAATTCTCTGCTGGTTAAACAGCCACAGCTTTGATGGAGTTTTGCCCAGTTAAACCAGCAGAAAATTTGACTTATTGAGTGAAATCCTGGCCCCATGGAATTCAATGGCAAAACTCCTATTGATTTCAGCTGATTCAGGATTTCATCTAATGTTTTTAACAGTAATCATCTTTCTTGAAAGAATCATTTATCTGTTCTGATGTAAACAATTTCCAGTTACAAAACAAATAGATGGTATATATGGAAAATGGCTCTTTTGAAGCGCAAGGAGTGCCAACAAAGGAATAGACATCTTGAGGATTGCTGTTACCATTGATGCATATAGATAGTATAAATTAGTTTCTTCTTAGTGCCATATCCATAGTAGACTTTGGCTTCCCTATAGAACATATGAATTAAGAAAGAATAAAACTTACTTATTTCTCTTGGTTTTGGTGCTATGGTCATCACTTACTTCCTCTGGACAAGAACTATCACTTTTATCTGCTAAAAAGAAATGCATAAAATTGGAATTATTAGACAGTTACTATCTACATGAGAACAAAAGTCTTAGACATCCCCCTTCACTTGTCCTTTTGTTCTGATACTTACTCATAATATTGGCTAATTTCTGCAATGATTTTTTTTTTAACTTTAGAAGATACTTTATAAAATCCTCATAGGTGAGCTCATCAAAACAGAGTAATAAATACCAAAAAATGACACTTTTTTTATGTTTGCCCTTTAAGGGCTTCTCACTGTAAATTTGTGATTTTTTAAATATCACATTTGCCTGATAAACTGAAAAATATAACCACAAAGATGTTTATGTTACATTGTTATTTCAATCCTGACAGGGTGAATGATTTGAGAATGCTCATTTCCATCACAACTGCTTCCTTTTTCCTATTTTTCATTCCCATTTTACTGAAGCATAATGCTGCTTTCTTGTTAAATCTGACACGCTGTGTGGGTATGGAAGCAAAGTTAAGTAGATATTGTGGACTCTCAAACTCATAATATACCAAAACCTACTTTGGCCTGGATACTCTCCCAAAGAGGGCTTTGAGATGAGATTGTAATTCATAATGAATGTGAAGGTTATTGAAAGGACATCTATTTTTACAATTTCAAGTACTTCATTGTTTTTTCCACATACAAATTACAATCTCCAACGTAACAGTGCTCTGAATTCAAATGCACTGGCTACCAGAATTTACTACCACTCAATGCCTAGGATGATTTTTGGAGTTTTAAGCAGTTTACTGGAAAAATATCATCCTATATGTGCTGAGCTCCTAGTATATTTAAACAACAGAAAGACCAATCCCTGAGCCTCTTTGCAGCAGACTGCCAATCCTGACATTCTGCATGATATGAACACAGAGCACTATGATGAGATGAAAAAAAACACAATTTCATTTGTGACTTTAAAAATAGATCTGAATCCAGATTTCCAGATCCACAGCCATACATTGACCCTTAGGACTTGTCTACACTACCCATCAGATCGGTGGGCAGTGATCGATCCAGCAGGGGTCGATTTATCCCATCTAGTATAGATCGATAAATTGACCACTGCGGCTCTCCCGTCGACTCCGGAACTCCACCAGAATGAGAAGTGCAAGCAGAGTTGATGGGAGAGCATACGCTATTCACGTAGCTGAAGTTGCATATCTTAGATCGACCCTGCGCGGTAGTGTAGGCAAGCCCTTAGAGTATAATCCTAGCCCCATTGAAATCAGTGGCAAAACTCAGGATTTTACCTCTGAAGATTACACTAATTAACATATAAATATTAGTATGATTTCTTAAAGTATATTTAACAATATATATTATTAAATTATTTTAAACCAATAAGTCCTTTGTATTTGTGCTTAATACTAAATTTACATTATGGGTCAAATCCTCCTTATATTGAGACCAATTGGAATTTGGCATTTTACTTCAAAGGGAGCAAAGTCTAGTCCTTGATTGTTTTTGTCTCCTTGTTTTAAGGAATATTAATTGTGTTTCAATGAACAGAACATAAACCAAACTACAACATAAGGGAGAACTACAGTAATATAAAAAACCTCAAAAACTCTGATCACAGTATTTGGAGGTTACGGACAGGAGCAGAGACCCTAACAGAAGGAAATATATACCAGGTTAAAATTATTTAAACTCTGCTGACTACAGAGTAAATTCAGGGGAAGCAAAAATGAATGGCACTTTAAAATAAAAAGGCTATGGCCTATATAATACTTATAAATACGTCAGCACAAGTATTATGAATATACTTTGATATATGGTAATGAACCTAAGTAATGTTTTCAGTATCTGTACAATGCATGAAGATAGTTATCAATAGCTGCTAAATTCTTCTGTAGAGAAGCCTACATAGAAAACAATGTAGGGACTCAGAAGATAGAGTAAAATAATACAGTCTTGCTATTTTAAAGCCATTAATCAGGAGCTATTCATCCTGCTGAGACAGCAGTGATCTTAACTTTAATAAATTCCTAAGAGAGTACTATGTAATCTTTTAACAGCGTACTTGATGTTGCTTTCAAAGAGAATTCAAGTTAAAAATGACCTGAGGTTCAGGGCTGATTGGGCAAGCACAATCCTATTTCTACAAAATGGCACCTCTAGTAAAAAAAAGCCATGCTCAGCAGGCATCAATGCCAAATAAAAATCAATTGTCTCTTATCTGAGTTAAGCTTCAACATGTTAGCAAACATCTTATACTGAATATCTACAAAACACTTTATCACACCATAGATAGCCCTCTCAGAGTTGACTAGAAGATACATACTGCAAATGTTATTAATCTCAACAGTGAGACCATGTTTCTTGAATAAAGAATGTAGGGAAAGCACGTAGAAATAATACGAGTCCTGTCTGAAGTAGTAAGATTATTCCACTCTACATCTGAATAGGGCCAGGAAAAATATTGATCAATGACATTCCAATGAATATGCGAAGTTCTGAAGCAACTGAAGGTTGGATATATAAAATTGACTGAAAAACAGTTATAAGGCCCCATCTAGTTCTCTAAAGAAAGCCATCGCCCTGTTAATCATTGCTATGAAACAGATATATAAACTGTAAATCTAAGAAACATAGCAGTAGTCAAAAAAACGAACAGAATATTAGGAACCATTAGGGAAGGGATCGCTATTAAGGCAGTAAATACCATAATGCCATATATAAATCCACCTTTAATACTGTGTGAAGTTCTCGTTGCCCTATCTCAAAAAATGTATATTAGAAATGGAAAAGGTACAGAGAAGGGCAACAAAAATGATTAAGGTATGAAACCGCTTCCATATGAGGAGAGATTAAAAAGATGACCGTTCAGCTTGGAAAAGAGACAATTGAGGTGAGGGGGCATATAAGAGAGAAGACAGGATACTGGGTTGGATGGACCATTGGTCTCACCCAGAATAGTCATTTTTATGTTACTGTATGCATTTTAGAAAGAAAAAAAGCTGAAATCGAATTAGAATGTATCAGTATTTTTATGTTCTGTTTCTGATGCATAGCCTCATCTCAAACTCTCCTATCGTCCTGCTTGTCTTACTCGAGTTATCCTGTTAACTGTAATGGGACTACTTGCTTGAGTAAGTGGTGCAAAATCTGTCCCAAAATGTTTAAAGTAAACACCACTTATGCAAATTTTAAGTGGCAAACTCTGCAACACAAGACAGAAACTATCCAAGGTCTCCCACAAAGAGATAAAAATCAAATATTGTATTATTGTTGGGCCCAACTGCAGGATCATCTTCTTGGGAGATGAGGGACCAGAGGAAAAAAACATCTAATAAGGGATTTATAACTTGAGAAACAATATAACTTGATTATAATCACTCTGTATAGTATTAGGAAGGAGTGCTACACTAAATCTGATGGACTGTCAAGCTTAATTCTAACTAGTTCATTAATTCTTTGCAACACTGAAAAAATATCACCACATCACTAGTGTTAAGTTGGTTAAGGATTCCATGACAACAAAGAAAACATCACTCATTATTTTATAAAAATAATTTAATTTATAAGTAAACTTAATAAATATATTCCACTGGTGTGAGACAATGTTTTACACATCTATTTAATAGACTTGTACTAATATTTTTTGCTTGAATATTAATCAAACCAAATTTCTTTCTGAATTCTTGAGGAAAGAGGGTGGATCAATTCATATTTGGTTTTGAATATGGCTCCTGTCCAAATATGAGAGCTAAATATGGAACAGAAAACAGTTCTGTGTGCATAAAAACTGCCTTCTATTCAGCTAAAAAAATCCCAAAGCCTGATTTCCATATTATGGGGCACCACAGGCGGTGTTGTCAAAAGAGATTGAAAAATACTTCGATTTGGGTCCTCCTCTCATCCCAAACTGCCTGGAGTGTTTTTTCTGTGACAAGAATTCTTATATCTAGTTCTATCTATATGGTTTCAATCTGTCTTGCTAGTGGCTGAATGAGAAGGAGTAAGCCAAGAGCACAGCCTTTGGCTGGAAACAAATGGGGGGTGAGGGAAGGCATTGGCCTGAGGCCATGGTTTTCTTTTCTTGGTTTCCTATATGTGCCAAGTTCCATTCTTCAGTTTCCACCTCTGTAGGCTGTTCTGTGTAAGAGGACAATGACTACAACTCTACTGAATCCCTGGTGTAGGTTTCATTCCAACCAACTTTTTAAAAGTATATGTTTCAATAATAAGTTGGTAATAACTTAACCTTGCCTCATTAGTCTGTGGGACTTTTAGTCAACTGCTACCTTTCAGGCAACCACTGGACTACTCAGATGATTAGTATGGGGTGGACATGGACATTAGATGGACATTTATGGTGGTATTGCTTTTGTCCTGGTGTATGGGACCTATAAGACTTATCTCTTGTTTAGTTTTTTAAAGGTAGGAATGAACAAGAAAGAAGGGATATTGGGACAATTTCATCCATGAAAAAGTTTGATTTTATTCATATCAGAATTTTAGACCAAATAGTAGATGCCTCATACTGCCTTGTATCCAATACACTCTTTTCAAAAAGCGAAATATTATTGCTCATAACCTCAATAGCCTTTCCTGGCATTCCACTGGGTGATAATTTTTTCTAGTGCATTTACATATTCTAATGATCTGGGTTGTTTTATGACTTTGGATACACAAACTGAAGTAGACACATGTTTCTGAACACACCGTTCCAATATATGGAGTTCAGAAACAGAGAGTCAGGCAGGCTGAAAATGTCATTGCCTATAGAAATAAGATGACAAAAATCCTCAAAAATCTTTGAAAAGAGAAAGGGATATCATGGTTGGTATCTGATCACAATATGATACAGTGGAGTAATGATACACAGTGCCAACAAAATAGTGCTATGGTCAAAATGAGTTACAGCAGAGACTCTTACTTACAAGAAATGACAGGTCAAGGATATGCCCTCATATATGTGTCATCTGATCTGAGAAAGTTAAAGTCTATAAATTGGCCATGAGCTTTGCTGTTAATGATTCATACGTGCCTGTAAAGATCAGTAGGAGTTGAACACATGTGTGCAGGGCTACCAGGCAAACAACAGCCCCACATTGTTACCCAGCTGAAACCTAGTCACTTCCTTGACCCACAATCCAGATGTTCAACACCATGGGAAGTTTAGCCTTCAGTGGTCTGACTGACAGTGGTCTTAGCAATCCCTGATTGGCTCATTGTCCTGATATAAACCCAGAGGAAGTACCAAGAAGCATTTAGGCAACAATGTGGATCCCTATCTAGCTAGCTGCCTGCCCTGACTCTCTGTTTTTGAACTCTTGGTAGTGGTGTCAGCTCTGAGTTAGATTATAACTCCTGATTGATCTGTCAAATCCCAATACCTGATACTGACCTTTAGCCTGATTCCTCACTCTGACTATGGCTTGATCCTCAGCTTGACTCTTGACCCTGATACTGGCTCTGATCCTTGGCTTCAATTCTGGAAACCCAAGCTCCTGCCACTAACCTTGCTTACCTTCGCCCAGGATCCTGACAGTACCTAAATTGATATAATTCCAGATTCTCCATTATGTTACAGAGGTGTGATGCTGGTGTAACTCCATTCAAGACAACTGAGTTGCACTAGTGTAAAGATGGTACTGAGGAGTGGAAAATGAGGTCTTCAATCTCTAAGCAGCTGAGTATATTGTATTAAATCATACATTCCTTATTCCACTCTTACTCCAACTCCTCCCATAGATTTCAAAGACAACGGAAATTTTCCCCACCTTTGGATTGAGAGAAATGGCCCAGTATGAACCCATTAGTAAAGAATCATGACACCTTCATAAATCTCTATAAGAACTAATTTTAACAAAGGTGGAATAATTGATAAATGCCTAAATGTCATTCCTGAATTACAAATGCACTTGATCTTTTAGTTCAGTGATGTGCTGATAACCTATGATACTCTGAAAATAATTATGCTTGGTCACATTTTTGTGTGCCTTTGATTTAAAAATTTTAATTAAACTCAACAACAGCAACTAAACTAAGTACATTTGGCAACTATCTCACAAACGTGTAGCTTATTTGGTTGATTTATTTACTCAAGATTTTCAGCTAATGGGTATGCTGCAAATAATTTATTTGACCTCATCAGCTAATATACTCTAAGTATAAGCTGATTTTCTGAAATACTCATACAAATCCCATTTATATCAATGGAAGCTGCAAATTATTAGCAACAATGAAAATCCAGCTATAATTCACCAGAATAACCTGACACAATAGTCAAGGCATAATGTGACACACACACAATAGCATGTAAAGAATAGGACACACAACAGAAAAGGAATTTCTTAAATAACACAGACCAACAATGGCATTGGCACAAAGATGTTTTGAGGATTAATGATAGGCTATGAATAATGGCCCTCAGTTTTGTTTTGGGTTATCATTTCTACCTACCCAGTCATTAATTAATCCTCCAGAATGCCCTACACTTTTATTGCTATTGCTAAACAAAACTTATGTTGCATTGTGCTTCTGAACCAGAACTTCAGAAGATTTGGTCTTGGAGCCTTTGGTCACTGTGTTTATCAGAAAGTTATCTGCTTCACATGAAGAAAGCTTTGATTTTGTTCCAAGTCTCTTTTAAAATTGAATTTATACCTGCAAAGGCAAGAAATTCATCTCTTAAATGATGTTAAGTGATATATAAATATATCCCCTACAGTAACAATGAGGAGTCCAGTGGCACCTTAAAGACTAACGCATCCCCTATAGTAACAGTCTATGGAATTTTTTCTATCAAACATTTACAGCAAGGTCCTGACTATCATTTACTCATATCAACTTGCAAGAACACCCTTTCATATCCTCAGTTCATCCTCACAACTCCTATTTAGGAGTAGCCCGTTGGGAATTGTTTGTGGATCAACAATATACATTATGCACTTTAAAATTGACTGTGTTTTTTACTTTCATCATAGATGAAAAATAAATCTCACTTGATGTACCTTCATGGGAAATGTGGGGATTGTTTTTGTTTAGTTACAATATATTCGATTTTCAAAAATAATTTTTGTTTACTTTTCTTCTTCACGAACCTCACCACTAAAACAACAAGGAGTCTGGTGGCACCTTAAAGACTAACAGATTTATTTGGGCATAAGCTTTCGTGAGTAAAAACCTCACTTCTTCGGATGAGACATGGATTAAAGGAACTTTGTAAGTGTAACTATACTACAAAATACATTATTCAATCCATATGTGCTGGTGGTGATGATCCCCCAATGCAATCATCTAATTAAATATGAACAGTGCATCAAATAATTGATCTGCATGTAGACCTTTTCCTAACAAGGGCAGAAAAGTTGTTGTTCACCCAGTCCTAATGTCCAGACAGCATGGCTTAATCTTTCTAGTGGTTCCCCGCTTCAACAACAAAAAAACCCACCTGTCAAAGTACCACATTGGGGAGAGGGAAGAAGAGGGAAACAGCTGAGGTCTGTGTTGAGCTCAACTCCCTCACAATAGCTGCAGCCAAGAATTATCACACAGATCAAGAAGCAACACTAAATGGAGTGGAAACCAGTAATAGCTCAGGGCAGACAGGCATCAGCTGGCAAAGCAGGTTTTTAGGGAGCAGTATTTACTTTTATAAGGCTAAATAACTGGTAAAGGGGGAGATTGAGGGCCTAGCTCATGTTACTGAGCAAATACTGACATGAGTTGTCTCAGTGGGGACTACTCCTATAAGCGGCCACTAATGTAAGTAATTGCTGCACCACTGCGGGCTGAGCGAGCAATTAAGTAGGGGGTGGTAGATTAGAAATATAGTGAGTGAGCTGTGAGCAGGAAAGCTGAAAGAAGTGTGTGGGATGGGATAGAGATGGGCAGGGGAAATTAGTTCATCAAATTGACCTTCTTCATGGCAGACCAGGTGGCAAATCGTTGTTCTCCAAGAAGTGAACTTTAAAAAAAAATACATTTGAAACACTTAACATGCACTACTGCAAAGCAAGTTCTCTCTTCAGTCAACACCAAGAATGTCATTCTGAAATCTACAGTGCTTGAGGGTTGATTGGCAAAGCCATTTTTGGATTGTGGTACCCACATGTCCGCCAAACCTTTCAGCAGTCCTCAGAGATTTACTTTTGGGATTATTTTCTTACAGCTGGGTTAAATAATCCTTTATTACTGTACAACTGCCTTTGGTAGCATGGTCAATAAGACATTTGCAGAAATCATGCTATCCTAATGCATTCCTAATGTATGTTTTGGAAATATGAATGCATTAAAGGTAAAGACAAAGTCTTCCAAGGTGTTATTTTTTAAATCAAAGATTCTTTCAACATAAGAAGCCACCTATTTTTACTTCCTTGCTAATAATGAGAGAACTCCAATACAAATGTTAGAATTTCAGTGTAAATAAATATTTTGTAAGCAGCATCACTTAACAAAATACTTTACACAAAATCCAACAGGA
Organism: Trachemys scripta elegans; assembly: GCF_013100865.1. Lineage (NCBI taxonomy): Eukaryota > Metazoa > Chordata > Testudines > Emydidae > Trachemys > Trachemys scripta. The sequence continues at coordinate 100,465,426 of NC_048304.1, read as the reverse complement.
AAATCATCATTCTGATAATTTTCACTTAATATATTTAACTATCGAGTTTCATTTAGCATTTGATTTTAAATAGATGCAAATAATCACAGCTTTAGTTACTTGCTGAAGTTTCCAGCTTGCGTTTATGAGGTGGATCTTCAATGATTCTATTAATATCACCACGATTCTTTAGATCCACTGGTTTCTCCCATACTGACAGCTGCATTGTAGGGTTGAAGAAGAAGACTCGGTCATCTCCAGTCCAGACTACACACCTATTTTAATTAATAAACTATGCTTAGATAATCTCGCATACACATAGAAACAAGATATTAAACTCATGGCTAATTCAATATTCTCCATAGTCTTATACAGCATGGGTGAAATTCACCCTCCTATCCAACTTAAGGCCTCTGCACTAAGGAAATTTCTCCCCATACTAATAAAATATCATTATCAGTGGTCAGAAAAGTATGCGGGCACATGCACACACACACTCTCTCTTTCTCTCTCCACCAGGGAAAAAAACAAACAAACAAAAAACAGGACCAAAGTAAAACAATGATGCTTATAACAACTGAGGCCATGGTAAAGAATTACATTTCATATTTTCAAAATGTATCTGTGAAGGTGGTGAACCACAGAGGTCTCAAGCTGTTTTGCATAGTCAGTGCCTACTCAACACCCATATAAGATAGATTCAGGGAGGTTGCCATTGGGTAGAAGGCAGCCACAGAAACCTCATGTGACTGCCTCTGAGGTAGAAGGAATAGCCAGAATTCCATTAGGCCTCCATGGCTATGGATCCCAGCCAAACCCTACAGGGGTTCCATGCTACAAAGACAGAAAGGGCCTGATCCAAAGTCCACTGAAATCAATAAACCTCCCCCCCACCCATTGATTTAATTGAGCTTTTGGACCAAATATGCAATGTGCCCAAGCCATGACTGCTATGCAAACCAGAATTTCCTGACTTGTTCAATTTAAATGTCAGCCTCAGCATTGCATTGACTTAGTTCCTTGCATTACATTTCTTTTTTAAAGCAGGAAAAATATTATTTTAATAAGCGGTATTATATCACAATGATGGATATTCAAGTAAACCTGGATGCACTTGATTAAACGTATAGTTTTTACAGACATATAGTACCATATATGCATCTGAAGCCTGTACTTTATGCATACTTAAGAAAAGTAGTATACAACACATACCCATTATGCCATTCTAAAACGCATATAAAGGGCCAACTCCTGACCTCCTTGAATCAGAAACACCTGACAAGAACTGATCTTATTAATGCAAGCTCTCCATCACTTGGCAGTTCTCAATGGCACAGGGGAATAGAGCTATCAAAAAGACATGCTTAAAAAGAAACCTGTTCTGTGTAAAAGACGAGAACATAAAAAGTGATATATAAATGTTAAGTCCTATTATTGGATAATTTGAAGTTTTCTGTGAACTAATAGTAAGAGAGCACCATTGATTGCCTGTTCTGCTAATAAAAAATATATAACCTTTGGAGCGGTCTAAAGGGAGACTGTATATCTTTATAGTGCAGAAAACAGAGGCAAGAAGTGTTTTCTATTGGTAAAAATAAGAAGATAAAAGTAATTAAGAATGCATTGTAAATTATGTGCATTCCCAAGGTAGAAGACAAAGTTGGAAGTGAACACAAAACTGTTGAATTCTCAGTTATAGTTATCCCTTGTACCTTTGGAGTTAAAATAGTGGGGACCTGATGAATATTTTAATAATTTTCATATTATAATAATATACAAATACTTCAGCTTTGAAAATAACATCCCAGAATGGCTGACCTATTCTTTTATGTGGTAATAATTAGGTGAAAACAACATTTGGTATTTTGTGTCTCAGAGCTACAGTTCTCAGTTTTATCACAGACACTGTTAATCAGATCAAGAACTCTAAATGTACCATTAAGCATTAGTCTTTGGCTCACAATAGATCAGGATAGAGTTGATGGAAGACTTTAGGAACAAGAAACCAAACTACCATAAATATCACAGTCCTACTGGCAGGCATCTTAGAAGCCAAGCATTAGGGGGAAGAAGGGAGTAATTAGCAGTTAACTGATTTATTTAATAATACGGTTACATTTCTCCCTTTACCTAAATCTGTGGATAATGGGCCCAATAATGTCAAATGGTGCATGCCTCCCGCAAAATGCTGAGCACTCTCAATTGTAATTAGCTTTAATGGCAATTAAGCTCATTCAGCCCTTTTGCAGAATCTGTCCCTGTAGGAGTACTATGTGGAGCTCATGGTGTGCTTCAAAAGCAGGAAGCCAGTATACTGTGAGTGTCACAGTCATGCCATCATACACATTTAGGACAGTCTCAGCACCTGCCAATTGTGCACATCAGCATCTCTGGCCAGGAGGAGATGAGAACAAGGCTATTTTCAAAAAGCTGTTGATGCTGCTCTCTAATAATTTAATAGTGACTTCTCCCATGCACAAGTTCAAAGTCTCTGATCTCACACACAGTTTCTACCACTTTGGGTGATGGGAGACCACATTTGAGGCTGATACTGTATTAGTCATTTGAAGTGTACTGCTAGGCCATCTGGAGTCTCAGCATTTATCTAATAAAAACAAGGTGATTGCTAAAATGGAAATGGCACATTTCCACACCTGATTGAAAGACCAAGTAAGCATCTCTAGAGAGCTGTAAAAATGGATCCAAATGGCAGGTCCCTCATGAAGCCCTTTTCATTTTTCCATAACTAACCCAATTTGACATTTAATTTAAAATTAGTACCCCCTTCCTCCACATTACATATCACCTGTACCTCTTTGGCATAATAAAAATTTCATTATCCAAAAGGGAAAATATGGTATTTGGTTTCAGTCAGAGATCACAAACTGAAAGTGCAGATGATGCTATGTTCTTTAATTAAAATAACGACATTTAAATATGTAAGAAAATAACCTTAATATATCATATACTGTATTTACATGGTAATTAGGCAGGGTTAACTAATATTTCTGAGAACTGTTTAGTCATATAAACAAATCTGGCTAATTGTTGCCCTGCTCTAATCTCTCCTTTTTATGGGAATTTATTTCATCAGGTGGAGGCCAGGAAATGTTTATGAGAGCTGAAGTCCTTAAATTCGCTGATATCTTTTAGTCAGACATTAGTGTTCTGGTCTCATTAATATATGATCTCCTCTGAGCAATAAACAATAGTTGGGTGCCCAAGTTGCCTCACATGTGCCATAAAATCACAGATTCATAGAATCACAGGATTAAAAGTGACCTCAGGAGGTCATCTAGTCCAACCCCCTGCTCAAAGCAGTACCTAATCCCCAACTAAATCATCCAAGACAGGGCTTTGTCAAGCCTGACCTTAAAAACCTCTAAGGAAGGAGATTCCACCACCTCCCTAGGTAACCCATTCCAGTTCTTCACCACCCTCCTAGTGAAAAAGTTTTTCCTAATATCCAACCTAAACCTCCCCCACTGCAACTTGAGACCATTACTCCTTGTTCTATCATCCGGTACCACTGAGAACAGTCTAGATCCATCCTCTTTGGAACCCCTTTTCAAGTAGTTGAAAGCAGCTATCAAATCCCCCCTCATTCTTCTCTTCTGCAGAGTAAATAATCCCAGTTCCCTCAGCCGCTCCTCATAAATCATGTGCTCCAGACCCCAAATCATTTTTGTTGCCGTCCGCTGGACTTTTTCCAATTTTTCCACATCCTTCTTGTAGTGTGGGGCCCAAAACTGGGCACAGTACTCCAGATGAGGCCTCACCAATGCCAAATAGAGGGGAATGATCACATCCCTCGATCTGCTGGCAATGTTCCTATTTACACAGCCCAAAATGCCGTTAGTCTTCTTGGCAACAAGAGCACACTGTTGACTCATATCCAGCTTCTCGTCCACTGTAACCCCAGTCCTTTTGATACCATCAGAGGTCAATCAAACTGGGGAGAAGAAAAGAGTGAAAGCGGTCCCTTCCCTTTGCCTCTCCCCTCTTCATCTTGCTCTTTCTCCAATGGCCCCTTGTACCTCCACGGACTGTTTCCCCTTTCTCCTGTCCCTAGCCCTTGAAGCTCTCTCACTCTCTCTCTGCTTCTCTTCCATTTCAGGCCCTGAAAACACTTCATGAACTTTATGCACTGTCCATTGTCGTTATAAAATCAATGGATTTACTCAGTGCATAAAGTTAAGCATGTGTCTTTGTAGGATTGGGGCCTTAGTAGCTAACCTTTTCTTCTGTCCTTGTCCCATGGAGAATCCCATTCAGATTGGAAATTCTCCCTAGGAGTTATGGAATGAAATTAAGGAAGGGAAAATTCTGGCTGAAAAAATTAGGCAAAAATTCCTAATGATGAAGATTCTGTTAGGCTGTGGAAAAGTCATCCATTGCAAGAGGTGAAGGAAGCTTAACTTCTTGGGACCTTTAAAAATACACCGGACAAACCATTGGAAGCATAAATATAGTATAGGGAAACAAGTGGCCCCAGGGGATGCATAAAGTGACTAAGCAGTAGTTTTCCATCTCTGACTAAATGTGGTATCTATGGGTAAGTAAATTAGTGGGCTGGTTCAGTTATAATGCATCACTGAAATAGTTAATGTTGTCCTTTAAATTGTTATTGTTAGGCTTCATGATTAACATCCCATTGGGACTGATGAAACAAGTTCATAGCTCTCATAGCTATTTGTAATTACTAACTGTCTGAAGACAAAGGAAGACAGGCATGAATAGTTACAATTTGAACTGCTGTTTTTGCAGACACAAGACATATCCGCTCTTTTCTGTGATTCCATCGCTGCTGAATTTTCCACAGAATTCAGCAGCACTTGAAACAGAATTCTACATCAGAACCTAAAGCTTTCATTAAAAGATTTAAAGTAGAGAGTCACAATGTGCTGCATCTCTTTCAAGTCACTCTGATGACAAAAAATTAGTGTAAGCCCAGCTTAACTCGCCAACTAAATTTAGTTGCCCAAGCAGTGCAAAGCAGCCAGAGTGGACTGGTGAATTTGGGCCTAAATTTCTAGCCCTTATAGTTGTGAGGTGTATAAACTTCCAAACGTGAGTCACATGTAAACCAATGCTGTGTTTTCTGCCTGAGTCTGTGTACAGATTGCCTGCAACAACAGCTCCAAGAAGCACAAACTGCTCTTATTCACTGTAATGTTAACTTCAAATAATATGCTTCACATTTATTTGTTATTCATTCTATGAAAGGTATTATACATATATTTAAAATCAAAGTAAAATATTTATTTTATGTTGTAAAATTGGTCAATTTCACTGGATATTTGGAGGAACTATATTTATTTAAAATAGTTTTAAATACAACACATTGTATGTAAAACATATTAATGGGACTCAATGGATTTTAAATATCCACATTACAACACATGTACATCAATGCTTTTACAAAGCACAACAAGTGGCTTACTTTTCTTCTTTTCAGGTGACCAGCCAAAGGAGGGCTTCACTCTATTTTGCAACTGTTTTGCCTGAATAAGAAGTGAAGGATGGGGCTCAGAATTAGCTACATTCCATTACCTTTGGCACTATGTGCTGAATGCCCTACAAGGCTAAGAGGGGCTGGCAGCACATTAACAATTGAAAACTCACCTTTCGGTTTGTTTTAAGTGGCACAACCTCCAGCCCCACTCAGGTTTCTCCAGTATGACACCCCAGCATACACCTAGTGATGTTACATCAACCATGGAATCCTGCGGAAGCATGGAGCCAACCTATAGGTGGAGAGGGGTTGAGGTAAATTCCAGGCTTTTGTTGAACTTGTTAATGTATTTAGCTATTCGGCATGGCTTTGTAAACCTGTTCTTAAAGAACTATTTTATATCCCAAAGGGTGTAAATTATATAGACGCCCCACACAGGCATGCTCCAGGTTCCAGTGTGATTCATGGTGGATCTGAGGGCATCAGCATGGTGCATGTTGGGTATTCCACATCAAGCAGGGGACAACTGTCAGTAATAGGGCTAGTCATTGTGGGACCTAATAAAAAGGACCAGATTGTGATACCATTACTCACTTTGAGTAATGTCTTGCTCATCAAATACTCTTACTGAAATCTATGGCACTATTAGAAAATTAAGGTAAGTAAGGATATCACAAATCAGGACCAAAGAATTGTGCAATTTCAACTGATGTGCTGAATGGCCCTTTCACCATTCAACACAAGCTGCTAAAGATGATGGAATGCTGTGAATTCCTTTTGCAGGTTTCCAGTTGATTACAGACTCTACTATACAAGAATGGATTGCTAAAATATGCTATAAATGGCTTATGATACTGTTGGGTTTAAATGGTTACAGTTCCCTAGGTATCACCATTTTCACCATTAGCAGATGTCATGAAGAGGAGTGGTTATCACGGATCTTAAACATAGGTCATAATTAATGATGACATTATGCTGCATGTATATCATGTTGACCTGCAAGAAGACACAATATAATAATAAATCATAATTATAGATATTTACATAGGACCTTTTATCCAGAGATCCCACAAATCTCTACAAACTGAAGAAAAACAACAGGGATCACTTCCTCTGCCACTAAAATGTGGCCATGTCTGGGGTAAAGAAAAGAAACACACTTACACACACATACACACACACCAACCAACAGTTCAGGACAGAAAGTAAAGAATTATCCTTGTCCAGTTGAGACCACAGAGCTGAATTGGGATTTGGACAGAAAAACAAGCTCACAGGACACAACTTACTCATAAATATCACCTGAGATCTATTACAAACCTGTAAGACAATGAGTTTCCTCAATTCCCACTGAAGTCACTGGGAGAGTAGGACGATCAGGCTCTAAATAATCAATAGCATTTCTTGCAGTACCAAAGTTTTCTTTTCAGGTCATTCAAGTACTAACCAGAGCTGACCCTCCTTATTTGTGAGATCCGATAAGATCAGAGCTCAAGCTAGTGATATGAACTATCAACAAAACACAATCATTACATTCTGCAGATAAGAATTGATTCTTAGCTTGAGTTGGTATCAGGTGCACACTCAACCGTTCTTATAAATGCTTGATAGCTGTCTTAGACTATACATGTGGCTATGTCCTATCATTTTGTGTAACTATATGAATAGTGATGTAAATCTACAATGCCACTTTGTAAAAGAAAATAGTGCAATATTGTTAAACATCCAGAATTGCATTACTGTTGCTGCTATGCACTCATAAAGACACAGACCATTAATATATGTTTGGCAATAACAATGATATTGATGATTCATTATTATTCGTCCTGAATATACTTACCATGGTGATCCTGGTACAGGAGTAGATGCCACAGGCTTGTTGCCATTTGAAATGCTATCATCTTCATTTACTAGTTTCAAAGGATGATCCTTGACACAGAAAGACACAAAAATTAGTCAGCAAGTGAAACTGATGCTCAGGAGTGCTACTATTATACAAACAACTCTGTTTAAACTGGAGGTGGATTATTAAATCATCATTATACCACTGGAGACCATATGGACAACCATCTACCTCTAAACCAGCTAGGTTAGATTGGAAAGAATGTAAACACTGCCCTATTTGGAATGTTATGCATGCAAAGCTTGAGAGATAAAAAGTCTTCCATATACAGCACAGGTGATAGCTCACTTGGAATACTGTGTATAATTTTGTGCATTTCACCATAATTAGGATAGGCCACATCATCATCAGAAAGAAAGAAACCAACCAACCATGTGGATTGGGATACTCAGAAAGCTCAGGATCAGGTGAGGCTTTGGAACCAGAAGGCCAGCTAAGAGTGTAGAGTGCTCTGAGGGAACATGCAGGAGCAAAGAAATCTTGCACATCTGGACAGGTGTGAGGAAAAGGCTAGAAGGGAAGGGGTGCTGGTGCTTGTGCCTTGGGTTGGCAGCAAAACACTTTTGTTTGGCAGTGAAGAGCATGTGGTTGCAGGAGGCAGTTTGCATGGTAAGCAACTGGAACTGCTGGAAGTCAGGCATCAGGGGGGTTGAGGGTGCTCTGCATAAGTTAATAATTCAGTTATTTCTATTAATAATTCAGTCATCTAATATTTGTAAACAATTTTGCCTTACTTTGCTCAAGAATAATGCTGTTGAGAGTGATTCTCCACTGGCCTGTGTGTATGTCTGACAACAGTTCTTATGATACCAGCCATTGCACGGAGAGATTTTTGCCCTTTAGCTGGAAGCCTGGCATATATAGACCAGTTAACTATTTGAAAATTGCAGACAGGCAATCTCCTAAACATTTATTTATCAGGTAGTCTGGAAAGCTACAGGTAATAAGTGTTTTAAGGGTTAAAAAATCAATTTATATCAGTAGCTTAAAGAAATGAATGGAACGGAGGAAGGGGATGCTATGATAGCTCCCATGCAGTGTCAATGCTTGAGAGGATGTAATATGATTAAAAAATAATAAGCACATATACAGAGCTCTTAATCTTCAAAGTACTTTACAAATTTTAAGCACTCAATAATGCTTTTGAGAACCAGTGCAGCACTCTGGAGCAGCTGCAGTCTGAGGGGATGGACTGAGACATTATGATTATATAAAGCATAATGTCTCCAAGGTGCTGGGGGCGGGTGGGATAGGAATGGGAGTGGAGAGAATGAAACACACTGAACAGCGGCACTTGCTATATCTTTCCAAAAGGTTGAGGGTGTTCTCTGTGCAGCGCTGCCTTACTGAGGTAAACTGGTGGAGCAGGGAGAAAAGAAAGGAGGAGAAGTGGCTGGCCACATATATCACCTTTGAGTTGTGTGACACTGACAGTAGTTGGAGTGGTCTCCTCTTGTTCTCAAGGGGACTAAGCAGACTCCTTATTGTTACCTACAGCATGAAGGTGCGGAGGGTGAGGTGCTGAGTATAAGGGTAGGGCTGTCCCACGCCAGCACATTCATTACAGACATCCCTAATTTGGCTCTAGCTGTTTAATCTCCATATTGTCTTCATGAGGAAAGTAAGTCTTTCCACAGATCTTAAAAGATTTTGATTCAGGCCTTATATCATAGAATCATAGGACTGGAAGGGACCTCGAGAGGTCATTTAGTCCTTTCCCCACACTCATGGCAGACTAAGTATCATCTAGACTATCCCTGACATGTGATTGTCTAACCTGCTCTTAAAAATCTCCAATGATGGAGATTCCACAACCTCCCTGGGCAATTTATTTCAGTGCTTAATCACCCTGACAGGAAGTTTTTCCTAATGTCCAACTTAAATCTCCAGTGCTGCAATTTAAACCCATTGCTTCTTGTCCCATCCTCAGAAGTTAAAGAGAATTTTTTTCTCCCTCCTCCTAGTAACAATCTTTTATGTACTCGAAAACTGGTATCATGTCCCCTCTCAGTCTTTTCTTTTCCAGACTAAATAAACCCAATTTCTTCAATCTTCCCTCACAGGTCATGTTTTCTAGACCTTTCATCATTTTTGTTGCTCTTTTCTGAACTTTCTCCATATCCTTTACAATCCACTGAGAAAGAATTTGGGTATAAAAAAGCTACACAAATACTACATATGTACAATGCCGGTGTTGCTGTTAATCTCTAAACTTACATTAGATAAAAGTTTAATGATCATTAACATTTGTAATCCATATATATAAAATTATCATCTTTATGTAATGACTTCATTAATTATCTTTAAGAAGGGGTAAAAGTATATTAATTACATACACAGAGAATATCAAATTTAGAAGTGTTGCAATGACAGTGAGGTAGGGCCCTAAAAATGAGTCCTGGTGCACTTCTCTCTCATGGCTTGTGGACATTTCTGCACACACATCTGGAATTTGGGGATCTCTAGATGCTTGATGTTGGGGCCTTGGGGATCCTGATTCTCCAAGTCATTTAAATTGGCATATAAAGGGACAAAAAGTGCTGGTCTCTATTAAAGTGCTGCCTTAATGTCCCCTCTCCTTCACTCCCCAACACTATTTAGAACGTACAAGGTTACAAAACAGAGAGATTGGATGGGTAGATAGAAAGAAAGTCTCCCACAACGTCTATGGAACTAAAACACTTTCAGAATTATAGGGAACTCTAGTCTTCTCTTTAGTTTTCCATCAACTGCGTTTCACACATAGACATACCCCACACCCACTCACTCATGCACAAACATAAACAAGCAAATAATAAATAAATAACAACAAGTAGTCTGGTGAAGAAGGAAGACAGAGATTCTTATTTCTGTATTTAAATACTTAGGAGGCACTCAGATGCTACCGTAAATGCGGCCATATATAAAGTACCACAATGGACAGATTTGACAGAAACGTCTAGAAAAATAGAGAGTAGGGAACAATCCTGACTTGATAGGAAGAGCTCCAGATCATGATAGCCCTTTACTCAATCTCTGATTTCCACAGTTCAATATTTTAAAAATTAGAACAAAATCCATAATGATATCAGACCTTATCCTCATCATTCTCTGTTGGCTTGCTTTTCCTGTCGGTATGTAAAATCAATGTTGGTGGGCAGGAGGCTCTGCTTGATTCTTTGCCTTTATCTGTAAGGGAAAATATATATATATTTAAATTCACAATAAACATATTTCTAATGACCCACTGAGATATCTCAAGAGTTTATATTCTATCACTTCGGAACTTAGAGTTTAGCTGTAAAGACAGAGTCCCCATTAGTGAATAAGCTGGATGGGGAGACAAAATGTTCCATTATTTAAAATGAGTGATTGTGGTGTTTGGTAGAAGTGATCTATTACACAATCTGAATTCAGGATTGCCACTTCTTACTAGAAATTTTTAGTAGTACAGGTGATTAACCACTGGAATAAACTTCTAAAGGAAGTGTTGGCTTCTCAATCTTTGGATGTCTTCAGATCAAGATTGGATGCCTATATGGAAGATATGCTTTAACCAAACACAACTTATTGTGTTCAATGCAGGGATGAAATTCTAGGGTCTGTGATATAGGGATCAGAATAGATGATCTAATGCTCCTTTCTGGCCTTAAAATCTATTAACCTATCAAATGGACCTGTAGCGGGGTGGTCACCCGCTCCTCCCTGGGAAGGTTTAAAACAGCCCTGGGAGAGGGCTGTGGCAGGGGAACAGCTGGGCTGATTGTGAGGAAGCAGGCTCAGCTGGGGCCATGCCCCAATCAGGCCCAGCTGGCCCCTATTAGAGGCTGGGAGCCAGGAGCTCAGCAGAGTCTCTCTCTCTGCGTTCAGAGAGAGAAGGGCCTGACTTCAGGGAGCTAGAGACAGGGTACCTGAGTGGAGCAGGGCTGGGGAAAGGCAGAGGAGCCGGGGAGCTCCAGCCTGGAAAGCCCCAAGCTGCGGCCCAGCATAAGGCTATTTGGTACTGGGTTGCAGGGGGCAGCCCATGGGTAGGTAGAGGCAGCAGGTCCGAACCCCTTTGCCTGTGATGAGTGGCTGATGCTGCAGTCTGCCCCAGTGAATGGGGGCTAGATGGAGACTGGGCAGTAGCCAAGACTGAGGCGAAGTGGGGATAGTGGGTGGGGGTTCCCCTGGGTGGAGAGACCCAGAGTCTGGGGGTACTGCTGGGGGGGCAGCAACCCAGAGAAAGGGGTACCGGGGTCCTGAGAGGGACATGGGGCCAGTGGCAAGGCGAATCACCAGCCTGCAGGGGGCGCTCCAGGGTGCTGGAGGAGCTAATTCCCAGAGACAACCAGCAGGAGGTGCCACAGGGGTGAGTCTGCACGCTGCAGAACCCCACACCAGGAAGTTCAGATCTCCAAAGTTCAGGGATATTTAGCTGTAAGGTTTCTCTGTTTGGAATCCTCCACTACATCTCACCAAGCAGTGATGATGCTTCAACATATCCAAGCTAAAATTTCCTGCAGTAGCATTTACATACAAAATAAACATTACCATATTTTCCTAAATTCGTAGATGAAGAGCTCTGATCACGAGAGCCCTGTACAAATTATGGAAAGGAGAACTGGATCATGCAGAAATGAGTCTTCTTATAACACACTCTTTGGGACTATCGTGCATCTGAGAGCCCTTAGGAAATATTAAGCCTGCTTCACAATGAGATAGCCATTTTATATTTTGTCACTTACTAATATTAACAGATTATTCATAGTCCAAGCAATAGCTTATACTTGAACTCTCAAAGAGATCTGTTAACAATATAACATAAAGATGAGGAGATGCTTCCATCTTAGATCCAGCTTGGTGGGATGAGGGCAATCCATAAGGGCATTCCAACATCCTGGTTGCCAACCACTTTAGCTTGGAGTTCAGGAACGGTTGTCAATCTGAAAACTATAGTCTCTGACTTTTGTTCAGTATCTTACAAAAGCTATATTTGCAATGATTATTGGAGAATTCATTATAAAGTACGATTATTGCAATGCTCTTTCGAGAATGCATTATAAAGCAGAACCACATACAAGAATACTACACACAAATAGTATGGATGTTACTCAGAGTCCAGAGTGTGAACATGTTAGCAAGCACATAACAGAAAACAAAATGACACAAACAAACATGCACAACAAAATTCCAGTCTGACCATTACTCTCCTAGTAAGTGAATAGAGACATTCTCCTTTTATCTATGATTTCTCCAGTGAAGTCTTCCCACTGGCATTCTATTTGCCTCCGTTCTTCACAGGAAGAATGATTCCAGCCAATGCTGGTGTGCTTCCCCTCAGCACACACTTCTCAAAATCACAATACAGCCATTATTTTGTACATAAATGAATAGGTAGGAGAACCTGATTTTTAGAGTAATTAATCTCACTCACATTGTTTTTGCTTAACATTGTAAAATGAGATTAGAGATGCGAACAGCCCATCTGACATAACAGCCTCTCACAGATCCCCTCACCCAAGTCTAAGGGCTTGCATCCCATACGTCTAGGAAACAAGAAGCTTGACGTTTTCCCCGGATTGTATTAAAGCCATGATGAACGAGAAATTTTAAAAAGTGAACCCCACTCTGGAGAAAAAGTGGTGGATGTATGTAAATATTTGACACTGCTTCACCAAAGTGAAAATATATATTTTAGGGGGTGATGGAGAAATCACTTTTTCCAGAAAGGATTTGGATTAGGTGTTCTCTTGTTAAATGTTATGGGTAATCAGGAGGAAGACTGAATACATTTATCAATTGATTTCCCCATTAGAGTAGGGAAGAGTGCAGAATGGCTATTACATATCCAAATAATCTCTAAATATATTTTCCTACACTAGACATCTGTTAATACTGGAACAAAGCATTAAGGGCAAGATTCATGTCTGGTATCACACAATGAAGTCACACCTGGCATGAATTTGACTGTAAGTATTCCAAACTATAAGCAACAAAGAGTCCTGTGGCACCTTATAGACTAACAGATGTATTGAAGCATAAGCTTTCGTGGGTGAATACCCACTTCACCATATTGAATTTCTCAACATGCTAATCTCACAGACAGAAAGTTTCCCAAATCAAAAGGAACACCACAGTGATTCTGGTAGATGAAACTTCAAACATGCTGAGAAGGAGGCTGTGGTGTGCATATATATGTAATTGAAGAGAGATGTCTTCTTAGGGATGAGCATCCTGGACTGATGCATGACTATGCTTTTTGTGTTTTGGTTCTGTTGCTGATTGTAATAGAGTGAGTCACGGGTCTCTCTCTCTCTCTCCTGAAGATTTTATTTTTGTTTTTATTGTTTGTCCTTTTCCTTAATCTGAAGTAAAAGTTCTCATTAGACTGAAAAATATATTTTGTTCTTTGTTTTGGAAAAAAAAAAGATTAAAAAAACCCTTCAAAACCTGTTTGTTAACAAAATTAGAGAGAAGTGACATTTGAGAATCCAAGCTGACTCTCACCATCATTAGAGAAATTTCCAAGATGACTCTCACCATCATTAGAGAAATATAGAGGATGCACCTACAAGAACCTAATCCAGACTCAACTCTGATATTATGTTACCACTGTTCTAGAGTTGACACCTCTGAAATCTTTCTCAGATTTGCAATTTCTTCTGAATTGTTTCATAAAGTCATTCCTGTCCATTAGCTCTGCTCTATGATATCTTCCATTAGTTTGATTCTCTCTTCAGTGTTCGCCTCAGAGCCAACTTCTGGTTGTTTGTCTTCTCTTTATTTTCAATACCACAATAGGTTTAGTTCTCTGCTTGTATTTTACCAGTGAAATTCCAGATGTTCAACTTTTTATCTGAAACTGCAGAAGCAATGGACAAACAAAATGTGTTATTCATAAATTCCTACCCCACCGATAGGGATTTTTAAATTAAATATTCTTAATGTGCCTGCTGAAAAAACTGGAGAAATTTCCTTTTGTAGAAGGTACTTCTTTAATAGACATTGATTTTGCTGCAACTTCAGCGGCGTGTGGATTAACCTGAGTATCTAGGCTTTTTACACACATAATTGCCTCTGGTGCTGGGCCTATTCTAGCACAGCAGAACTTATTCTATAGCTCTCTGAGGGTTAGCGCTAGTGTAAAATATAACATGTCTAAGTACTCCTTGCTTTGTGCTCTTCTACAAACTCTGATGCTCTTGTCAAGAAATAATCCCTGTGTGGAAAACAAATTATTTCATGATGGAATAGTCAAGACACTAGATGACTATAAAGGTAAAGTAACAAAATACTCCTAATTACATAATTATAATCAGAAGCAAGAAAACGTGAGGCAAAATCTTTTGTTCATGAATGCCTAATAAAATGGGGATTGTGATTTTTTCCCTCCCAGTTTAGGGGGAAATCACAATAGCCCTTCCTCCAGTTCTTCTTTCTGACTTGGATGATCCAAGGAAGAAGCTATTTTATGTTTTATTTAGTATTAATCACTGTTCTGGTTTCAAAATTGGTCAAGATCTCTTTGTTTCTTTCATATGTATTTATATATTTAATGTATATATTTATAAGTGTGTGTGAGGAGCTCAAAGGAAAGAAAGAAAGCAATAGTAAGTTTAAACAGTCACAGTTGTAACTTAATTGGTAAATAGAATAAATTCATTTGGTACATATATGAAATATTGTTGAATATGGGATGGGACACTTAACTCAGCAACTCCTCAACACCTTGTTCATAGACCTGAAATGGCAGGAATTAACCAAATGAGATACACAAAGACATGACTATATCCCAAGCAGCTAAGACTGAGAACACACACAATTACTAAACTGCTGCTGAGATACTGACATTAGTGAATGGTGACAAGGTGACAAAAAATGGAGGCCTATAAATTCAGTCAATGTTCTTGTATTTTTGTATATATGGGCATCTAACCTTCGCTCCACCCAAATATCTCCCACTCCAGACAGAATCCTGGCACCAGTGCAATATACTCAATTGGAAGATATGTGACTGCACTCTTCTGCAGATAGGATTATACACATACTCACAAAGAAAAATGACTTTATGTGAAAGCAATAAGAGGGAGTTGAATGTTAAGCAATAAGTATGGCTTCCAGACCTTTGTATCTCTCTTTCTTTTCTTCTGTCAGAAGTAACCTGGTTGTTACATTCTACATATATAGCCAAAATGTAATGCTTTTCCTTGTGGAAAGGAGGAATTGAAAAGCTTTAAAATATCCTAAAATTATAGTACTGCTCATGGGGATGGGGTGGTGGGGAGAGGAAGTATGATCCAGGATGGTAACATTCAAGATTAGATTAGTTGTGTGTGTATGCAAGATTGGATGTTTTTTCTAAAAGCTATGCTCTAGGAATTATTTTGTGAAAGTTCTGGCATCTAACTTGTGGTTCCCAACCTCCAGTTTGTCTTCTGTCTCTGACCCACTGGTATCCTGACCTGATCTGACTCTGGTTCCCGACTCGTGATTCTGATCTCCAGTTTGCCTCCTGCATCTGACCTTCCAGTAACCTGACCCAGCTGACTCTTGACTCCTGTCCCGTGACTGTGGACTCTGGCTTCCGGTACTAGGTCTGCCCACATGAGAAACCCCATGTGACAATATGTTTGCACAAAACATTTGGAAAACAGTTTGGAATAGTGAAGGAATTCAACATGCTGACAACAGACCATTCATAAACAGGAAAAAGGGCTAACTTCACCAGACTCACTGCATGTTTCACAGATTTTAAAGCCATAAAAAACCCTCATAACCCTCTAGTCTAACTTTCTGTACAGCACAGGCCATAGATTTTCAGCCAAATGATCCCTGCATCTGACCAAAGAAATTGCAGTAGAACTAGAGTACATCTAGCTGAGAATTGTTCTTTCAGCTCAAGTCATGTTGAATTAATGAGGCAGCCTAAGAACTAGAAAAACAATCCATTAGAATTGGATTTGTCAGATAGGAAAGTAAGGTTTAGAGAATCCACTCTACACAGTGGGAAGGAAGCCTGCACTGCCTATATGGGGAATCTTAACAGAATACCTCGAAAATTTATCTTATCTACTGAAATGAAGGACATCAAACAAGATGCATGTTTACCTTCTCTTCCAGTTGGTACATTTCTCTTCTACAGATTTATTCTTCTCCTTTTAATCAATTCTTTTTCCACTTCAATTTGAAATAAGTGTATAAAATATTCCACAGTATAACACTAATGATGCCATTATATATTTTCAGTATAATCAGACATTTTTTTCTAAACTTATCACCGTAATTAACAATGATATACTGCTGTAGTTGCTTTACTGCCACCTACTGGTATACTGGAAACTGTGCAAAAACAATAATTTATTTCTCCAAATTCTTGCAGATAGAGCTGAATGACTAATATACTTTTATAGTGTAAAAGTAAAAGTTGCATCAGCAACATTATCATGGTTGCTAATAGTATGTTGCTAATAGTATGTGCTAATGTCTGTACACATTTTATTAACAATAGGACTATACTGAGCTACATATTTAACCAAAAGGAGAAAACAAACCCAAGTAGGAAAGGCAGCATTCATGTGACTGCATGCTATTCCTATCATTTATGCTAATTAACTGTAATGATTCAGGGCCAGATCCTCAGCTGGTTGTAAAGCAGGAAAGCATCAATGAAAACAATAGAGCATGGCCTATTTACACCATCTTATATGCTGACCCTCAGATACAAGATTCCTTAGACAGCACTATTATCATCCAGTTCTTGCATCTATAAAGCCATATATATTATTTCTCTTCCTAAATCTCTTCTCTCATTTCATCATACTACCCCTCTCACCCCCTGGATCCTTCCTACACTCTTTTCAAGACAGAAGAAAAATAATTCAAGCTAATCTCTAGGCTGTGATTCAGCCCTTTGATAATTCTTGTTGACATGCTGTCCTCCACTCTCTATGCTGACTTCCAAGACAATATCCAGTTTAAGATACTGGTCCTAATCTTCAAAGCTTTCAGTGGTGTGGGCTCAGGGCATCTTTTAGATCACCTAAACTTCTGGGATGAAGACTGTTGTGGTTAACAACTCTGCTACTCAGGTGCAACAGGACTTTCTACCACAAGAATCCAGAATGGTAGCTGTGGAGAATACAATAGGAAGACAGATATATATACAGAGAACATGAAAAAATGGGTGTTGCCATACTAACTTTAATGAGACTAATTGATTAAGGTGGGATATTATCAGCAGGAGAAAAAAAAACTTTTGTAGTGATATCAGGGTGTTCTCGGTATATAAATAATCTTGTTCTCTGTGTGTATCTATCTATATCTATATATATCTTCCTACTGTATTTTCCACTACATGCATCTGATGAAGTGGGCTTCAGAAAGACTCTGAGTAAACTTTCATCTTACTTTCAGCTTATGCTCAAATAAATGTGTTAGTTTCTAAGGTGCCACAAGTACTCCTTGTTCTTTCTACCACAAGGATAACACTCATCTGTGCAGGAAATAGAGCTTCCTGGTGGGCCGGTCAGACTGTGGAATTAACTCGTCCGGGAATGAAGGGCCATCACAAACCTCACCACCTTCTGTTTTAAGTGCAACATATACATTTTTAAAAAACAAAAAACTTTACTAAAACAAAACACTACACTGAACACACAATTCTTCCCCCAGGAAGAAGGGGAGAGAAAGAACAAACCACATGTGACAGCTGTTAGTCACATTACTTAATACACTAGAGAATGATAGTGGTACAAGAACCTATGTAAAACAAACAGAATAGAATAAAATAGTTCCCAATCCCAGTTGCTAACAGAAAATTTAGAGATATAACTCATTTAGATAAAACATATCCACCCTAATGATTTTAAAGGTATTTCTAGAATTAGATGGGGCTTTACTAGATGCAATCCAGTTGAAATAACTAAGCATACTGTATTTGTATGCGGTCAGTTATATATCACTTCTCTTAGTAAGTCTGATAAATGAATGAACTTTTCAGAGGACCATCTCTCCTGTTTTAGCATTGACTCAAGAAAGTGAGTTTTATTATGCTGTGGCTATCACTTTTGTAAAATTCCTTATTTAGACTTATATTTTGACAGAAGGAAAAGCTACTAATGGGCCAGTAAGTGTTACTTGGAAAAAAATCAGTATTATCTATGTAGATTGTTGTACAGTGTTCTATAGAATATTTGCGGTGAATATAATCTGAATTTAAAAATGTTCTAGTGAGTGATGCTAGTGAATCTGTCACTACAGTACACTAAAATCTGGATTATATGCACTTCAGTTATCTGAAACTTAGTATTTTCTAAAACAGGGTCATATTAACAAAGTCCATTAATCACATTCAAATTCTCCTCAGTTATAGAACCTCAATACTCTAATGTATTCACCTGTCCCCCATGACATTTGAGTCATCAAGGTTTCACTGTATTTTTGCCTACAGACAATGTAGCTCCCCTCTGTCAATGACAGTCACGATAAGGAAAGGTATATTTAGTATTGGTCATTGAATTATTTAAATGTGTGTGGTTATGAAATATAATTACCAGAGAAACATAGTTGTACCGGAACAGATGTCACTGTTTTGTGTCTAACCTCTGATTTTACTAATACATAAGCATATGACTAACTTTATAGATGTAAGTAGACCTAGCTATTTAAATCAATGGAACCACTCATATACATGAATTTAGGCACAAGCTTCAGTCTTTTTCAGAATCAGGGGCCTTTTTTGGTACCTTGTCTACCACAGTGGCAAGTATTTGATGTTTCAGGGAAAAGTTCACTCAGAGCACTAGCTCAGTTATGCAACAGTGTTCTGTGGGGAAAAAAAACATTGAGAAGATGTTCACTATATCTTCCCTTTTGTATCTCCCCAAATTACACCTCTACCCCGATATAATGCTGTCCTCAGGAGCCAAAAAATCTTATTGCGTTATAGGTGAAACCGCATTATATCAAACTTGCTTTGATCCGCCGGAGTGCGCAACCACCCTCTGCTCCCCCTCCCCCCCCCCCGGAGCGCTGCTTTACCACGTTATGTCCGAATTCATCTTATATCGGGACGCGTTATATCGGGGTAGAGGTGTATTTGCCCAGCATGAGAGTTTATAATCCTTGTGACATTCTGACACTTGCACATCTGGTTGCAAACATTAAAAGGTGTATTGCTTTTTGAATTCCCCCAAACTATTTGCCCGTGGCAGGGAATTACCACAGATTAGTTACACACTGTGTAGGAAACTATTTCCTTCTATCCATTTTAATTATTTGCCTTTAGAGATCACTTCATTTATGCATTTACTCAAGGTCTGAAAATGTTCAAACTTGGCAAAGATACCAAGAACTACTGTAGTACAGTCAGAATACACAAAGTGCAGCACTGCACAGTTATCGTCCTAGCTAGAATATACATTTATGATACATATGCTAAGAAAGAGATATCTAGTTCCCCGGAAAGTTTATGTTTTGTTTTGTTTTATAAAGATTCAAATTCTGACCTTTTTAGGGATGTTTTCATCTCAAGGTAGTTTTCTCTCCCCTTTGTTCTGTATCCTGCATAGATGGGAACTTTTAAAATGGAGGCTCCTCTGACTCCTTTGCAAACACCTCACAGTGGTGTTTTGCTCTCTTTGCTTCTTTCTAGGGTCCAGGCAGGCAAGGTCCAATAAGCTCCAGTACACTTTTGATGGAAAAAAAGGGAGATCTATAGATGGAGTTTCCCTAACACATATGGATGGATCTCAGCCGGGGCAGGAAGGGAGCTAAATGGTACACAGGTAGGTGTAATCTAACCTAGAAGCCCTTTCAACAATCAAGAAAGCATTGCACAGTTCTCGTGCATGCTACCTTCTATATTTCTTCAAACAGAAACTTTGATATGGCAACACACTGGAAGGTAAGAGATTTGGGTTCTCAGCTCTGTTACTTAGTCACTTTGTGACCTTGGGCAAGTCATTCTATCTTTGTGTGACTCATCTGCATAATGAGGACAATCGTATTTAACCACCTTTGTAAAGCACTTTGAGATTAGTGGATGAAAGGCCCTGCACAATTGTGAATTGTTATTGCTTATTGTTATTAATTTGATTTTTCCATTGAAGACAAGGACCACTGAAAGTGCTAACTTGTAGTAATCCATGGGAATACTGTTGTGTCATCTTGGATAATATTAAAGAATAACTCATGGCATGACTTTCCTTCACTGAAATTACCAGGAAATCAAACAAGAAAAACTGAGAAAGATGAATGAGTTTTATATTTATAAGAAAAAACGAAGCAAAAGTATAATGCTCATCTTATTTACATTACATGGGTAAGTGGGAAAATGTAATGATTGCTGTTCTACACCTATGACATTTCAATGAGCCTGGTGCAATAGTGCTTGTTTGATTGAGGAAACCTATTGAACAAATGTCATACCAGCCTTACAGAAAATATTGATAGTCACAAAAAGGCTCTATACAATCAAATCACCAAACATTATGATGGATAAAATGGGGAGGTTGGTTGTTTTTCAGTCTGTCAATAAGAAGATTATTAATGGGGTCTCAGAACAACTATAAATCTTGTTACCCACCTGCAATTGGCTACACAACTACATATCAGAAAGACTCTGAGTAAACTTTCATCTCACTTTCAATGCATTCCTTAAACAGTATTAAAGTCTATTTACTCCAAAGGATTTGCTTTCAACAAGGAAACATAACACAATTTAGCACAGTCCTCTCATTCTTAATGATTCACATGCAGGGTTTTTTTGGGTCTCCAAGCAACATAACTCTGCAGGTGATGAAAGCAGTCTGAAGAGTAGATCATGACTGAAGAAAGACAAACACATTTGAGTTGAAATACATCAAAAAGGAAACACACAAACTTCTCTGAAGTTTTCCAAAATATCTCTCAATGAAAATATGACTAATGCCTGAAAACTGTGTGTGGACATGTGTAAGAAAGACAGACAGAGAGAATATTCAGTGCAATCACAAATAAATCAGAAGATCTTATTTGGGAACAGACGTAACAAGAAAATAGTCAACTCTCCTCTTCAGGGGAACCTATGATTCCATTAATGTATTTGTGTAGAACAGCCCATAATTATGTATTCCATGGGACAAACCTTCAGTCCAGCCTACTCCAGACCTTAATTTTTATCCCAGGTGTATTTTACCAGCACAATTTAGGTGACTTGAACATGGCTGCACTGTAATTTCTGAGCACAAAAACGTAGATCAGCTTCTGAAATGTGACCATCTCATTCTACATCTCTGAGTGCAACACATTGTTTGTGCTAATATTGCTTAAATATAAAAGATCTGATATAATTAACCAGGACTAGAAGCTATTCATTCTTGAATAGGCCCCAGTATTTCTCAAAAAAAATATGCCCTAGAACATGTGCTTACCGACATGTCCAAATGGTGGGGGGGTGAGGAGGGGGAGGTTGCAACCGCTTTCTCTTCCTTTATGCTAGATGGGGGAGCGGAGTTCTTGAAACTTTTTTCTGTTGTAACATGGGGTCAGGGTATGGACAAGCTGGAGAACCTATGGCTTATCTATTCTTCCAGCATCATGAGGTGCCTCAGCTCAATTCACCCCCTCATTCTAATAAGGAAGAGAAAGCACTTTGCTTAGTCCAAAATCAGTCATCCTACACTAAAATGAAGCTGTATTCATGGTCAGTCAGTCAGTATTTCACATAGTTAGAAAAGTATAATTACAATTTCACATCAAATTCCAATCTCCCTTTAACCATGACTTGCCATATGTAAATATGAATTAAGACAAAGCCTCGAGGATCTTTCACACCTTTGGGAAGGACCAGTTCCCCTCCTTCCAACCACATCCTCTCACCTTCAAACACATGCACATTTAGATGGCTGTGGACACAATACTTGGATCAGCGGGGCACATCAAAAAGCATCCTCTGTGGTTTCAGACAGTCTGACTCCACAGACCAACCGTGACACTACTGACGTGGAACATGAGAGGTCTAATAATGGCTCCAGAAATTAATCTTTTGCACCACCAAATGCAAAGCTGCTGCCAAGTGCCAAGCAGGGAAATCAGGATCTAAAATATTTTGAACAAGCTCCTAAATAACCAGAGTAAATTCTGTAGAATTTGCACAGCATTTTTTTTTTCAGTTTTGCATTACTATGCAGTACGGGAAACATGATTTGGTCACAAGTACACAAATATGGAACATATGGTTTTGTAATATAATAAGTACACTGAAACCTACACACACCTGTTAATGTCTGATCCATGAAATTGGTTGCCATGAAAGTCACAGCTGGTGTAGATACAGCAGCAACCCTGGTGACTTGCGTTGGCATCAAAGGAGTCATATGAGCATCCACTCTAGAAGCAGCACCTGCATAGAGACCATAAGGAAAACATTACTTTTTTTCCCCACTAGATACATTTACTAAAAATGGACTTTGCTTGTGCAATCTAATTTCAAAATGACTTTATTCAGTTGTCGTTAAATATAACTGGGCAAATACTTCAAAGCATTTTTGTGAATAATCATTTGAATGTTTAAACTAATTTATTTTCACGCACCTTTTTGTGTTTGCTATATTCACTGGCAGGGATGTTCATAGAGACTGAATTTTAAGCAAATATTGGAGAATAATCACAGAAGGTGATTCTGAATTAGTTAACATGGAACAGTTTTGTCAGGAAACAAATGTTCAGGGATACGCTCATCCAATCAAGAAACAGAATAAACCAAGTAGCCTATTTGCCCATCATAACTAACCAACACAGCTCTATTTTCTAATGCAGAGTACTCACAGTGAACTGCTTCTGGCCAAGAATTATTCTCCAAAATTATTTGGCAAATGATTTAAAACAAGAGTACATCCAAGAAAATCACAATCTTCTCAGACACTTCAAAAACTGAAAAAGTCTAAATGAATCAAATACATTTTTTTATGATGAATTAGTCGCTGTCGCTCAGCTCCATTGCTAAATCTATGCTATTTAAAACTGAGCTACTTAGTCCTTAAGATACATTTCAATTTAGAGCTACTGACAAATTCATTGTTAAAACTTAAGCATTAATTTTGAGCTATGTGTGAGTTTACTCATATAACGTCTACTCTGGCCAAGAATAATGTAGTATGACCAGATTTTTCCAGTCTTTTGCTCCACTGAATAGTATAACTGTATTTGGGGTAGTTGTCAACCCCCCCTTTTTCTATATTATACAGTAGTGTGTGGGGAATATTTCTGTAGTACTTGCTCTTTATTGTAGCGGGAATCCATAAAAACTCCATAAACACACTTGGAGTCTTTTGACTCTCTGATTACAAGTTTTTGAAGGAAGGTTAATAAGCAAAACTATTAACATATAAAATATTGATCATGCTGTTGACTATAACCACCATTTCTCAAAATAAATTATATATCTTAAATCAGACTTATTCCTTTAAAAGTACTATTTGTGATTGTTTATTCCATTGGTAGCAACTCAATCGAGTATTTCTTATTCATATCTGAGATGTAAATAAGCATATACAAAAATAATGTTAGGACTTTTACATACTTTTATAATTAGAACCACAAGAACTTTAGAACTCAGTGGTCAAAGATACATAATGCACCCTAGCCACAGACAACTGAAGAGATTTGGCATGTTCAAAGTGTCACACTTCTGGAAACAGTCAATTTAAAGTAACAGAAAAAAACCATTTATGTGTGTATTCTGCTGCTTAGCATACATATCCCCTAATGGATTTTATATAAGCTGCTCATGCAAAGAGAATAGAATAAACTACTCCTGTTGAAAATCCAGTAAGTCTCACCCACCTCCTCCAGCTTTCATATTCAGGAGACAATAGTGAGATCTATTATTTGACTGAGAGAAACTGCCCCAGAAAGTGGTGAAAGCCACAGTAATTGAATCACTCATACCTTTGGGCAAACTCTGGGAATGTATTGTAGTGACCTATGTCATGCAATGAAGCCGGTGATTTGATCTGTAGGTTTTGTCCAGTTCTAATTTCTAAGGGACAGATTGTCCTCACCCACCATGGGAAGGGCTAGGACCAAGGGAAAGTCCCATTGATTTCTGTTGCACACTTTACAAAAAATGATCCTGTCACAAATGAGGTTCTGGCTCCCAATAGGGATAAACTGCCAGGGATAAACTCTTTTACCTGCCACAGACTCTTGAACTACTGAAGGGGTTTCTACAGCACAGAGGAGTCTGCAGAAAATGTAATGAGTGCTCAGGCTGCTTTAACTTTAATTGGTTTCCTGTTGGTGGGGAAAACGCTTAACACCCAAATTCACCTTTCAATATGGAGACTGGAGATTATGCCACTTTGAAGCAGTGAAAGATCCCCATGCACAGACCTGGGCGTGCATGGTCTGGGCCTAGAATCTCTACAAAAATACATCTCCAAGATCACTGACTAATATTTATTGTCTTTTCCAGTTGACAAGATTTAAAGTTGCTATTTTAATACATTGTTTCTTCTATTATCAATTACATTTTCCCAGATAAACACTGGATTTTAGGCTACAAACCAGCACCATGAGGTCTATTTTGCTCACAGTTGAAAAGGATTTAAAAAACACAGTAAGTCATTTTAATGGTGCTCCATTTTTTAGAAGACTTGATCTTTTACTGCAGCAGAAATGGCAAAAAATATATATAATTTATTAAAGTAATAATGCTTTATAGAACTAGAAAGGAAAAGTTCTTATAAAGGGTTTACTAAGGAACTACCTAGGACAATGAAATAAATAAATAAATAAAAGCTCTGCCAAAAATGACAGGTACTCGAGAAAGAGTTAGGAGTTATTTAAGGCATTACAAGGATGGGATAGATTTTTGCAGTTCAGTGAATACTGCCGGTGATGCATTTTTATAACAAACTAGTATAAACCAGGATGGCTCTAAGACATCATAACATGGCACAGGATAGAGGTAAAGTGATTTATTCATTTCAACTTTGTTTCATTTTTGTGTTGTGAAAGCAAAGCAGATACCAGTGGCACCAGCCCAGCAGGGATGCTTTCCAGCTCTAAGAGACCTCAGGAATATGGAGCAACCATAGACCAAATGAGAGTCCAAACGTGCTGAGAGCATTGTGGAACTGTCAGAGTTACTTAGGAGCAAGGATCTGAACCTACGGAGATGGACAGTTATTTTGGGGTCAGAAGTGATGAGTATATGCTGCTTTTGCTATTGGCATTTAAAACTACTGGTATATTAGTAGTACATAGTTTTGGAATACATAGTTTCCTTTAACCACAGGCTCAATTCCAGCCTTTCAACCTTCTGAGGTTGATACATTGCATATTGTGCATGTGTGTACTCTGCACGAGGGACTTTCAGCTTAGATCTTAAAATCTGAGGCATGTCTCAGATCTAATGACATTAATGATCTAATAGCACTTTTCCATAATAGTAGGAGTTGGGCCTGTGTTCTGTTCATGCTGTGGTGGGGTTACCTTCTGATCCAAAGTGGCTGCATGTCAATGGCACTGTTTTTTTGAAATACCTTGGGAGCTAGTGCAGCAGGAAGAAAAGGGTCTCTGCAAGTCTTCAATATGAAACAAAGATTTACATCAAGCAGGATTCAAACAGAAGCAAAAAGACTTAAATCATGCAATACATGGGAAAGGAATGCATTATACAGTAAGGTGCACTTTTATCTCTGTATTGTGGTAGCATCCAAAGAACCACATCAGAACTGGCACCACATTGTACTTAATGTTGCACAGACACACAAGTAAGTGTGAAAAACACTAGGAGGGAAGGGCCCATATATTGTGACGGTAATAGAAGTAAGATCAGATGGTTGCATAGCCCATGGTGATTCAAAATCATCTGAAATAACTAAATAGAATTAGCTATCCCTAACTGCTGTACAATCTAGCCATCCATGGTTGGCTGATTTCTTGTAGGCATCAGAACAGATGTGTGTCTTGAGGGATATGAAGGATGAGAGGGCAGTGTCATTGTGGACTATTTCAGGAGGGCTTTCCAAGCACAAAGGGCAGCATGAAATAAAGCAAGGAAATGCTAGTGGAAGAAGTGGTGAAATGAACAGGCTAGGCTGGAAATGTTTGGTGGAGCAAAAGGGACAGGAGACTTGGTGATGCCATACGACCTCTCTGGTCTGCTTAACCTCTTAACAAAAACAGCCCACAGTCTTCTTCCTGCTACTCCCATCCCTTTGGGAGGATAGTTGCCTGCTAGCAATTACCCTTGATGAGCTAGTAGGGGTTACTTGAGGGAAATGCAGAAAAGTTTAATTGCCAGCAGCTGTGGGAAACACTCCAGTAAAGAAGCATTTCATTATCCCTTCTTATTTTTAGTCATTAAATCAGTGACAAGAAATTCCTACAAGACATCTGAGTAGCATGAGCAAGGAATCACTTTGCAATGTACTGTAATTAATTTAATACAGATACACTCAATGGAAGTCTCCAAAATAGATCATACGGAAGAGATGAATTAGATACCATTAGACAGGCACCTTAAATAGTGTTTTACTAAATATAGAAGCCTTTGAACTTGGCAATCGCTAACAAGATATCAAACCATTCTCCAGTTCGAGGAGATTCAGGTGGTGATTACCTTTTAGGACCTGCCTCTGCTCCTATTGAAGACAATGACAATACTTACATTAACTTTTATAAGAACAGGGTCTTAGAAGATAAAGTAATTCTGAGGAACAACCACTGCTCACAAGAGTTCTACCATCTGCATCTCAGGTGTCTCTGAATATACAAGAAATCTCCACAGAAGACCACTCGTATAAGGTGTCCCCATGTCTTACAAAGCCTTCCCACCATATCCTCTGACATATTGAGTAAAATCTTGTTTCACCTTTATTGGAAAACCATTTCTTAAACTATAATTTAGATCTATGCTATGATTTATACTACATAAGCATGTTTAGAAATTAAATATATAATATTTATTATAGAACAAGGGATGCCATTTTAGATTGTTTCCTTTAGCTTTGTAAAATAGTATTAATGATCACAAGGAGGAAATATTTCTCCTATCACTTTAAACAATTACAGAAACAGGTTACAATGATATTCACTCTTCTAGACTCTTCTAATTTTGGTGAGGCAAGAATCAATATGTACATAATGAGTTTCTTGTTATCTCCCTTAGGAAGGAATAGACAGGGAAGGCTAGATAACTAGTTTGAATTTATTGAAAAGGGTCATTTTCAAGATAATGACAAGCTTCATTATGAAAGTTAGAGGGGAAATGTCATGCTTTGTTCTCTCATATTATCAACATTTTAATATTTCCCTATAATTTCCAGGCAGACTCTAGGAGCCAAATTCCCTGAAAGCCCATACTACACTATTCTGCTGGGTTATTCCCTAGTGGCAGACCATATTCCAAAAGAGAAGGCTATGAAGGTGGAATGTAAACACGATATCTTATACTGAAATTGGAGCCACTGGCTGGAAAGTGGCCATGCCCAGTGTGGCCGGTGCATCAATTGATTGAGTAGTTCTATGGATATTCTCCACCAGCACAACTCCTACGCAAACACAAGCTGTCAGAACTGCTCCCTAATGGAAAACCCACAGAAGACAAGAACACAAACAATGCTTGACAGTTTTTGCCTTTGACTGAGAGACATCAGAGTGGCGAGTGTCTATAGCAGATATCCAAATTCATCCCAGACAGATGATAAAAATAACCTCTGAGTAACTGAAAGTCTAGTCTATGAAAAGAATATAGAAGGTCACATTATTTTCGTGATGGAAAAAGGTTTGCAGCTGCTGTTTTTTAATTTTAATTTTTTTGTTTAACATGAGAGTGAACTTAGTGTTCATTACAACTGACTGATAACATTTGCTTGTGTTCCTCCACATAGCTTAGCCTAGGTTCTTCAGTACTTACAATGACTTCCAATTATGACAACCTGAGTAGTGGTTCAATGATGTAGACAAATGGCGATTAGGATGAGACCACCTTTTTGCTTGTGAGCTAAGAAAGGGTTTGAACGTAGGTATGATACATGTGGCCAATCCCGCACCGCCACCATATGCAACTAATGCATTGATCAGGTGACCTTGCCTGAGATAAGATAACATTTAATGTATATATTGGGCCTGATCCTGCACCTCTGAAGTTAATGGGAGCTTTGCCACTGATGTCAACAGGTGCAGGATTGAGCCCAGATCACCTGCAGTATGATATCCTGTCTTCCTTTATATTCTTTTCAACTTTGACACCCTCAAACTACAGATTTCTATAAAAAAAAGTAATCAAAATAACTCATTTCTGATTGCCCACACTGATTTAATCTATTTAGAAATGCACTGTAGTCCTTAGTCACAGCTTTGCTGCTGTTGACGTGCTGAAATATCATTATAAGCACTTACAACAATTATTCTCATTTCCTATAGTTAAAAGCAATGGAAGTAATTCCATTTGGAGAACAAAATAAAAAAATATTAGAGATGAGCTTGAATCAGAACCTCAAATCTATCCCTTCACATCATTTATTTTGCAGGGGAAGGAGGAGATTCAGGTTCGTATCTGCAGATCTAAACCTTTCTCTGTGGCTTTCTTTCTAAGTTGGATTCAGTTCAGTTACAGCACCAAATGCTGAAAATCTAACAAGAACAGCTAGTCTGAAGAGAGTTCCATATCTCTGGGCCAGAATCATGAGAGAACAGCAATCTGACCCAAAACCTAAACCCCAGTCATGATTTAGCCACCATGACTTGCAAGGCAGCCTAAAGAAAAAAACTAGAACTTTATGAAAACTGCTTTAGAATGCATATGAGAAAGTCACAAATGTAAAACTAGTGCAGTGCCGTCCTATGGCTTGCAATTTATTTCATGTTTGCAGGAATGAAGAAGATAATTCCATGGCAATCCTGACAATCACAATTCAGTGCAACTGCTCTTGTATTTCCCCTTTGTGGTCCAGCAAGGGCACCCACTCCAGGCTCTTGACACCTCAGCTGTCACCTCTCTTGGGCAGAGACCCATCTCTCTCCCCTCTCCTGACCAGGGTTTTCCCATGCTGCACAATTCCCTGTGAACACTGATTTCCCTACCAAGTCACACTGCCTAAGAAACTATACTTCTCACTCTCTCCAGAGGCTACAAACAGCTTAATTATCTACAAGCATAAATTACTACACAGCAGGGCCGCCCAGAGGATTCAGGGGGTCTGGGGTCTTCGGCGGCAGGGGGCCCCCGCCGCCGAATTGCTGCCAAAGACCCGGCACTTTGGCAGCGGGTCCCAGAGCGAAAGGACCCCCCACCGCTGAATTGCTGCTGAAGACCCAGAGCGGAAGAAGCTCTCGGGCCCTGGGCCCCACGAGAGTTTTCTGGGGCCCCCGGAGCGAGTGAAGGACCCCCGCTCCAGGGGCTCTGAAAAACTCTCGTGGGGGCCCCTGTGGGGCTCGGGGCCTGGGGCAAATTGCCCCACTTGCCCCCCGCTCTGGGCGGCCCTGCTACACAGCCCTTTCTAAGCAAGCAGATTTATTCTTTATGTTACATTACAGAAAAAAATACAAAAGACCCTACACACATGCTAATAAGTTTATCAGAGAACACCTCAACTCCAACCTCAGGTTCTGGCAGGTGTCAGTCCTTCAAACCCCATCAAAGATTTTTTTTCTGTGATCACAAATTCATAACAACTTCAGCTCAGAACAAACATACCTGTGGATCTGTGTGTCACTCCTTTATACAGTTTCGGCCTTTGATCTTGGGACCCTAGAAATAGGTAATTAACAGACCCTCTCCTCAGGGCACCGCTTCAAAAGGCTGGGTTTTGCATAACCATTGGCAGGAGGGGGAGAATTTGCATTCAGCTCTCCCTAGATATTTCCTAGGAATTTGACTTCCCAAAGTTCATTCTTGTCTGCCATATTGTTCAATATAGTCCTTTGATCATCCAGGCCCACAATAATACATAACCTTTTGATTTAATACAATGGACTCCAAAACTTAATTTAAAAATGCATCTCAAAGATATTAAAGAAAGCTGCCATATCTGTCACACTAACCACAGAGTGTGAGATATAAATGAGCCAGCAATTCAAAGCTAGGCATGCAAAATGCTCACAAATATATGCACACAAATGGTGAGATGTCTAGGCACATCAGGCCTCTGCATACAAAAATTATAGATGCATTAATGCATAATATAATTATGTATGTCTAACTTTGGAAATCAGTGTATCTGTATTTGTTATGGTATAGATTTCATTATTTCTTTATAGCTTGCCATATGATTTATATACATACACCTTTTGAGGGGGTTCATTCTATTCATTGTCAATGTGCGTGTTGTATGTTTAGACATTATTCTCAATATTTCATGGTCTCTTTACCTCTTCTCTTGATGTTGATTTATTTTCACATTTAGCTACAATAAAATTAATAGTGCAGCCCTCACCATGACTGAAGAAATTAGTTCACAGCTCTCATCCAATTCATTCAGGCTTTTTTTTTTTCTTCATGTGTATGAACCATGTCCCCATGTTCAGTTTAAGTGTATCTTATGCTCACCCCAATATACTTGATTGATGTAAGGCAATCATATCCTTTAAGGAATATTTGTGATTTTTAGCACTTCATGCTCATAAAAAAGCAATTTTTGCAATAGATTGTTTTGGTATGCAAATGCCAGATAAACACTGAGGATTTGGTTTAATGTCATAATGTAACATAAGCTTTCAAAATGAACTTAATATAACTTTCAGAAATGGAGTATTACCTAAGCACAAACCATAAAGAACCGAACACATACTCATATATACAGTGAGCATTTTATGATTAACTTAAGGAATATTGCAAAATTCTAATGAAGTATTTAACATTTATTTAAAAAATACAAGCAACTTATGTGTAAGTATAACTATGCTAAGGGAAACATTACTGGGAGCAACAAGATCATATCTGCTGGAGGTTCAGAAATCTGAAGAGTTATTGCAAATGACTCAATGTCCTGATTTGCATATTTGATGAATACGCATGACCTTATTTACATAAATGACAGCAAACATCCTGAATACACCTCTACCTCGATATAACACGAATTCGGCTATCACGCGGTAAAGCAGTGCTCCGGGGGGCGGGGCTGCGCACTCCGGCGGATCAAAGCAAGTTCGATATAATGCAGTAAGATTTTTTGGCTCCTGAGGGCAGCGTTATATCAAGGTAGAGGTGTACCAGAACTTAAGACCGACATGATTGCAGCATTGAATGAGCTTTAGGGACATAGGATTCTCTATTATCCAGATTGGCTCTGGTGTCGTCTCGGGGCAGTATCCAAGTAACTCTGACAGCTCCTTGGGGCTCTGCCCCTTGTCCAGGACTGGGTGGAGGTCTGCAATTGAGGTGCTCATTTCCTGTCTGGGGGTGGGGAGTTCTGCTGTCAGCTGAGGGATGCTCTGTCTGGGGTGCTGGGTGCTCCTTGCTGGGTGTCTAGAACGGGTAGTGACTTATTATGTCGTTGTGGGGGCTCTTGCTTCTCTGTTTGTGTGTGTTGTGGGGAAGTGGTCTGGCTGCCCTGCCTGGTTCTTGTAGCCAGGGAGAGAGTTTGACTGTAAAGCCACAGATGGGTTGGAGAACTATGCTTGAGGCTACAACTCTGAGGTTAGAGTCTTGGAAACATAGCATAGCCCTAAACTGCAAGAAACAGTACAGAGCAGAGTATCAAACATACAACTCTTGGGTTGGATCTGGTTCCCAGGGTGTATTTGAGCAGCCTGCTTCACATATTCATATTGTGCAGAATAATAGCTTTTTTTAAAGGATTTGTCTAGCCCTCATGGCAGCAGAGGAAACCCTCCAAATGTGAAGTGATTTCTGCCTGAGGCTTCAAACAGTCTGAAACAATGACTCGAAGAGGTGAACTCCACTGTTCCCTATTAATCTCAAGCCGCGTGAAGATACGTCATTCTATTCTGGTTCCATCCCCAGAAAGATCAGCAAAGAGGGTGGGAATAAAGCTGTCCAGGGGTGGAAATTGGTAGTTGCTGCAGTGAGTAAAATGCAGAGAGAAGAATAGAGGAAATGTGTAAAAACAGAAACGAGGACGAAAAACAGAGAAAAGACATTTGGGAAGAAGGAGAAACAATGAGCAGAAAAAAATCTTGTTTAAAAGAGGTGAGAGAGTTCTCACTGAGTGATACTGAATGTGAAAATAAGGGACTGAACAAATAGGGTGAAATTGCAGTCAATTAAATTCAATGCACATTTTTACTTCAACAAGGGAAAGTTGTCACCCATAATAAATAAAAATGTAGTTATTGCATAAAAACTGTATTCACCCCTTCATCCCTGTGCAAACCTTGCTGTGACATGAGTGACGGATCTGCTGTGGATTGAGAGGACTATGAAGTCCTGAATTATATATCCCAGCCCAGGGACCATAATTAAACAGGAACCCGGCCCTCTCCTCCGAATGAGTTTGATACCTTTGACACAGAATATCTCCTCAGCTTTCCACAGCTCCAGTTCCTCAAAGCATTAAAGCATGTCCTTAAGTCCCACTGAAAGTTAAGTATATGCTTAAGTGCTTTGCTGGATCAGGGGCCCAAATTAGAATAATTTCACCCCTATGCAGAAGCATTTCAGAAAGCAGCTCAAAACAGGAGACTCCCAACCAGAATGGGAATGTTAATGGACATATATGAAGTAATTTCAATGGAAACAAGTAAAGTAGTGCAGAACATATATGTTTACAATCTGATGGGCTCCACTGGCATTTTCCCTAATTAATGTCAGGTGACTTCGCTCCTTTCATTAAAAGTTTATTTTCTACACTCAGACTGTGCTTGTGAGTGGGGAAATATTGCCTCTCAGAGTCGCCCAGGGCTGGTGTGTAATTTTCCCCGGTAACTTGGTCAGAGCCAGTCCTGTATTGTATTGTTGAAAAGGAACCCCAAGATATTGAACCCAGCCCTGGTTGCTGCTAGCTCCACATGGTAGAAGGGTTACAGTTACAAGAAATTGGGAAGGCAATCTACTACGTGAGAGAATTATAGAAGATATTCTTTTTCACCTTTCACTTCTTGAGCTTTTTCCAGAATAGATGACTCTTACACCATTATTATTGTTTATAACTAATATTAAAGAGGGCCACATTTTTTGCCCATGGAGCCTGAAGATCTATTACCTTTGCCAGGTCTCCTGTCTAATTGCTTGTGGCCCTAAGAGACTCTAGGGGAGATAGGATATAAAAGTACTTGTTTCATTATAAAAGAGTAAAACTGAAGGCAGGTAAAGTTGAACAAATTAAACTTTATTAAACTTCATCTGTTGCCTGTTCTCCCAGTGTCCCCTCAATAAGATCCCCTCTAAGGAGCCGGTCCTGTGTTCCTTAGAGGGGATCTTATTGAGGGGGACACTGGGACTCCAGATCCACTGTGCATGATACATCTTCCCTATTTTAGAAACATTTTAATATAAACATTAAAAACAAACAATTGATATCCAGGCCTCACTCCTTGTCCCTTCAGCCAGCGGTTGCTAGCACATAGACAGCTGCACACTTGTCTTTATCATAGTTAGTTGGTTACATAGTCTTTGAGGTAGTTTGGTCTCCTCAATAGATAACCAAATCAAGACAGCCCTCTCTCTGTTTCCTGGTCACTGGTCTCAGAGTCCAGCAAACAGTCTCTTCCCTCCCTGTGGGGTTGGCCGCCGAATGGTTCCTCTGTCTCTCTGTTCCATAGTAATCTCTGTAGGCTCTCTCTGGATGTTGTGTCTGCTGGATCATAAGTGTCTCTTGTTCCTTCAGGTCACATGTTCCTCTCTCAGCATATGCACAGTGTGCCCAGCCATTTGATAGGATCATCATCAGCCAGGTGAAGAGCCTGCTATTGAAATAAGTCAGTGGGTGCTTGTGAAGGATATGTGACATAGTCTGAAGTTGACCGCATCTACATCACGGGACGTGAGAGAAACCCCATTTGAAGAGATTTGCCGCATAATTGCCCTGTCCCGTTTGAAACCGATTCAGGGATGACCGCAGGTGCCTTGGCCGGTCAAAACCTGTGTGCAGATGGTTGGGTCGATGATGAGAGAGTGACAGTTGTTGCTGACCACTCATTATGGCAACCAGATTCCACCATCATGTCCTGTGGCGGCATAAGTGACCATAAAGGGCATCTAGAAAACAGGTGAACTAGTGGGTGGTTGAAAAGGTCTGAATACAGAGACAAGTTGCTGTTGTATCGGATCTTGGCCGGGAGCATGATGGAGGCCCCCTCAAAGTGAATATGGGGCAGTGCTATGTTACTAAGTATTGGAAGCCAGGGCAACAGAGTTGCACATAAAGACCTGGTAACACTGTGCGTAGCTTTGTTAAGTTCTACATTGACCAGCCTAGAGTGAGACAAGCGACAGCAGACAGGAACACAGAACTCTGCTGTTGAATAGCAGAGAGCAAGGGCTGACGTTCTAAGAGTCCAGACGCTCACACCCCAGGTTAAGCCGGCCAGTTTTCTGAGCAAGTTGTTCCGAGTGCTAACTTTGGCTGTTGTCGTCTTCAAGTGGTGGTCTTCTTCAATGTCATGCTGAGGTAAACCGAGTTTGGGTCGTGCTGCAGGCATTCACCATTTAAGAAAATATTTAATTCTTGGTTTGCAATTGAATTATATAGATGAAGTATGCTAGAAACCATCTTGGAAAAACTCAGCTGCAGGCACCATCAATTACAGTAATCTTCCATGAGCTTCATATCATCATTCAGGACCGTGTCAATTTCTGAGAAGGCCTGAGCTTGATAGCTGCAGCAGATGTCATCAGCATAAATAAACTTTCATGAGAGCATTACTGGCAAGTCGTTGATGTACATATTGAACAGTATTGGTGAAAAAACTCAACCTTGAGGAAGACCATTAATCTGACACTTTCAGGAACTGAAACAGTCACCATGTGTACTCTGAACCACCGATTTTGAAGAAAGAGCTCTACTATTTCAACCACCCAATGTGGGGTAACTTGAGAGAGTTTACATAGAAGGCCTCTGTGACAAACCATGCCATAAGCAGTGGTCAAATCCAGTAAGATTGCTCCTGTCTTTAGATTTTGTTGAAAACAATTTTCATAAAGGTGGTCAAGGCCAAGAGTTGATC
Organism: Trachemys scripta elegans; assembly: GCF_013100865.1. NCBI lineage: Eukaryota > Metazoa > Chordata > Testudines > Emydidae > Trachemys > Trachemys scripta. Next base: position 100,430,012 of record NC_048304.1, on the reverse strand, counting down.
ACAGGTGCTACATTATTTCCTCAACCTTGCCTGCTCAACTTGCAAGACATCGTCCAACTCTGGAGCAATTTGTTGGAGTATCAAGCAGTAAAACACCTTAAAACGTACTGACAAAAAGGGTATTAGGTGGTAACTTGCCACGTTGTGGAGGTCCTTGCCCAGCTTGAGAATGGCAATAATCTTTGCTTGATGCCTAGTGTGTGGTAGTTTCTTCTCATTAATGACCCATATATAGAAGTTAGTGAGCCACCGTGATGCCTTTGGTCAAAGATGCTGAAGGAATTCTGACAAGATGTTATCATACCTCGCTTTTGTGCCTGGTTTGATGGAGTTAAGAGCCTTATTTAGCTCGTCAGCCGTGAATGGCTCTGGTAGACTCCTGCCCACATTCTGATGTTGAAGCTGATGCCAATCATCATATACTTTTCATTTAAATTGTATCTCCAGTGGAACCTTTGCTACCTACAGTAGATGGTTTGCAACCTCACTGGGCTTAACCAGTGGGTGATTTTGGCCTAGTGGCCATTGGGCAGCACCCAGTCAGCAGATCAGGTTCCAGCACTTGTGCCCAGAATAAGTGAAGTCAAGCTTCTCCATACATTCGTTCTACTGCGTGAAGCTGGCTCTATCCAGAGACCCAGATAGTCTGCAATGTCTGGATCTCTAGATATTTCAAATTTCCTAAGCAAGGCTTTGTAATCAGCACTCAGGCAGGGTATGTAAATTGGTCAACAGTCCTGTGGTATAATTGAGCATGCAGCTTTGTAAATGGCTCCTTGGAATCAGCAGTAGGCTTCATCACCTAGGGTACAACATGACGGAATGGTAACCACACAACATTCCAGAACATTGCAGAACTTTTCCCAAATCTGCCTTACAACAATTCCACCAATGCTTGATTGAACTTTGAATGATGGGTAGTTGGAGTCCAGCGTGGATGAGTGATGATCTATGTTGGCTGAGAGGAAAGTTATCCAGTACCGTATGACTCACTAGTTGTGGATGCCCATCTACTGAACTGATCCAACAAAGATCGAGAGCTGAGAGAAATGTGCCACATTCTTTTGCATCATGAATCAACATGAAGTTGTTGTTAATTGCCAGTCAATCAACTGCTCACTGTCATCATCTGAATCAGCATACCCCCACTCAGAGTGATGACTGTTGAAATCTCCAATAAAGATTGCTAGATGATCAAGTGTTGGGAGGACCTGCTGGTCCCAGTGCATACTTGGAAGCTTACGTAGGGAATCCTAAAGCTGCCATCATGGATCAGGTCATAAAAACTGGAGGATGAGAGAGTGGAATAGCATCAGATATGTTGCACAGCCATGTTTGTTGCACAGCTATGTTTAACATCTGGGTAGTGTGAGACGAGGTCAAAGCCATCAATACCATATCAGACTACACTGCTAGCAACATGAGTTACTTGCAAACAGATGATGTCGATGCTGTGACATGTGGCTAAGGTACTTGTCCCTCTTGTTTAGTCACCTCATATGACCTGGGTGCGACTGTATCCACATGACTCCTTTAGTCCATTCTTTCTGGTGTGTCTTTAATGGCTGAATCCTCACAGGACTGCTTGTCTCCAAAGCTGGTAGATTGTACTCTAGTGTCTGCTTTCTCTGATTGTTGGCCATCTCCTCTTGGTGATGGTGTGTATTCATTCCAGGCCAGTAAACAGACTCTCAAGCCTGTCTAAGACAGCTATCAATGCCCAGGCATGAGGCATATTTTTTGCAGTACATCGTTATGTAACAAGTGAGGGACAACAGCTCTCTGTTTGCAATATGATTCCTTTATGAACACTCAGCTTATCTTCCATTTGAAAATACAGTTCTGCTCCTACCAGTACTTGGCTTTTGGTCTTCCACACTACTAGTATCACTCTCATGATTGAATATAGTTGGATGACCCTTTCATAGCCTCTTTGATGTCCATCAGCTTGGCTGTTCAAATTGGGAAATTGTGCAGCATGTTAATGGATTCAATATCCTGATCCCTTCCCCCAACTCACTGATGCTGGCTACATCCCCTGATCATGCTGTCAGCTAATATCAGTAATCATCTTGGACAATAGCCACTCTCTACCTGGTTGTGCTGGAGACATATCAGCATATGCTGCAAACTCTTTGGAGTACTAAAAAGATACTTGACATGATTGTCTCTAGGAATTTGTGGTCTGTTTGCACTATCACAGGGTGGCCATTGGTGTACTGATGCTCTCCAAATACCACACCCAGAAACTCTTTTTCTATTTCTATCCAAAAAACACACCGGAGTGTGACTGGCTCTCCTGGCTGGTAGTACCTCAGGATGGCACATCCTTTATCATTTGTTTCAGTGTGTCAAATGCTTGCTCTTGAGGACCTGCCTAGTCCCACTCAATATTCTGCCTTATGAGCTGACATATGGATTCTGCTACTGAAGACATGTGTTGACAGAACTTGTACAGAAAATGTATCATTCCTGTTCAGCACTGCACTCCTTTCACATCAGCTGGTGCTACCAGGTCTCTGACTTCCTTGATATTGTTAGGATCTGCTTTCAGTCCCTCTCTTGTGAGTAATTGTCCAATGTTTATCACCTCATGCTATTTGAGTCATTTTGGGGTGGGAGGGGGTTGGGTTTTACGTTCCTGTCCCTGCATCACTCGAGAAAAGCATGTAGTTTTTCTCATAGTCTCATTTAGCTTCTGTATCATTGTTCTCTTTACCTCCAATAAGGATATCTGAAATTATTTTCACCCCAGTCATTCCAGCACTTGGATGAGTCTTCTCTGGAACACCTCTGGTGCCGGGCTTATGCCCATTGGCATGCACAGCCAACTCTAGCAATCAAATAGTGTTGCAAAGGTTGTCAGAGTGCTGGACTCTTTATCCAGGATTAGTGCCAAAACCTTCACAGAACGGACAAATCCTCAGATCACACCATTAAGATTTTGGTTTTGGACAGTTCTGTCAAGATGTCATCAATTGTGGGCAGTGGAAAGTGGCATGTTTTTAACGCCAGGTTCAGAGTCTTTGAGTTTATGCAGAAGTGTAATTTGCCCAATGGCTTCTTTACAACCAACATGCTGCCTACACAGTTTGTACCAGCTTTTACAAGTGCTATAATGCCCCTACTCTGCAGACTTTCAAGCTTGTTAAATATTGGATTATACTGCCACTGGTGAGCACACAGGTTCCATGGCTTCCAGTCGCTGCTTTCTTTTGAAGTACTGATCGCATTTCAAACTATCCTGGTGTGCTTTTAAAATTGTCTACATTGTCCATGGGATTTCCCCTTTTGCTTCTTGCACTGCAGCTATGAAGTTCTGAAACGGCATCCTTCTCATACAAGAGTCTGTTGTGATTACCATCCAACACCACAAACTTCAGATGGCACTGTCTGTTATTTTTCAGGTGAGATACTATGAGGTCACATTTTCCTACAGGTTGCATTATGCTCTCATTGTACATTATTAGATTAGGTTAGATTAGATTAGATTGCGCCTGCTTTCTGTAATGGGTGTGTTCAAGTCAAATTACCCTGAGGACTGCAGGAGATCCTGCTATCCAGCTGAAATTGAGCAGCGTGTTTCCCTATTAACATTGTCACATGCACAGAAGTTGGCATTGTCCCTTGTTGTTTTTCTGTCCCGACAGCCTGAACCTAATATGTTTTCAGACATAAGGAGAGAGTCAGGATGTCATCTCCACTGTTTGATTTGCCATCACCCTCTTGTACAAGACCAAATCTTTCCGGAACCTTTCTCCGCTCTTGTGCATACTGCTTAAATGGTTCAACTTGCCACATTAGTGGAAATGCTGTCCTAGTATGGAGGACTGCAACTTTATCCACTATGGTTATATTCTGCAGAAAATGCATCTCACTATTGGTATGGAGCCTGGCCACCTGCTCTCCTTTGCTGCTGTCTCACTGCATGTATTTCTGGGGGTGTCCACAGGCTTTTATCTGTTCTCTTATGGTTTCTGCTGCAAACCCCATGTCTAAGGATCTGTCTAATGTGAGGGCGCCTTCCTGGAGCAGCCGCTCAAGAATATCCTGTCCCAAATCAGGGAGTCTATCAAGCCCCAAAAAGTGCATGCAGCAGCCAGTGTGCATAGGGCAGTAACATAGGAGTCTATATGCTCCCCTTCGGATTGGTCTGTAGTGAAAAACCTGTGTCACTTCACAATTTCTTTCTGCTTTGAGCAAAAGTAGGTCCGCAGGGCTCCTAGGACTGCTGTAAGGCTTGAGACAGTCATGAGCTTCAGGGTGGTACAGACTTCTCTGACTTGGTTCCACAATAAAGTAAAATAACAGTTATGCTTTCCTGTTGCTGTCATCCTTCTGCATGACCAGGTCTCTTTGCAGCTCCAACTCCTCCTTCCATCAGGTCCTTCATTGCCTCATGTTTGTGACTGCAAAATCCAGGGTTCCAGGATTCAGATTGAGTTCCCTGGCTCACAGTGCCAGCTGCTGCACTTCAGAGAACCCACAGCTCCAACCTCGCCGAGTCAGCACAAGTGGTGTCCTGAATAAGAATGCTTTACTGATTTGGGGCCTCAAATGTTTATTTTAATGTAGTCATATTGGAAACATATGCAGTGGGCCTAATCTTAAACTAAGAGAAGTCAGTAGAAACCTTTCTATTGAGTTGAATGGGCGTTTGATCAGGCCTTGTATATATGATAAAACAAATGCTTTGCTCTCTTGTAATTCATTTTCTCTCTAGTCTGACTACTGTATTTGTACCATGGGACAAAATAACTTAATGTATTATTGAAAAGCATCATTTGTCATTTATATTTATTTTAATGGAGCATGTATAATTACAGTGGATAGAAAACAAAACTTGTTTTCATTAAAAGCACTCCAAACCTGTTCCATGAATGGTATCAATTCTAAATAGCAATCCTTCTTAGTTGAGAGCACAAATACAGAGATAAATAATTCTAAAATTCAGCTCCACTTCGGAAATGCTAGTTTGCATAGGGAAACACTAGGAAATAGAAACTTCCCTGGAAAGAGTTATTTGTGTTTTTCTGAGGAAAAAGGTGTGTTAGGCAGGAAAGAGACATCATTGTTCCATGCCTCCTTTGCAATTACAGACACTTTCACACAGTGTGTGACAAGAAGACAGAGTGTTTTGTAGTGGTGGTGACTAATTGGTAGTTTTATTTATGTATTTGGAATGCTTGTGAAGATCCCTCGCTGTTTCTGATGTAATTAGTTTCATTGATACCAAATTTTATAAGCTGAGATAGGCAAAGCTTCAATTCCCTGCTAACACCCCGGAACATAGTAAAAGTGATTATTTATATGCCATCCTCTGTGCAAAACATGTTGGAAAAAGCTTTCAAAGTTTTAGAAAAGAAAAGAACCTGCCCACACAATTATCTTGTATTATACACTGGAACAACAGTTTAGCTCAAGAAAAAATAAGCTCTGGAGATAAAAGGCATAATGTGTGAATGTTCAGAAGAAAGTTGTTCAATATGAAAAAAAAACACCTTTGTTTATCTACTGAGCAAAGAGTCATAGTTCTATATTTCCAATTATTCTGTCAAAAGTACAGTAATTGGTTTTCAAGTCAAACAATTAAAAGCAAATACAAATGACATATTGCACATGCTGCCCCACCCCTTGATGGTTTAAACTGTCTGTCAGGATAAAAATAATGACTTTGGGTGTTTGTTTCTTTATAGCATGATAAATGCTAAGATACATTCTTTTATCTCTTTGTTGTCTAATTACACTGGTCTACAATTTTTGAGAAGTTGTCTGCTTCAGAGATAAAATGTGCTATTCATTATGTATTTTGATGTGCTGAATTCAAATATGACAATTAAAACAACGATTGGCTACTGTTTCTAAGATATTTAAGTTTTTACATTTTATGTCTAGGTATATTGTGTAGATAGTAGAGTTTTAATCATAAATTGTAAACCTAGGTCTTTTCATGTGTTTATGGTTGCTTTACATGATAATATTTCACCTGTCCTGTTTATGTAACACTTTAAAAATCAGCAAAAGGGTTATATAAATAAAATTTATGATGAAACAAAAGGCAAAAAACTATTATGTACATAGTTTAGTCCTATTCAGTGTCTACTCGGCGCTTCTTGGCTTGTCTCTTGTATTCATTAAATGGAGCATCTCTTGTCACTGTCCAGCAATAGTCTGCAAGCATTGATGGGCTCCATTTGCCCTGATAGCATTTCTCCATTGTTGCAATGTCCTGGTGAAATCGCTCGCCGTGCTCGTCGCTCACTGCTCCGCAGTTCGGTGGAAAAAAATCTAGATGAGAGTGCAAAAAATGTATCTTTAGTGACCTGTTGCAACCAAGGCTTTTGTATGCTTTGAGGAGGTTTTCCACCAACAACCTGTAGTTGTCTGCCTTGTTGTTTCTGAGAAAATTTATTGGCACTAACTGGAAGGCTTTCCATGCCGTCTTTTCCTTGCCACGCAGTGCATGGTCAAATGTATCATCTCGAAGAAGTTCACGAATCTGAGGACCAACAAAGATACCTTCCTTTATCTTAGCTTCACTTAACCTTGGAAATTTGGTACTTGAAAGCTGCTTGTGTTTTGTCAATGGCCTTGACAAAGTTCTTCATCAGACCCAGCTTGATGTGTAAGGGTGGTAACAAAATCTTCCTTGATTCAACAAGTGGTGGATGCTGAACACTTTTCCTCCCAGGCTCCAATGACTGTCGGAGTGGCCAATCTTTCTTGATGTAGTGGGAATCTCTTGCACGACTATCCCATTCGCAGAGAAAACAGCAGTACTTTGTGTATCCAGTCTGCAGACCAAGCAAGAGAGCAACAACCTTCAAATCGCCACAAAGCTGCCACTGATGTTGGTCATAGTTTATGCACATCAAAAGTTGTTTCATGTTGTTATAGGTTTCCTTCATATGGACTGCATGACCAACTGGAATTGATGGCAAAACATTGCCATTATGCAGTAAAACAGCTTTAAGACTCGTCTTCTATGAATCAATGAACAGTCTCCACTCATCTGGATTGTGAACAATGTTGAGGGCTGCCATCACACCATCGATGTTGTTGCAGGATACAAGATCACCTTCCATGAAGAAGAATGGGACAAGATCCTTTTGATGGTCACCGAACATGGAAACCCTAACATCACCTGCCAGGAGATTCCACTGCTGTAGTCTGGAGCCCAACAGCTCTGCCTTACTCTTGGGTAGTTCCAAATCCCTGACAAGGTCATTCAGTTCACCTTGTGTTATGAGGTGGTTCAGAGGAGGAGGATGGGAGAAAATGTCAATCCTGTGACATTGATGGTTCAGGACCAGAAGTTTCATCCTCTTCCTCATCTGAATCAAGTGAGAATGATTCTGGTGCATCAGGAACCGGCAGTCCTTCTCC